>NC_082681.1:23739057-24042087 GCF_025265405.1 Mesoplodon densirostris
TCTTTTCATGTGCCTCTTGGCCATCTGTATATCTTCTTTGGAGAAATATCTATTTAGGTCTTCTTCCCATTCTTTGATTGGGTTGTTTGTTTTGATGATATTAAACCTCATGAGCTGTTTGTAAGTTTTGGAGACTAACTCCTTGTCAGTCACATCATTTGCAAATATTTTCTCCCAATCTGAGGGATGTCTTTTTGTTTTGTTTATGGTTTCCTTTGCTGTGCAAAAGCTTTTGAGTTTAATTAGGTCCCATTTGTTTAATTTTGTTTTTATTTTCATTATTCTGGGAGACGGATCGAAAAAGATATTGCTGTGATTTATGTCAGAGAGTGTTCTGCCTATGTTTTCTTCCAGGAGTTTTATAGTGTTGGGTCTCACATTTAGGTCTTTAATCCATTTTGATCTTATTTTTGTGTATGGTGTTAAAGAATGATCTTGCTCTTATTTTTTCTTTATTTTTTCCCTTATTCTCTTTTTTTTTTTTTTTTTTTTTTTTTTTTGTGGTACGCGGGCCTCTCACTGTTGTGGCCTCTCCCGTTGCGGAGCACAGGCTCTGGACGCGCAGGCTCAGTGGCCATGGCTCACGGGCCCAGCCACTCCGCGGCATGTGGGTTCTTCCGGGACCAGGGCACGAACCCGTGTCCCCTGCATTGGCAGGCGGACTCTCAACCACTGTGCCACCGGGGAAGCCCCTTCATTCTCTTTTTTAAGCCTAGCTACCTAGAGTTAACCCTTGGGTCATCATAGTTTAGTGGTCAGCCAGTTATTGGTCCAAGATTTTTCTTAAACACTTTAGCCAGTAAGGCTTTCCATCCTTTTTCCTAGGGAGTCTGTTTATGTGTTGGTACACTCATTCTAAGTTCAGGCAGTTAAAAAATCTCTGATTTTCACTTTCTGCTTGTATACAGCCTCAAAGTCAGCCATGAGTGAATAGATAACTGGGGCCATCTCTGGTCTCCCCTGAGCATGTGTGCAGCCCTGTGTATGTATTAATACATAACCTTCCAGATCCCCTGGAATAAATGAGAGCATATCAAAGCACCTTATGGTTGGTCTCATTTTCCAGATCTCCTTTTAAAATTTCAGACTGGTCTGTTTCTTGCTCTAACCAGTATCACAGCCTTAGGCAGCTGTGACACTGACCTTCCCTGATTATTTTCCCCTAAGATCATTATTGGGCATGAGGCTTTTGTGTAGAGCTTCAGATTGGGTCAGCCCTTTCAGCTACCATGAGACTGCCAGTTCTCTGGTCCTCAAGGTTACTGCACCTTGGAAGTAGGGACATGGGAGCAGCCCCAAGTCAAAATACTACAGATCCTGCTGTTCTTGCTGCAGTTCAGCAGCTTTTCTTGTACAAATACTTTTCAATGTGTTGTATGCTTTTCGTTAATTTCCAGGGTTCTGAAACGGTTGATTTTGACACTTTGTCCAGTTTTATCATTATTTTGGGGCGAGAGGATTTGGTTAGGTCCTCACTGGGCACTGGGCCATTCTGGAAGTCCCATGATGTCTAGTCATTTTTTTGAACAACTTTTGGAGATGTAATTCATAAACCATACATTCCACTCATTTAAACTGTACAATTCAATATTTTTAGTATATTCATAAGATTGTGCAATCATCACCACAATCTAATTTTAGAACACACCTATTAATTTTTGATTGGATACCGAACATTGTGCATTTTACCTTGTTGAGTGCTATATATTTTTGTATTCTTATAAATATTCTTAAATTATGTTTTGGGATGCAGTTAAATTACTTGGACACAGGTTGATCCTTTTGGGTCTTGCATTTAGGATTTGTTATGTGGGACCAGAGTAGTGCTTAGTCTAGTGCTAATTATTCCCCACTATGAGGCAAGACCCTTCTGTGTACTCTACCCAATGATCCATGAATCTCAAGCTCTTCAATCTAGCTGGTGAGAGCAAGCAACTTTCCTGGTCTTGTTAGAGTGCCAGCCACTGTTACCTCTAATCCTTTTGGATGGTTCTTTCCCCAGCCTTGGGTAGTTTCCTCATACACATGTGCTGGTCCATCTGGTCAGTACTCAGATGGATCCTTGAGGAGGACCCTCTGAAGATTTCTGAAATTCTCTTTCTATGCAGCTTTCTTCTCTCTGGTCCTCTATTCTGGCAACTTTAGCCACCATATTGTCTCTAGAATCTCAGCTCCATCTCAACTTTGGGAGTCTGCTGCCATCAACCTGGCTTCCTCCTTCGTGTGCCACAGCCTAGAATCTCTCTCCAGGCAGTAAGATGGACAAATTGTAAAGCTACCCTCATTTGTTCCCCGCCTATCAGAGATCATTGTACTTTGTTATCTGATGTTCAGTGTCTAGACAACCATTTCATATATATTGTCTAGTTTCTTTGGTTGTTTCAGATGGGAGGGTAAATCCAGTATCTGTTAATCTTTCCTGTCTAGAAGCAGAAACAATCATTTGGGGGATTTTTTAGGTATCTTATTACTGATTTCTAATTTAATTACTTTGTTGTTAGAGAATATACACTCTGTAAGATTTTAAGTCTTTTAAATTTATTGACATATTTTATGGCCCAGCATATAGTCTATCTTGGTTAATGTTCCATGTGTTCTAGAGAAGAGTATGCATTCTGCAGGTGCTGGGTATAGCATTCTATAAATATAAATCAGTTAGGTCAAATTAGTTGATAATGTTCAAATCTTCCATAGCTTTACTGATTTTTTTGTATACTTGTATCAATACCCATGGAGGGATATTAAAATCTTTGCCTGTGATTATGGATTTGTCTATCTTCATAATTCTGTCAATTTTTGCTCATGTATTTTAAAGCTCTGTTATTAACTTCATTCATATTTTGGATTGTTATGTCTTCTTGATGAATTGACTCTTCTGTCATTATGAAATGACACTCATTATTTCTGATCTCTGGTAATACTCCTTGTCTTGAAGTGCATTGTGCCTTGCCTTATATTAATGGAGATGTACCATCTTTGTTTTTTTGTTTTTAATAAATTTATTTATTTATTTATTTTTGGCTGTGTTGGGTCTTCATTGCTGCATGCCAGCTTTCTCTAGTTGCAGTGAGTGGGGGCTACTATTCGTTGCAGTGTGCGAGCTTCTCATTGCAGTGGCTTCTCTTGTTGCAGAGCACGGGCTCTAGGCGCATGGGCTTCAGTAGTTGTGGCATGTGGGCTCAGTAGATGTGGCACACGGGCTTAGTTCCCCCACGGCATGTGGGATCTTCCCAGACCAGGACTCGAACCCGTGTCCCCTGCATTGGCAGGCGGATTCTTAACCACTGCACCACCAGGGAAGTCCCCCATCTTTGTTATGCATAGTGTTTGCATGGGGTATTTTTTTCCATCATTTTACTTTCAACCTATCTGCCTTTCTATTTAAAGTATATTTCTTGTAAGCGTCATATAGGTGGGTCATACTTTTTTCAGATACAGTTTGACAATCTTTGCCTTTTAATTGGTATTTATAGTTAATATAATTATTGTTATAGTTGACTTTTAGACTAGCATCTTGTTCTTTGTTTTCTATTTATCCCCTCTGTTTTTATTTCTTTTTTCCCCCTTTCTTATCTTCTTTTGGATTAATTAATATATTTTCATATTCCATTATACTTGGCTTTAGCTATAACTAGTAATATAATATAATATATATATAATATAAATATTTGGCTTTAGCTATAACTCTTTGTATAATTTTTTTTTAATTTTATTTTTTTTATTAGTTTCTGCTTTATAACAAAGTGAATCAGTCATACATATACATCTGTTCCCACATCCCTTCCCTCATGCATCTCCCTCCCTCCCACCCTCCCCATCCCACTCCTCCAGGTGGTCACAATGTATAATTTTTTTAGTGGTTCCTGTAGGGATTATAACAGATATCCTTAATTTATCACAGATTACCTGAATTAAACTTGTACAACTGCACATATTATATAACAATGTTACAACTACATAAGTCTATTTTCACTTCTTGTCCTTTGTGTTACTGTTGTCATATATTTGACTTCTTCCTGTATTATAAACCTCACAATTCATGTCTTTTTTATTGCTTTAAACAATTAATTGGCTTTTAAATAATTAAGGAAAGAAAAATAGATTTTTTAAATATTTACTTTAAATATTTTCATTTTCAGTAGTCTTTCTTTCTGAATATCTAAATTTCTATCTGGTATTATTTCTTTTCCACTTGAAGAACTCGCTTTAGCATTTCTCACAGTATGGGTCTGATGGTTTCTGATGAATTCTCTCACCTATCTTTAATCTGAAAATGTCTTTAACCTTTCTTTTCCTTCTATTGGACATATCTTGCGCCTCTCTTCATATATGTCTGCCCACTTTTTTATTCCAGTTGTTGCTGAGGCATCCAGCTGTGTACAGGTGTAAAATGACAGTAGTTCACCTCATCTGGAGTACTTATTTTTTGCTTTTGGTTCTAGGGTTACTCTGGGGCCACATTTTGGGATGCTTGCTAGAATTCACTTAGCTGTTATGATGCATATGTAATTTGGAACTGGAAGGATATTAACTCCCCATAGGACAACTCTCTCCCTTGGAGGTGAGTTTGTGGATAAATTCTTCCCTCTTCTGTTCCTTCCATGGACAATTCTGTTATGTTCCACATGTTTCCTCACAGGTTCCCTGGTGAGATTGAGCACCACTTGGCCATCGTGGTGATCAGATTGGTAACCTCATACCCTTGGGTTAGCTTTCCCTTCTTCCCTTTTCTACCCATCCAAGTCCCCCACTCCTATTCCTTGATATCACTTTCCAAAATAAACTATCTGCATTCAAAGTCTTAAGTGAGGTTCTTTCATGGGGAACTGTGGCTAAAACACTGCTTTTCTAGTATTTGCCTTTCATGTTTTAAATTTCCTCACTGTTTTAAGAGGATCCCATAAGTTTTTGTACGACTTACCTTTTCATTATTGTTTATTTCTCCTTTGATCCCTGAGTTATTTGGAAATGTATTATATAATCTTCAAATAAAGATTTTCCTATATTTTTGTTATTGATTCCTAGCTTAATTCTACTGTGGTCAGACAAAACACTCTGTATGATTTCAGTCCTTTGAAATTTTTTAAAAAATATTTATTTTCTCTATTATTATCATTTTTTGGCTGCATCGGGTCTTAGTTGTGGCACGTGGGGTCTTCATTGAGGCATGTGGGATCTTCCGTTGTGGTGCAGGCTCTCCGTTGTGGCACACAGGCTCTTCGTTTTGGCGCACAGGCTTCTCTCTAGTTGTGGTGTGCGGGTTTTCTCTCTTTAGTTGTGGTGCGCGGGCTCCAGAGCGCGTGGGCTCTGTAGTTTGCTGCATGCGCGCTCTCTCATCGAGACGCACGAGCTTAGTTGCCCCACGGCATGTGGGATCTTAGTTCCCTGACCAGGGATTGAACCCACGTCCCCTAAATTGGAAGGCAAATTCTTTACCACTGGACCACCAGGGAAGTCCCTGAAATTTGTTAAGACTTGCGTTATGGCCCATAGTATGGTCAATTTTGACGAATGTTTCATTTACACTTGAATAGAATACGTATTCTTTAGTTGTTGGGTATAGTGCTTTGTATTTGTCAGGTCAAGTTGGTTGATCATGTTGTTCAACTCTTCTATATGCTTAATGGTTTTTTATCTGCATTTTCTGCCAATTAGTGGGGGAGATGTGTATGAATCTCCCAATTTGATTGTGAATTTTAAAAATTTCTTCTCTTAGTTCTGTCACTTTTTATGTATTTTCTGACTGTGTTATTAGGTGTATACAAGTTTAAGATTGTTATCATTTCCTGTTGAATCAAATCTTTTGTCATTATGAAAAGACCCTCCGTATTTCTATAATGCCAGTTCCTTTAAAGTCTATTCTGTCTGATATTCATATAGTTATCCTGATTTATTCCTTGCATGATATGTTGTTTTGCTATTTGTTTATTTTTGACCATTTTGTATCCTGACATTTAAAATGTGTTTCTTGGGACTTCCCTGGTGGTCCAGTGGTTAGACTCCATGCTTCCAGGGAGATCAGCTCGGTGCTTTGTGACCACCTAGAGGAGTGGGATAGGGAGGGTGGGAGGGAGATGCAAGAGGGAGGGGATATGGGGATATATGTATACGTATAGCTGATTCACTTTGTTATACAGCAACAACTAACACAACAATGTAAAGCAATTATACTCCAGTAAAGATGTTAAAAAATAAAAACGTGATGCAGCCAAATAAATAAATATTAAAAAAAAAAGAAAAAGACTCCGTGCTTCCACTGCAGGGGACATGGATTCGATCCCTGGTAGAGGAACTAATATCCTGCATGCCATGCGGCCAAAAATACATATATAACTAAAAAAAAGTGTAAACTGTGAACATCCAAACATTAAAAAATGTGTTTCTTGCAAATAAAATAAAAATAAAATAAAATGTGTTTCTTGCAAGCAGCATGTGGTTGATTTTTTCATAGAATTGCACCGTATCGTTAATTGGAATATTAATCCAATTACTATATTTAATGTAATTTTTGACACATTTAAATTTATGTCTGCCATCCTTCTGTATGTTTCCTATCTGTCATATCTGTTGTTTCCTTTTTTCCCTTTCTTGTCTACTTTTGGATTTATGAAGTTTGTTTTACATAAACTTTTAATTTTGGAATAATTTTAGATTTACAGAAAAGTGGCAAAGATAATACAGAAAGTTCCCATATACTCCTCACTCAGTTTCAAATTCCCCTAATGTTATCATTTGTTGAAATTTAAAAAAATATTATTAACTAAACTTCAGATTTTGTTCGAATTTCACTAGTTTTTCTTTTGATGTTCTTTACCTGCTTCAGGATCCAATAATCACTACCACATTGCATCTAGTTGTCATGTCTTCTTATTCTCCTCTGATTTGTGACAGTTTCTCAGTCTTTGTGTTTCATGACCTTAACATTTTTGAGCAGAATTTGTCAGGTATTTAGTAGAATATCCTTCAATTTGGATTTCTTTGATGTTTTCCTCATGATTAGATTGGGATATTGGGTTTGAGAAAGAATACCACAGAGATAAAGTGCCTTTCTCATCACATCATATCAAAGGGTACATGCTATCAACATGACTTATCACTGGTCATATTAACCTTGACCAAGGTGGTGCCTTCCAGGTTACTCCACAGTAAAGACACTATTTTTTCCCTTTCCCATACTCTATTATTTGGAAGCGAGTCACTAAGTATGATGTATTTTTTATTATTCTATTTTCCATCTTTTAGTTTACTAGTAATACATCCTTTTTCTAACCATTAAGTATTTTTCTTCCAGTTTTATTGAGATATAATTGACATATAGCACTGTATAAGTTTAAGGTGTACAGCATAATGGTTTGACTTACATGCATCATGAAAAGATTATCACAATAAATTTAGTGAACGTCAATCATCTCATACAGATACAAAATTAAAGAAATAGAAAAAAACGACTTTTTTGTGTATGATGAGAACTCTTAGGATTTACTGTCTTAACAACTTTCCTATGTAACATACAGCAGTGCTAATTATATTTACCACATTCTACATCACATCCCTAGTACTTATTTATCTTATAACTGCAAGCTTGTACCTTTTGACTGCCTTCATCCAATTCCTTCTCCCTCCCACCCCTCACCTCTGGTAACAACAAATCTGATCTCTTTTTCTATGAGTTTATGTTTGTTTGTTTTTGAAGCATAATTGGCCTACTACACTATGTTAGTTCCTATTATACAACATAGTGATTCGCTATTTTTGTGCATTTCAAAATGATCACCAAGATAAGTCCAGTTATGATATGTCACCAAAGACATTACATAATTATTGACTGTGTTCCCCACACTGTACATTTCATAATCATCACTCATTTATTTTGCAGCTGGAAGTTTGTACCTCTTAATTTCCATCACCTATTTCTTTTCTCCTCCCACCCCTTTCCCCTCTGGCAAGTACCTGTTCTCTGTATCTATAACTCTGTTTCTGTTTTGTTATGTTGTTCATGTATTTTGTCTTTTAGATTTAACATATAAGTGAAATCATACAATATTTGTCTGTCTTTCTCTGTCTGACTTATTTCACTTAGTGTAATACCCTTTAGGTCCATCCATATTGTCGTAAATGACAAGATTTCCTTCTTTTCTATGGCTGAGTAATATTACATTGTGGGTATATGTATACCACATCTTCTTTATCCATTCATCTATTGATGAGCAATTAGCTTGCTTCCATATCTTGGCTATTTTAAATAATCCGCAATGAACATAGGGGTGCATATATCTTTTCTAATTGTTTTTGTTTTCATGTGACAAATACCCAGAAGTGGAATTGCTGGTTCATATGGTAATTCTATTTTTAGTTTTTTAAGGAACCTCCATACTGTTCTCCATAGTGGCTGTATCAATTTACATTCCCATCAACAGTGCACGAGGGTTCCCTTTTCTCCACGGCCTTGCCAACTTTTGTTATTTGTTGTCTTTGTGATAAAAGCCATTCTGAAAGGTCTGAGGTGATAACTCATTGTGGCTTCATTTGCATTTCCCTGATGATTAGTGATGTTGAACATCTTTTCATATGCCTGCTGGCCATGTGTATGTCTTCTTTGGAAAAATGTCTATTCAGATCCTCTGCCCATTTTTTAATCAGGTTTCTTTTTTTTTGATGTTGAGATGTATGAGTTTTTTTGTATATTTTGGATATTAACCCCTTTTCGGATATATTGTTTGAAAATATTTTCTCCCATTCAGTAGGTAGCCTTTTCTTCTTGTTGATAATTTCCTTCACTATGCAAAAGTTTTTAGTTTGATGTAGTTCCACTTGTTTATTTTTGCTTTTTTCCCCTTGCCTGAGGAGACATATGCAAAAAAATATTGCTAAGACTGATGTCAAAGAGCTTACTGCCCGTTTTTTCCTGCAAGTTTTATGGTTTCAGGTCTTACATTTAAGTCTTTAATCCATTTTGAATTTATTTTTTTGTATGATGTGAGAAAGTAGTCCAGTTTGATTCCTTAGCATGTAGTTGCCCAGTTTTCCCAACCAGCTACTGAAGAGGCTGTTTTTTCCCCATTGTATATTTGTATATTCTTTTTTTTTTTTTTTTTTTTTTTTTTTTTTTGCGGTACGCGGGCCTCTCACTGTTGTGGCCTCTCCCGTTGCGGAGCACAGGCTCCGGACGCGCAGGCTCAGTGGCCATGGCTCACGAGCCTAGCCGCTCCGCGGCATGTGAGATCTTCCCGGACCGGGGCACGAACCCATGTCCCCTGCATTGTCAGGCGGACTGTCAACCACTGCGCCACCAGGGAAGCCCCCCCCCCATTGTATATTCTTGCCTCCTATGTTGTAGATTAGTTGCCCATATAAGTGTGGGTTCTTTTCTGGGTGCTCTAGTCTGTTCCATTGACCTATGTGTCTGTTTTTGTGCCAGCACCATACTGGGTTCTTTTCCTACATGTAGGCCTTTTATTTCTTTTTTAAAAAATTTAATTTAATTTATTTTTTTATACAGCAGGTTCTCATTAGTCATCCATTTTATACACATCAGTGTAAAACTTTGAAACAATCTCAAACCTACAGAAAATTTTAAGTATACTACAAAAAAGGTTTTTCCCCGAACCTTTTTTTTATTTTTAATTTTTTTGCTTTATAACAAATTTAATCAGTTATACATATACATATGTTTCCATATCCCCTCCCTTTTGCGTCTCCCTCCCACCCTCCCTATCCCACCCCTCCAGGAGGTCACAAAGCACCGAGCTGATCTCCCTGTGCTATGCGGCTGCTTCCCACTAGCTATCTACCTTACGTTTGGTAGTGTATATATGTCCATGCCGCTCTTTCACTTTGTCACAGCTTACCCTGCCCCCTCCCCATATCCTCAAGTCCATGCTCTAGTAGGTCTGTGTCTTTATTCCTGTCTTACCCCTATGTTCTTCATGACATTTTTTTTTCTTAAATTCCATATATATGTGTTAGCATACAGTATTTGTCTTTCTCTTTCTGACTTACTTCACTCTGTATGACAGACTCTAGGTCTATCCACCTCATTACAAATAGCTCAATTTCATTTCTTTTTATGGCTGAGTAATATTCCATTGTATATATGTGCCACATCTTCTTTATCCATTCATCCGATGATGGACACTTAGGTTGTTTCCATCTCCGGGCTATTGTAAATAGGGCTGCTATGAACATTTTGGTACATGTCTCTTTTTGAATTATGGTTTTCTCAGGGTATATGCCCAGTAGTGGGATTGCTGGGTCATATGGTAGTTGTATTTGTAGTTTTTTAAGGAACCTCCATACCGTTCTCCATAGCGGCTGTACCAATTCACATTCCCACCAGCAGTGCAAGAGTGTTCCCTTTTTTCCACACCCTCTCCAGCATTTATTGTTTCTAGATTTTTTGATGATGGCCATTCTGACTGGTGTGAGATGATATCTCATTGTAGTTTTGATTTGCATTTCTCTAATGAGTAAAGATGTTGAGCATCCTTTCATGTGTTTGTTGGCAGTCTGTATATCTTCTGTGGAGAAATGTCTATTTAGGTCTTCTGCCCATTTTTGGATTGGGTTGTTTGTTTTTTTGTTATTGAGCTGCATGAGCTGCTTATAAATTTTGGAGATTAATCCTTTGTCAGTTGCTTCATTTGCAAATATTTTCTCCCATTCTGAGGGTTGTCTTTTGGTCTTGTTTATGGTTTCCTTTCCTGTGCAAAAGCTTTGAAGTTTCATTAGGTCCCATGTGTTTATTTTTGTCTTTATTTCCATTTCTCTAGGAGGTGGGTCAAAAAGGATCTTGCTGTGATTTATGTCATAGAGTGTTCTGCCTATGTTTTCCTCTAAGAGTTTGATAGTGTCTGGCCTTACATTTAGGTCTTTAATCCATTTTGAGCTTATTTTTGTGTATGGTGTTAGGGAGTGATCTAATCTCATACTTTTACATGTCCCTATCCAGTTTTCCCAGCACCACTTATTGAAGAGACTGTCCTTTCTCCACTGTACATTCCTGCCTCCTTTATCAAAGATAAGGTGACCATATGTCCGTGGGTTTAACACTGGGCTTTCTATCCTGTTCCATTGATCTATCTTTCTGTTTTTGTGCCAGTACCATACTGTCTTGATTACTGTAGCTTTGTAGTAGAGTCTGAAGTCAGGGAGCCTGATTCCTCCAGCTCCATTTTTCGTTCTCAAGATTGCTTTGGCTATTCGAGGTCTTTTGTGTTTCCATACAAATTGTGAAATTTTTTGTTCTAGTTCTGTGAAAAATGCCAGTGGTAGTTTGATAGGGATTGCATTGAATCTGTAGATTGCTTTGGGTAGTAGAGTCATTTTCACAATGTTGATTCTTCCAATCCAAGAACATGGTACATCTCTCCATCTATTTGTATCATCTTTAATTTCTTTCATCAGTGTCTTATAATTTTCTGCATACAGGTCTTTTGTCTCCTTAGGTAGGTTTATTCCTAGATATTTTATTCTTTTTGTTGCAATGGTAAATGGGAGTGTTTCCTTGATTTCACTTTCAGATTTTTCATTATTAGTATATAGGAATGCCAGAGATTTCTGTGCATTGATTTTGTATCCTGCAACTTTACCAAATTCATTGATTAACTCTAGTAGTTTTCTGGTAGCATCTTTAGGATTCTCTATGTATAGTATCATGTCATCTGCAAACAGTGACAGCTTTACTTCTTCTTTTCCAATTTGGATTCCTTTTATTTCCTTTTCTTCTCTGATTGCTGTGGCTAAAACTTCCAAAACTATGTTGAATAAGAGTGGTGATAGTTTTCCCCGAACCTTTTATGTGTAAGTCACTGACATGATGCTCTATCACTTCAAAATATTTCCATGTGTATTTCCTAGAAAGCAAAGACCATTCTCTTACAAAACTAAATATAACCATCAAATAAGAAAATTAACACTGATACATCACTATTATCCAGTACTCAAATCCCATTCAAGTTTTGCCAGTTTTGCCAATAATATCCTTTATAGCCAAAGAATCCAATTCAGAACCAAGCATTGCATTTGGTTGGCATGTCTATTTAGTGTTCTTCAATCTGCAACAGTTCCTCTCTCTTTCCTTGACTTCCATGACCTTGACACTTGAGGATTATTATTTTGTAAATGTCCCAATTATTTCATAAAATGTCCCACAACTTGGGTTTATCTCATGTTTCCTCATGATCATATTCAGTTTATAATTTTTTGGCAGGAATATCACTGAAGTGATGCTTTGATCTTTTATTACATTAAGGTGGTATCTTCCAGGCTATAATACATATATATCTCCCCAGTTCCTAATCAAACTACTTATTCATTCATTCATTCATATCAGTATGGACTCATGACTTCTTTCTTTATTCAATGGGTTTTAATCTAATACTATCATTATTTGCTGTGATTTTCAAATTTAGCCAGTGGGAGCCCTTTTAGGCTGCCTTCTGTGTCCTTTTGACATTTCCCCATCACTCTCTGAGCACTTCTTTACTTTTAGGGACAAAAATAAGTTTCAAGCTGCTTATTCTTTCTGTGGCCCAGTTATAGAATTAGCTTTTTCTCCAAGAAGCCTTGTTCCTTTTTAACGGAGAATGGTATTTAGAAACCAAGATCTAGGAGCTAGGCCTTTTCATTCTTGTTAGGGTTGTTATGGACTGAACGTGTCCCTACAAAATTCATATGTTAAAGCCCTAATCCCCAATGTGATAGTATTTGGAGATGAGGCCTTTGAGAGATAGTTAGGTTTAGATGAGGTCATGAGGATGGGGCCCCCATGGTGAGATTAGTCCCCTTACAAGAAGAGGAAGATACCAGAGCTCTCTCCACCATGTGAGGATACAGTGAAAAGATGGGAACTAGGAAGAGGTCTGCAAACCAGGAAGAGGCCTATCACTAGAACCCAACCCTGCTGGCCCCCTGATCTCAGATTCACAGCCTTCAGACCTATAATAAATAAATTTCTGTTGCTTAAGCCACTCGGTCTATGGCATTTTGTTATAGCAACCTGACTAAGATAAGGGTGTTGCTGCTCCCAGGCCCTCTCAGTGGGTTAATAGTGAGGAATATGGTACCTATTTTCTTATTATAATCCTCCTATATGTAATCAATCTTCTGCAGCTATAATTCTCCATATGTCATTTAATTTCATGAGTATATTAATTACAATTATTTTCAATCCTGTGTCTGAGAACTCTAATATCTGGATCTTCTGTGGGTCTGTATCTATTGCCTATTTTCTCTTGATTTTTCAGTCTCTTGATTTTTTAACATGCTTCATTATTAGTGATTAAACGTTGGACACAACATAAAAAGTTGAAGAGATAATTTGAGGTGATGGATGGCTGATGCTATCTTACTCCAGAAGGGATTTATTTAGTTTTATTAAAAAATTTTTGTTGTTGGTAAGACTCTATTTTTTTAAAGGGACTTTTAGGTTCATAGCAATATTGAGGGGAACATACAGAGATTTCCCATATACTCCTGCTCCCACACATGCACTGCCTCCTGCATTATTAACCTCTCACAACAGAGTGGTCCATTTGTCACAGTTGATGAACCTACATTGACACATCATAATCACCGTTAGTCCATAGTTTACCCTGGGCTTCACTCTTGATGTTGTACACAGGGGATTTATTTTTTCACTCTGGCAAGCACTCAAGGTAGGGATAGATCATCTTAATCTGATCAGAGATTAAGACTGGGCTTCAGTCTTTATGAGTGCTGATCTGTTTCCCATTCCCTTTTACCCTAGGTAATGGCTGTTTGGTGGATTCAGCTGAAATTCTGTGGTGTTTATCAGGGCTCCTCCTCCTTCACGGGCACTCAACTCCATTTTACCACTTTCAGCTCCATGAGACTTCTGAAATCTCTGCTCAGCTTCTCAGACTCCCAGCCACTATTTTCTGCACTGTTTTCTCCTCAGGTTTTTAGCTTCTCAATTCACAGCTTTCAGACTGGCAAATGCCTTAAAAGCAAAAATGCAGCCAGATGTCTGGCTCATTTCTCTCTCTCTCTTTTTCTAGATTCTCTAGAATCTTGGCCTCTCAAGTCTTTGCTGCCTTGAGGGCCCTTCAATGTGACCAAAATATGTCTTTTCATGTGTTGATCAGCTATTATAGTTGTTCTCAGTGGGATGGTTAGTCTGAAACAAGTTAGTCCACCACTGACAGAAGCAGAAATTGCTTTAGATTCATGAACGATAACTCTGGCTATTGTGTGGAGAGTTAAGAGGGGGCAAGAACGGAAATAAGGATACCAGGTAGGAGGCTTGATAAGATGATGGCTTGGACAAATGTGAAAATAGAGGCGTATGGAAATGGACATAGGTTGAGAGATAGGGGCGAGAAGTAGAGGGAAATATAGGAGACTTATCTCTTCATCTTACAATGCGGGGGGAATACCTCTGGTTGAGTTGAACAGGAAACATAAGTTTAAGCATACTATTTAAAGTAAAAAAGATAACCATGGCCTGGGCTCCATCCCTGTTTGACGGCTGGTCAGGGAGCTAAGATCCCACAAGTTGCACAGTGAGACAAAAAAAACACAAAAGTATTAGTGCCCTTATGAAAGACACCCCAGAGAGCTCCCTTGCCCCTTCCACCATGTGAGAGCACAGTGAAGACATCAGCTGTCTAGGAAGCAGTTTCTCACCAGACACTGGATATGCTGCCTCCCTATCTTGGACTTCCCAGCCTCCAGAACTGTGAGGAATAAGTTTTTGTTGTTTATAAGCCCCTCAGTTATGGTATTATAGGTATGGTATACCTATAATTGGTATTATAGCAATACCAATGGACCAACATGACCTCACTGTTAACTACATTCAGAATTCTGTACACAGAGTGGGCAGATGAGATGAGCCTCATCCCTTCTGTGATGCTAAGTGAGGCCTGTGTTTGCCTGGCAGTGCCATACATTTCATTTTGTCTTGCATTCATTTATAACCCTCAGCAGCAACTCCTCTCCTGATGATAACCTTGATATAAATTGGCTTCATACTCTAATAGAACTTGGAAATGTTGATATGCTCAAACTATGGTACCCCAATGTTTCCATAGTAACTAATGCACACCCAAGGGGAAAAGATGGAAAATAAATGAGAATAGTGTTTTAACAAAATAAGTGAGGGGCGAAGAGGCTTTAGACATGTGATTACTTCTTATTTAGGAATATGAAGATATTCATCTCCTTAATAATGGGGTTATGAAAGTTGTTACAATGAAACATGTCAGTAGCCATTTATATTCCATTTTTCTTATAATCATCAACACTGAAAGCCTTTAAATGCTTTTTTTGCCCAATAATACTGTAGAAAGTGAGTTAAAAGGACATAGATGCTGTTCTCCTGTGAGCCTGCAATCAGGATGGGACAGGTTAGGCCAATGTTCATAGTCCAGCCTGCCAGACAGAGCTTTGCCCCAGTGAATATTGGGAGGAGTAAGGAATCAAAGCAGCTTATTCAATCCTGTGGAATTTGTTTGCTTTGATGCAAGACTTTGCTAGCAACTCAACACTCTCCTGGTTAAAGACTGCCAGTATAGGTTGCTGCTGCTCCTCCTTTCTTATTCCACCAGCTGATTTTTCCCATTCCTCCCTAACATCCTTATTCTTCCTTCCCCAAATGCATTCTGTGCACCGTCTCTACCAATTTCAAAACAATTTGTTCACTTTGCCTCTTGGCTGGTTCTAATGTTCTCTATGTTTGTATATATGTAGGTAGCTACATGCTGCCTATATATATCTCTGATAAACTGATAATTTACTAAAATATAAAACAATCTGTTTTAGTGTTAAACCAGTTGTTAAGGACTGAATTGTGTCCCTCCCCCTCAATTCACATATTGAAGCCTTAACCCCCAACGTGACTGTATTTGGAGATAGAGCTTATAAGGAGGCAATAAAGGTTAAGTGAGGTCATAAGGGTGGGGCCCTAATCTAATAAGACTGGTGTCCTTATAAGAAGAGGAAGAAAGACCAGATCTCTCTCCCTCACCCCCACCTCCATTTCTTTCTCTTTCTGCATGCCAGAGAGGAAAAGGCCACGTAAGGACACAGCAAGAAGACAGCCATCTGCAAGTCAGGAAGAGAGCTCTCACCAGGAACCTAATCAAGCTGGTACCTTGATCTGGGACTTCTAGCCTCTAGAATTGTGAGAAAATAAATTTCTGTGTTTAAACGACCCAGTCTATGTATTTTGTTATGGCAGAGCGAGCAGACGAACATATCAGAGTTACATGCACAACAAATTAAGCTGTTATCAGATAGGAGCAGACTTTGTAAGAACGAAGAGATACCTTTTTTTATTTTAGAATATTTATTTATTTATTTATTTATTTATTTTAGAATATTTATTTTAGAATATTTAGAATAACAGAGATCAAATTTCTACAGATAAATATAATAACTAATGGGATATTTTTCAACCCGGAACAGAAACACAGAGAGTAGAAGGTCAAAGGTATACTGAATAGCTCCAGGTAGTTAGATAGCCTGGTTTAGCTGATTCAGCTTAGCCAGCTTCCTTCCGCATTTAGAAGAGAAGTTAAGAAGCACATTCTTTTTTTTTTAACATATTCATATCACCTTTGAAAATTAGTCTTCAGCTTACCTTCTATGCAAATGAATTCAGAGATTAGAAGCAAGATGTGATGAGAGGTGCCAGTAGGGTGAGGTTCCTTAATGGGAATTAAAGTCAATTTCTTGGAGTTTCCAGGGAAAGATACATCAGACTAGTGACCGTTTACCTTGGATGGCCAGAGATCTGGTAGACATTCTCAAGTTCAGATAAAAAAGGAGTATATCTTCATAAGAGAGGCTCAGTTTGGACAAGCGACATTTCTATTTTGTTTTGTTTGTTTTTTACTTGTGACATTCGGTTTTACAGTCACTAGGTAATGTGGAAATTTTCAGGAAATGAAGGTCTCAATAAAGCATTCTCTCATCCCAAGGGATTTGGTCTCTATCATCATTACATCCAAATTAAAACACGGCAGAGACTATTTATTCCTGGATAGAATGGTCTTCTCTTGTCATCTATAACACAGAGTGCTAAAAGCTCCTGGTCAATCAATTATATATCATATTAAAATGTAATTAAAATTTTGTCACTGCATTTTTTCAGACCTCTAAATGTCCTTAAAATTAGTGCTTTAGTGAGGTAGATGGACATTATAGTTTACTATAGACAATTTTCTTCTGCCTATTTCAGCACAATTCAAAGAAAATCACATCAACAAGGAACATATCTTTGCAAACATTACTTTCTTTTTATTTTTTTCTCGGTGTGGGATTCAGTCTAACAGATTGTCTGAATATATATTTAATACTTCAGTTCTGAATATAAGAAATGGGATAATTTTGTATCCATTTGTAGCTGGGTAGAGGTTGGCTTGAGATCCAAGTACTGTAGCTTTGTACAGTACATTGATATAGAAATTAATTAAAATTTCTGTATAGCTCATATATGCACATGGAGCAAAATTCCAAAGCTATAAAAGAGTGTACACTGAAAATTAGCTTTCTCTCCCACCCTTATATCCAAGTTCTCCAGTTTCCACCTCTGAAGGCAAGCACTGTTACCAGTCTCTTGTGTTTCCTTCTACAGATCTTCCACAGTGCGTTGATGGTGGAACAAGATCTTTCCCTTCCCTTGCTGGCACTCAGTACCTGGCAGCATGAAAATGCTGCTCTTTGAGGCGAAAACTAATGCTATAAGCAGTAGCAAGGAACAGTGACTGCCCTTGCTCCTTCTCACATCCTTCCTTGGAAACCATATACCCAAAGCAGATCATAAGACATTTGTCTAAACCACTTCTAACTGGACATAACACTAACACAGATTCATTTATCAGGAATACACAGCAACAGAAACACCTAACAGATCCATACATTAAATATTTACTTAGTTGTGTATGTGAAAAAGTAGATTCTTTTTCTAGTTGTTGAGCAGGAAGGGGTTCTGTTTTTACGCAGTATGGACTCAGTGAGCAATTGTTCACTCTTTTCCAAGGGGTTGGAGAAGGTTATATCAGAAAGGTGTTGTGTAAACAACAGAAGGGAGAAACTTTGGCCTCGAAGGTGTGGAAGAGGCATTCCAGCATGCGTTGTGGTCCGGGGGAAATCTTCAATTTGGAGTTTCGGATAAAATAAAGAAGAGAGTGTTGAATGTTGATTTGTGAAGAGCCGAGGGGATGAATTGGACTGGCAGGAAGAGGCAGTGCAGTGAAAGTGAGGTAATATGGGATGAATGGCCATTTGCGTTTGTGTGTAGTGAAGTTTTGTATAAGGATCTATGGACAGAGGTCAGTCAGTCCCTCTATGCCTTCCATGTTCCTAGTACTTCCATCAGTCCAGAATTTTTCTCTAACAGAGGCACCAAAGAATGGATTGTAGGATAGTATGGTACTTTTCCTCCATTATGTTCTTCTCAGAGGTTAATTCTATTTACTCAACAGCCATAACTTTCCTTAGTAACTTGTTATGGATCTATCATCCACACATTTATGTAAAACAGTTTCTCAGTCTGACGACTCTTGACATTCTGGGTCGAATAATTCTTTTGTGAGGCACTCACTGTCTTGTGCATTGTAAGATATTTAGCAACGTCCCAGGCCTCGGCCCACTTGATGTCAGTAGCACTCCACCGCCAGTTGTGACAACCAAAAAATGTCCAGACATTGTCAATGTCCTCTGGTGCAAAATCGTCCCCAGGTGAACTTACATAGTTTTCTGTTGTTGTTCTGTAAAACCCCCTTTTAAAAATGAACACTTATAAATGTTTATCAAAGTGATACATTCATGTGGCTAAAAATGAAATAGTGCCAAAGAGCTTCCTTACAGTAAAAAGCAACTATCTCCTGCCCCACTCCTCCCCACCTGTGGTCCCATTCCCTGAGGCTTACCACTTTTAACTATTTCTGGTTTGGGTTTTTCTAATGTTCCTGTAGTATCCATCAACCTGTTTATCCATTCACTCAAACCACATATTTATTTATTTATTTATATTTATTTATTAAAAAAAAATTTTTTTTATTAGTTTCTGCTTTATAACAAAGTGAATCAGTCATACATATACATCCGTTCCCACATCCCTTCCCTCATGCATCTCCCTCCCTCCCACCCTCCCCATCCCACCCCTCCAGGCGGTCACAAAGCACCGAGCTGATCTCCCTGTGCTCTGTGGCTGCTTCCCACTATCTATCTACCTCACGTTTGGTAGTGTATACATGTCCATGCCTCTCTTTCGCTTTGTCACAGCTTACACTTCCCCCTCCCCATATCCTCAAGTCCATTCTCAAGTACCGTATGCTAACACATATATATGGAATTAAAAAAAAATGTCATGAAGGACCTAGGGGTAAAACAGGAATAAAGACACAGACCTACTTGAGAAACCACATATTTATTGAGCACTGTGTTAGTTTGCTAGGGCTGGCATAACAAAATACCACAGGTTGGGAGGCTTAAACAGCAGAAATTTATTCTCTCACAGTTGTGGAGCCTGGAGGTTCAGGATCAAGGTTCCAGAAAGCTTGGTTTCCTCTGAGGGCCATTTGGGAAGGATCCGTTCCAGGCCTCTCTCCTTGGCTTAAAAATGGCCACCCTCTTGCTGCCTCTTCACGTGATTGTTCCTCTCTGCATGTGCACCCCTGGTGTCTCTTCCTCTTCTTATAAGGATACCAGTCATCCTGGATTATGACCCCTTCCCAACGGCCTCATTTTAATTTAATCACGTCTTTAAAGACCTATTTCCAAATACTGTTACATTCTGAAATACTGGACGTTGAGACTTCAACATATACATTTTGGGAGCATGCAATTCAGCCCATAACAAGCACCTACTGTGTGCTAGTCACTGTTCTCAGTACTGGGGATAGAGCAGTGAACAAAACACAAAAATCCCTGCTCTTATTGAGTTTACATTCCGGTGGGGGAGAGCAACAATAAGCAAGATAAATAATTAAAATATATAGTATGTTAAAAGACAGCAAGTGTTACAGAGAAAAAGCAGAAAAAGGAGATAGGGAGTTCTTGGGGGCGGGGGCCTACAATTTCAAATAGTGTAGCCAGGGGAAATCTCTCTGAGAAGGGGAGATTCTGAGTAAGGACATGAAGGAGGTGATAGAGCAATCCATGCAAATATCTGGGGGAAAGAGTTTTCTAGGCAGACAGAACAGCTGGTGCAAAATGGTCCTGAGATAGAACATGTCCAGTTTGCTCAAGGAACAGCAAGGAGGCCACTGGGGCTGACGCAGAGTGAGCAAGGGGGAGCAGCAGGAGATGCAGGGCTTGGGAGATGCTGAGGCAGATGACGGGCTGAGGTCTAGTAAGCCAGTGTAATGACTTTGGCTTTCGTTCTGAATGAGATGGTGAATTAGAAACACCTTGTTTTTCCTTCCTGTGTTTCTCTACTCACACACAACTGCCATACTCACAGCACTTCTGACACCAGTTGTGTATGTGGGTTTCCCTAAAACAGGCAATACTCGGTGCCACCAGCTGGGAGTCCTACACTTTAACTCAATTCTGACACTTTCTACCTGGAGAGAGCGTCAGATTGCACAGGTTAAGGGCTCAGTCCCACAAGACTACTGCCTCCCCCGCAACTTCAGATGCCAATGGTGAGTTCAGGTTGTCACCTCTACTTCCAACTGATGGGCTGTAAACTGAGGTTCCTATGACCCCCTCCTTGGGTTCAATTAATTTGCTGGAGCAGCTCACAGAAATCAGGGAAACACTTATGTTTACCAGTTTATTATAAAAGGATATGATAGGGCTTCTCTGGTGGCGCAGTGGTTGAGAGTCCACCTGCCGATGAGGGGACACGGGTTCGTGCCCCAGTCCGGGAAGATCGATCCCACATGGCGTGGAGCGGCTCGGCCCGTGAGCCATGGCCGCTGAGCCTGCGCATCTGGAGCCTGTGCTCCGCAACGGGAGAGGCCACAACAGTGAGAGGCCCGCGTACCGCAAAAAAAAAAAAAAAAAGGATATGATAAAGGATACAGATGAACAACCAGATGAAGAGATACATAGGATGAGGTCTGGGAGGGTCCTGAGCGCAGGAGCTTCTGCCCCCTCGGAGTTGGGGTGCGTCACCCTCCCAGTATATGGATGTGTTCACCAACCTGGAAGTTCTCTGAACCCAGACTTTTGGGAGCTTTATGGAGGCTTCATCACGTAGGCATGATTGATTATTAACTCCTTTTCCAGCCCTTCTCCTTTCTCAAGAGAATGGGGGTTGGGACCGAAAACTCCAAGCTACTAATCATGGCTCTGTCTTTCTGGTGACCAGCCTTCATCCAGGAGCCAGCCAGGAGCCCACCCAGCACCGCCTCATTAGAACAAAAGGCACTCCTATCACCCAGGAAATGACAAGGGTTTTAGGAGCTCTTTGCCAGGAACTGGGGGGCAGAGACCAATAAATTTTTTTTTCTATTATTTCACAGATGGGAAGCCATTGGGTGGCAAGGTCTGAGTTAACTTTTAAAAGAATCTCTCTAGCTGCTGTGTTAATAATAGATCAAAAGGGGGCAAGGGTGGAAGCAGAGAGACCAGGAAGGGGAGTGTTGTAATAATCCATTTTCTCTAAATGATATGTCCTTCCTTGGTTGACCAGGTCTAGACATTGTCCATCTAGTGACTTCCTGCTCTAATAAATGGAGATTTAGCTCACTTACACTGCAGCAACCACTTCTCTCTTCCTCCTAATACATCACTCCTTTTAGTTCCTCTATTTAATTCCATTCCCAACAGACAACCATTTTAATGTGTATCTTTTTGTTTGCATGTCTTTTTTGGTTATCTTCGTACCTTTATATAAGACACATAAATCTCTATTTCTTGTTCCATCATCTATAGACCGAATCTCTTGAGTCTATACTTTCTAAAATTAGAATATTAGTGCCTCTACACATCCTTCCACCTCCTCTAACTTCATCTACCTTTCAATTTCTGTACCCTATGCTTCTTCATTGTTCGTTGACATTTACTTTATACTTTGTAATCATAATTAAGTTTCCAGTGATTGTCTCTAGGTTGGATTCCAAAGGTTAAAAACCAAGAAAGATAGTGTTTGTCTTATTACAGTTGTAGAGTTTTCAGTGTAAAGCCAAGAAATGGGCCTTGATTACATTTTTATGTTACAACTTCCATCAATTATTCTATATCACTCCATGTTCTAGTTGTCTTCATTATTGGAAGGTGGCATTTTTGAACTGTTTTGTATTTTCCTTGAATTTTTTTTTAGCCTAGAACAAAACTTTATTTAAAATTTGACTTCCTATGTAGGTCCTTCCTTAACAATTATGATTCGTGATAAGTAGAATTTAATGAGTAAAATTATGGTTTTTAACATGTCAGACTTCAGATTTTTCAAATGCTGAATAGAACTTCGCAAATAAATAGAAGCTGTTTGTTTTCAGTCCCATCAAAAACTACCTTAATGATGAATTGTGTATGAATGTCTTTTTTGAGCTAAAAATGGAAAATAAAGTACCTCCAAATCATTAGGTAAAACTATAGAAGAAAAATGTTGTTGATTTGGAGTAGGAAAGGCCTTCTTAAATAAAAATTGCAAATATAAAGTAAAAAATTGCAAATATAAAAAAAACTTTAGCAAACTTGACTAAAACAAAATTTAAAACTTTTACACCAGGTATCTTAAAGATAAATGATAAAATAGGAGGAAAAATGCAATATGTGTCAAACAACTGATTCAAAATTTACAGCAAACTCCAATAAATCAGCAAAATGGACACCAAAAGGTAAAAAAAAAAATTTAATGAGAAACAGATATATATATAAGAAATTTTTAAAACAGGAAATAAAAATAGTCGAAAAACACATGAAAAGATGTTCTACCTCACCAATACCTGGGGCAATTAAAACGAGATACAATTTCTTAACCGTCAGACTAGCAAACAGCAAGTATTGCTGCAGGGAGGAAATGCCTCTTTTGTCCGTTGCTTGGCAGGTGAATACGCAGCAGGCTTTGTATTTTCCTTGAATTTTTGATTGCCCTTTTTTTTTTTTTTTTGCTGTGGGTCGATTAAACATATGCTGTCTTTACCATATCTCTGCTATTTTTCAGCTTTCTCATTTTGTCTAGTGCTCAGAATAAATTCTGTTTGTCTAGAAGCCCACTTCCTGTGTTAATTCTATCCAATTCTTCACATTTGATCCATGGACTTCTTGTACAGATTTTGTTTTTCTTGACGTTTCTTCATTGCCTCTTTTTGGATTATTTCTTGCATTCTGTGCCTTTATTGTATCCTCAGTTTTCCTAGCTCTTAAGCATACCATCTCTTTTGCCAACTTCGCTTTTTCCTGGATGCCTCTTTTTATGTTCTGTATGGTGTTTTTCTGGGCTGGTTGGTTCCAAAATCAGCCCTAGTTTTTGTGTGTAAAGTCAATACCGTTTCCTCCAATTTCTGTCTTCCAGACGTTTGTGAAATATACTGTCATCTAATGCCCCTCTTCTCTTCTTTGCTATGAGCTTATGCCTTTTTAATCCCTTTACTATAATTCTAATGGTGTCTTAGGAGAGAGTGGATATAAATGCATGTGGTCATTCTGCCATATTGAATGAGAGGTATACAGCCTTATAATAATTTTTAAAATCTTTCTAAGTCCTAAAATTAATAATACTCCTTGCAACTAACTCAGACATGAAAGAAGTGTATAAAGTAAAACTTAAAAGTTTGTTCATCAGTCTCACTCCTCAGAGGTAACCACTGTTCAGTAAATATCCTTCCAGACTTTTAAAATAAAATATACATACATAAAATCATACACTTACACACACAAAATGGTTTTTTAAATTTTATAAAGTTTGGATTTTATAAAAGTTTAGATACTTGGTTTTTAAACTTAGTATATATTGGGCATACTTACATGTCAGCAGATAGATACTTAATTTTTTAATGTAAAATCTTTATTGAAATATATACACATACAGGAAGGTGATAGTCTACTCTTTCCTGTGTATACAGTTAAAGAACTTTGTGTTTGCTAACTTTTGCAATGACAAACAATGTTATAGTGAACATCTTTGTACATATATCTTTGAACATACGTGCTAGTATTTATCAATAGAAGTAGGATTGTTGGGTCAATGGTTATATAATGTAAAAATATTAAGAGATACTACTGAACAGCCTTACTGAAAGATTTTTCCAATTTCCTCTTCTATCAACAGTATTTGAGAGGGTACACCCTTCTGAGGCAAGCTCTCCTTAAAAGGTTGGAGACTCTGCTGTGCGTGGTTGAGAATTGGACTCAATTGCCCTGTTTCATGTTTATCTTTAATGACTTCACATGAGCTGGTCTTTTCTTGCTTAGAATATTTGAAGTTCCTTAGAGCCTGGGATCATGTCATTTACTTCTTTGGTATTTCCCATAGTGCCTAGTACAGGCTGGGCAAACTGTGGGTGCTTGACACATACTTAACTGACCGATAAACCAGTTTATCGTTTTGGGCTACACAATCCCTTGAGGTCAGTTCCTGGAATGAGAAGGCTGGGCAGGGTGGGAGGCTAGGGCTGTGCTGGGTCACTATCAGATGCTCTCACTTTGACATCAAATTTAGACCATAACCTAGGAACCTAAACTGTGAGCACCTAGCACAATCCCTGGCTCAGAGGAGGTCCTTCATAAATGATGTTATTATGACTCCTGTTTAGTGACAGGGTAGTCTTAGGACTAGTGTTGAGGGCTCTGACACAGCATCTAAAGTCACTCCTGGTGGAGTCAGAAATCCATAACCTAGAGACGAAATAAAATTCAGAACCAGTGAGAGCAGACAGGCATCAGAGGCAGAAGCAGAGGCTGGGTTTGAGCAATTTAGTTGCATTGTGATAGCACCTTCCCTGTCACCCCAGGCAGTTTTTATTGGACTTTTTTTTTTTTTTTCGGTACATGGGCCTCTCACTGTTGTGGCCTCTCCGGTTGTGGAGCACAGGCTCCGGATGTGCAGGTTCAGTGGCCATGGCTCACGGGCCCAGCCGCTCCGCGGCATGTGGGATCTTCCCGGACTGGGGCACGAACCCGTGTCCCCTGCATTGGCAGGCGGACTCTCAACCACTGCACCACCAGGGAAGCCCTATTGGACTTTTTGTGTGTTTGGCTTTCACACGGTGGCATCTTTATGATGCTTCTCAGTCTCTGACAGGAGCCAACAATCCCGGCACAGTGATGTGAACACAGAAGTTGTGTAATGAAAGAGATGCCGTTGATCTCTCACCTGTTGAAACAAATAATGTGGAGGCAATATTGAGGATTCACTTGAGGTGATGGTGCTACAGAACAGCCATTCTACTAGACCAAGATTACAGCCCAAACTTCTCCCAAGCAGCAGTAGGGTTCCCCGGGGACTGAGAAACTAAGTGGCCAGTCAGATAAGGATTAATTTCAGTGACGGATTTAGAAGGTCTGTAAACATGCGGCACATGGATGACAAGGGTTCGACAGAGTGAAGAATGGGTCTCCTTCTTCTTACCTTTCTCCCCCAAGTCAGCAGTGCAGGTCAAGGAGGGAGGTGGGAAACGGCAGTTACCACAGACGTGATTAGAACATACAACATTGATTGTGTTTCTCCTATATGTCAGACATTTAGCACACACACATTACCTCCAATCCCCTTTATCACTCTATGAAGTGGGCATTAGCTCTATTTTACAGATGAGGAAATTGGCTCAGAAAGGAGAACTTACTTGCTGTAGTTTACACAAGCTACTAAGTAGCAGAGTCAGGATTTGAACCTGGGTCCTTCTGGCTGTAAAGCTTTGGAGCTTTCTACCATGCACACCATCCTGTCTCTTCTGCGTCAGTGATAGCAGCCCAGGCCTCAGGGAAACAGCTGTTGATTAAGAACACTAGTTGGTCATGTGTGGACAGGATGTCCGTGGTTCTCTCCTTTGTTCATCAATTCATTCTACAAATATATGTTTATTTATAGCCAGAATGTAAGGAGAGGAGAGCAGGCCAGGTAGGTGAGGTGGGAAGGGACACTTGTGTGTGTAGGAGAGCAAGGGGGCATGGAAGGGCTGAGGCTAAAGTAAACAGAGAGAACAAAAAGGGCCAACAAGAGTTGACCACAGGATGCGGACTAAGTTTTGGGGTCTGTTCTTGGATACAGTACTGAAGGAGTCTCTGGGTGTTTACAGAAGAGATGTCTGAAGCAACACTAACAGGCAAGCTGCAACCCAGTGGCGGCACTCAGGATCTGAGGTTGTTCAGGCAGCACTTTGCACCTACACACCATGAACACACATTCACACAGGAACCATCAATATGGAGACAGGTGTTTTTAAACAAGCACACCAGAATATATGTGACCACACAGTGGAAGCCTAGACCTTTATTCCATGCTGTTTCGAGTGCTCACCATGTGACTGTAACTCCCCTTCAAAGAAGCCGACACCGATTTGGATGCATGAAGTCTAGAGATTTGTGGAAGAGCAAACAGAAAAAAGAAAGAGAAGAGAAAAGAAAAGAAAAAAACGATCTTAGTTTATAGTCACAGTGTAGTTGGGTGTGTGTATTAAGACTTTCGGGGGCTTTCCTGGTGGCGCAGTGGTTGAGATTCCGCCTGCCGATGCAGGGAACATGGGTTCGTGCCCTGGTCCGGGAAGATTCCACATGCCGCGGAGCGGCTGGGCCCGTGAGCCATGGCTGCTGAGCCTGCATGTCCAGAGCCTGTGCTCCGCAACGGGAGAGGCTGCAACAGTGAGAGGCCCGCGTACCACACACACACACAAAAAAAAGACTTTCGGGATTATATAAAACGATGTAATGACATAGAAGGAATCGGTATGGAATGTTAGTCCATATACACTTTCCTTATTTTTCTTTTAAAGGTGAGCACAAATAATAATAGATTGTAATAAAGCAAGCCTGACCTACACAGCCACTTGATCCCAGAGGGAATGTGACCCAGAGGAAGGAGGTGCAGAGCTCAGGAATGTGTTGCTGTGACACATTGATTCCAGGACACCCTGGGCTTCACCTGCACCTGAGATATGGACAAAGTATGTTTGGATGCTGTGGAGGTTTCTTTTTGTCTGCTCCCCAGTCAGGAGGATGGCAGCTGGGGTGACTGTGCCACTCCTAAGGGCATCTGGTATACACAGGCTTGGGAATCCAGGGGCCTGATGGGGCTGAGGGACGTTCCTCTCCCTTCCATACCAAGTGTGTGCAATACCAGCAGCCTCCAGGATTTAAAGGGAACTGGAGGCAATGATACTGATCATAAGATTCATAAAGACTAAACCGATGATTATAATCAGCATGAGTGCTGGGGAACAATAGAACCTTTATAAAGACATACTTTTCCCTACAAATTTATTATAACACATCTCTCTCATAAGAGAATTACCTAGTGATTTTTTAATCCTTTAAAATTTTTGATTGAAGGGTGCCATGAATGTGTCAAATGTAACTATCATTAGGTAGCATTTTGCTTCATATCACGTGGGACCCAAATCCTGTAAAAGGAGAAATAGTTCTTGACCATGCACGTGGTCCTTCAACTAACACAAAAAAACTGCTTTGGGAAGAGCGTTGGCAGTCTCTTTTGTATTCACTGCAAATACCTTCACCCTAGAGAAACTTTATTCAAGCTCAGGAAAATAGCTGACAATCTGTGCACTCTCCCTAACCTGTAACAGGTAAGGAAAGGCCACTTTTAGCCCTCTCATATTTCCCTTTATATTTGGAAGCCAAGAGCCATCCTAGAGGAAACAGACCTAGTGTCTTTTAAAGTCTGCTGTATAATACTGATACCCTGGTTCTCAACTGTTTTCCCCACTCCAATCTTATTCTAAAGGATGCCACTCACTCAGATCAGTAGCAGTGGCTCATCATGGTAATAACTGCCCTGCTGAAGAAGGTGACAGAAGTAAAGAATCAATGTGGTTGGTGGGTGGAGATTCTGCCTTGGATCCCCACTCCCCGCACTCCCCGCCCCGCTGCCCGCCTCATTTTCACAAGCTCTTCAAATCTAATACGAATTTACAAGCATTTTGGGGCAATCTTTACTTCATTATCTACCTGAAAGAATTTACGTCCTGTAAGTAGAGTTTCTCTAAACTCATCACTGTCAATTTTTTGTTTACGATACTGCAAAATTATTCTCTTCTTGGGGACAGTTATCCCTTTCAAGTTCCTTTTTACATTCGTTTGTTTTGTTCTGAAAGCCTTAGAGATGCAGGCCAGGGTGACTGGGACAGAGGTGGGGTCCCTACCTAGAAAATAGGACTTGTGAGGCAGAGGACTTGTTTTTACACCGGTAAAGAGCAAAATCCCGAGTCGCAGTTGATTTCATGCAAGTAGGGCTGGAGAGGCCCAGGGAGGACCTAGTTTGGGGTGAGCACCGGGATCTGTGAGCCAGTGTTGCTTCAGCGTCTCACGGTACGTGTGGGGGGGGCAGATCCTCTGTCCCTCCTGGTCCCATTGGCACTACCCTTCACCCCAGTCTCTGCGGAACTATATTAATAGAAGGCAACACTTCACACATTGGCGCTCAGACACCAAAGGGAGTCTGGCAATGGCTTGGCAGGTGGGCAAGAAGCCGGGAGATGGGTGGGGGAGTGGGGCGGAGGCATCGTCGAGCGGCGTTTGGATCAGCCAATGGTAGTTCGGGGCAGGGGTGGCAGAGGCGGAGGCACCGAGGCGGATCAGCCAATGGAGGGCGAGCAACTACTGGAACGACCTGGTGACGTGAGGAGCGTTCCATTCGCCCAGCGGTGGGCGGCTTCCACAGCTGGTTTAGGGCCCCGAACATTGGGGCCCCTTGTCAGGAGGAGGCATCCTCCAGGCTGGGGAGAAGCCGCTGCCACCTCGGGCGGCCGACGCGGTCCCCTGGGACAGTGCACTTCCTGGCCTCGGTTCCCGGCCGAGTTCTGTCTCTGGGGTTCAGGTAACAAGGGGTGGGGGTGGGGGTCTCCGGGGTTCGGCCGCGTGGTAAGCTACAGCTCCCTCGGCTGCACCGGGACGCGCGGACCCTGGCTCTCCCTTCTTGGCTAGGCAACTGCCGAGCCCCTGGCCGGGGGTGACTACACGTGGCGGGGCGTGTGTGAGTGTGTACGAGCGTGCGGAGGTGGCGCTCGTCCCAACCTGCCCGGGGCGGTGGTCGGCGGCGTGGCGGAGGCTGGGCGGGCCTCCCGAGGCCGCGCCCGCCGCCCGCCTGGGACTCCGGCCTCGGGCCCCGTGCCGCTGGGCCGATCGCTGGTTCTTGACGGATTTTGATCTTTGTTCTCCCAGGCCCGGCTCCCCTTCCTGGTCTCTCTTCTCTCGCTGGGCCGGTTTATCAGGAGAAGATTGTTTTCCAGGTTAGTTTTACACAAAGGAAGTGTTCTCTGTACCTCTGGTGCCCCCTCCCCTTTCCCAAGCCTTCCACCTTCTCCTTTCCCTGCTCAGTTCCTCGTCTCTCTTGGGACCCTTACCCTCTCCAGCCCAGGAATGATTTCGAGTTGGTTGTTTCTCATCAGTCAGTTGAACTGCAGGCTTCCGCCTCATTCTTGCCAGCGCGGGGCATGTGGTATCAGTAAATAGAGGCCACAGCACCACACCTGAGAGGAGGAGAAGGGTGGCAGTGGCGGAGAAAGGCTGGGCCTGGGGATTCAGGATGCTAAGTGGAGATGGTATTTCCGAAATGTCCCAGAAAGCACCTTTATGACTTTTCTTGACTGCTGCCGTCCCCCCTCCCGCCCCTCCTCCCCCCAGCCATATCAGAACCTCTCCTGCTTAAGTCAGCCTTTCACCTACAGGTCTGTGATGTGGTTTCATTAAGATTCCCACCGATGTTAGGCTAGACCAGCAAGGTTGGTTCATTTCCCGGACTCAGGAAGTTAGTAGGGTTTGATTAGGGGAAATCTGTTTTAAGTAAATACAACCTGGGTTTGTGTACAGAGTGTCCACAACCTCCTAGCTCTGCCAGAGGATGACTTGTTCCCTGGTCTGATTCACATTTGAGTGGCTAATTGAAGAAAGAAGGCGAAGAAGTGGAGGAGGGGTGCGAATGGCTCCTTAAGGACAGAAACTCTACTATTATTTTTAGAGTCCTCTTTGTGATGATTATAGAAAAATATGGTATAGTGGAAAGTTCCCTGGACTGAAAGTCAGCAGACCCGTTTTCTTGGCTTAGCTTCGTGGCTTTGTGACCCTGGAGAAGTTATCTCCCCTCTTCGGTCTTCACTTTACTCATTTCCAAAGCAAAGTAATTGGGCCTATCAACTACAAAATCCCTTCTAGTTCCAAGGTTCTATGATAATCACATCATCAGTATTATATTGGAAGAAAAGGGGTATATTTAAGAAGATATGCTAGCCCCCTTCTCTTTTTGAGAACCTTTAACCTTTTCTTCTTTTAGGGGACAAAAACAGATTGGAAATAAACTCTCCCATTTCTTCACCCCCATCCCTTCAAGCAGTGCTCATCTTTCTGCCTCTGGGAAAGGAAGATTGAACTGCATTTTCTTGTTCCTGTCTCATTTGTGTGTGTGTGTGTGCTTTTTCTTAGGGCTAGAAATTGGACTTCTGATGATGTTTGACCCAGCGGCAGCAGTAGCAGGCAACGTGATTTCAAAGCTGGGCTCAGCTTTTGTTTCTTCCCTCTTGTAATCACAAAACCCATTTTGGACCAGGAATTCCAATCATGTCTGTGATGGTGGTGAGAAAGAAGGTGACACGGAAATGGGAGAAACTCCCAGGCAGGAACACCTTCTGCTGTGATGGCCGTGTGATGATGGCCCGGCAAAAGGGCATCTTCTATTTGACCCTCTTCCTCATCCTGGGGACGTGTACACTCTTCTTCGCCTTCGAGTGAGTTTCCATTGAGTAGAGTTGCCTGATTATGGTTACCTTGGGTCCAGGGGAAGAATCTGGGAGTTTGTGGCTAGTCCTTGGATGGCTGTCATTGTCCTCTTGGGCAATGTCTATAGATCATGCCAACTGAATTCATTGCTTTGAGCTTATAGCAGAGTATGTGTCTCCTAAAAACACCAAGACCTTTGATACCAATTTTATAGCACTGACTTGGGGCCACCCCTGGAACACTTGGGAAATAAAAGAGTTTGTCTTTATTACTCACCTCCCCTTTGCAGTGGTCTCCTTAGGTGCTTAGTGACAGACTGCCTCTTCCCTAACCCTCCCGAGCCTAGGGGCACGCCCCGTGGTCATAACTCCACCCCATAATACTCACTTATTCTGTTTTTCTGGGTCCTATTTCCTTAGGGCTCAGCTCTCAGCTAGCTGTTAAATTGAAAAGCCAACTGAATTGGGAAACTGCAGATCGGTTCCAGCCTCAGCTGTGCCACAGTCTAGCTGTGTGTGGGGCACATATGTGCTTATTAAATGTGACTTGCTCTTTCTTTCACTCAAAATCACTCAACATAAACAACCCTCTATTCTATGTGTGCCTGATACCAGCCTTGGAGTTATTTTTTCTGTGATGTAATAGCTAGTACTAGAGCCACTGTTTGAAGTCTGTGTAGATCACTGCTTGAGGGAGGTGGCCAGTTGGATTCTAGGGTACTGTGGCGTGACTCCTGGGTATGCTGAGAATGCTGTACACTCTAGGGCTGGGGGTAATGTGGATCGGTTTGGTATTACAGTATTATGAGGAAGGCCTTGAGGAGCCAAGAGGTGTGTTTGTGGACTGTGAACCACACCTAATATGAGCCTGCTACAGTTCCTGTGCTCCGGTGACCTGGAAATGGAGCTCCCATGAGGGGGTGTGGCCATGGGATGGAGGACGGGACTTCTTGGCCAGACTTCGGGGGTAATTAAAATGAGCTCTGGTCTCTTGGGGCTCATTTTTGTCTTTGTTCTATAAGGGTTTCTGGCTTACCCAGTGTATCAAGAGTGATTTTTTTTCGGGCTGCTTTACCGGATTTTTTTTTTTTTTTTTTTTTTTTTTGCGGTACGCGGGCCTCTCGCTGCTGTGGCCTCTCCCGTTGCGGAGCACAGGCTCCGGACGCGCAGGCTCAGTGGCCATGGCTCACGGGCCCAGTCGCTCCACGGCACGTGGGATCTTCCCGGACCGGGGCACGAACCCGCGTCCCCTGCATTGGCAGGCGGACTCTCAACCACTGCGCCACCAGGGAAGCCCTTTACCGGACTTTTTGATGGTTGCAGCTGGCTTGAGTAACAGCAGAGGAAGGAAGGGGATGTAGTTTATAACAGGGCTAGGAAAGTAAGGTCAGAGGACCTCTTTGTCAAAGGCACTTCTGTTGCTGCTCTTGCTGCTGACTTTGTAAAGTATTTGGCAAAGTCAGACAGTTTGATGTTGACGTCTTAGCTGCTTTCCAGTCTGAGTTTCATGGCCGAGTGTGTGTGTGTGTGTGTGTGTGTGTGTGTGTACCTATGTGTGGTACAAGTGAGCGTGTGCAGGTGGGCAGGCATATGCATAACATTAAAAAAAATGTTTCCCCACTCCTCACCCTTCTCCAAGTTTTCTTTGCTTTATTCCCGCCTTGCTTCTTTTTGGAAGTGCAGAGATGAACTCTGCTTTCTATCATTCTCACTCCTTCCTCTGCTGAATCACTAGCTCTTTTTGCCACCTTCCCTGCCCAGCCCAGGGTTAAATTTTTGTGGTTGGAACCATTCAAAACAGAGATGAGATTTGTTTCTAGACCCTGAGTGAGCTGGTAATTCTGGGCCCAGGAAACCTCTGGTTTGACTGGCCAAGGGAACTTGAAATTTGGAGCTACTGGCATTTGGCCCTTTTTGTATCTGGGAGCCAGACAGAGTCTGATATGGATCTGTTCCACTTCAGCCCTGAAGGCCTCTGAAGAAAACTGCCTGTGGGATGAAGCTTGTAATTAGCCAAGTTACTGTTTGACAGAGGAAGGTTGGGTTTTCTACCAAGATGACTTTTTCCCCCAAGTTATTTCTTGCGCTTTGCCCTCAGATATGAAGGGTGAGGTTGTTTGTAAACTGCCCTGGGTTCCAGCTGTCTGTGGGGTAGAGTAAATATTTTTGAGGGTAGGGCTTGGGGGAGGGAGTAAGAAGGCCAGAGGGGAGAAGGAAGTAAACGTGTTAGCTGAGCAGTGGAATGGGGAAGTCTACATCTGACCAAAGGGGAGAGGACCCTGGCAATGAATCCTTTTTTTTTTTTTACTGAGAATGATAGAATCTGTGTTTGTGAGCGTGCGTGCATCTGTCTGTCACATGCAGACACACAGGCACTTTAGGTGGCAGCTGCCTTGAGCCTAACCAATGACAGGCTGTACAGAGGACACCAGCATGCCTCTGAGGAATGAAATTTCTTTCTGGTCGACCTTTTTCTTTGGGGTCTGTAATTTACTACCAATCACGTGGTGGTGGATAGGTTTTGGGGGCAGAATATGGGCTCCTTCGCTAGTATGAGAACTTAGGGAGACCTCAAGAAATCAGCTGGGGGCTTCCCTGGTGGCGCAGTGGTTGAGAGTCCGCCTGCCGATGCAGGGGACACGGGTTCGTGCCCCGGTCCAGGAAGATCCCACATGCCGCGGAGTGGCTGGGCCCGTGAGCCATGGCTGCTGAGCCTGTGCGTCTGGAGCCTGTGCTCCGCAACGGGAGAGGCCACAACAGTGAGAGGCCCGCATACCGCAAAAAAAAAAAAAGAAAGAAATCAGCTGATCTAGCCCCCTGCCTTCAGGCAGTTGAGGGTGTCTGAACCACCAGTGACAAAGGGCTGTCTCTTTTCATCTTTAAATTGTCTAGGAGCATAGACTGTACATCCCCTGACTGCTACATTTTGGCCTTGAGGAAGAAAGTTCAGATCTTGAGGCACATCTGGACCTGCATTTTAGTAACAGCGTCCTGCTTGCAGCAGGTGCATAGGGACGAGTGCGAGGTGATTTATAACCACCCATGGCACAGCCCTGGGTCAGCCATATGGCTTGAGAAATCTGGTCAGGCGTGTGGGCGCCCCTGGATGAAAAACATGCAGTGTTAGTAGTGCCGGTGGACATCTTTTTATTTTTGGATTTTGCCTTTACACGTTTAGATTTCTCAAAGGAGGGACCTATAATTTTCAGTGGACAGACAGTAGGTTGAATACGTAAAATGAACAAAGGTGGTCCATCCAGAAGCGAGTTAGCTCTGTATTGTTAGAAGTGTTTCTAAAGAAGCTGGGTAGCCATCTCTCAGGGCTGCTGTCACACAGTGGATTCCTGCCCAGGATGGGAAATTGGGCTAGATTATCACTAGGCTTCTTGCAACTCTGAGAGTCTGAAATTCTGTATAACTCTGTGTCTGTCTGGAAAATTCAAATACACACACAGAAAAGGAGGTTATAGAAGATTACCAGTAGGTAGCTGTATTTTAAATGTAATTGTATCTGTAGTAAAAAGGTCTTTGAATTTTGAAGCAGAGTGTAAATTGTACAGTACTTAAAAAAAAAGAATTTCCTTGCAAGTAGAGATTATCATACTAAGTGAAGTAAGTCAGAAAGCGAAAGATGAATACCATATGATATCACTTATATATGGACTCTAAAATGTGACACAAATGAACCTATCTACGAAACAGAAACAGACTCAGGGACATAGAGAACAGACTTGTGGTTGCCGACGGGGGTGTGGTGGGGTGGGGAAGGGATGGAGTGGGAGGTTTGGGTGAGCAGATGTAAGCTTTTATATATAGAATGGATAAACAACAAGGTCCTACTGTACAGCACAGAGAACTATATTCAGTATCTTATGATAAACCATAATGGAAAAGAATATAAAAAAAGAATGTATATATAACTGAACCAGTTTGCTGTACACCAGAAATTAACACAACATTGTAAATCAACTATACTTCAAAAAATATTTTAGTAAAAAAAAAAAAAAAGAACTTCCTAATGTATTCTTAGGATGAGGTATTTAGGAAGTGTGAGCTTTGAGCACGTGAACCGTTCTCAGTCCTTTCTGCCCAAACCCTGTCCAGCTTGTGTGATGAACACATAGCAAACAGCTTGGCCGGGAATGTCAGGACACTATAGCAGAATGACACTGACAACCTGTGAGCTGTCCAGCTACTGAAAGGCTATTGTGGTATTTAGTCAAATTCAACTTCCTCATAAAGCTTGGGGAAAGGACCAAGTGCACTGTGTTCTGGAAGTGGCTTCCTAGCTGTGTCTTTTAACGTTGTGACCAGATCACTAGTGGGGTCAAGGTCCTGAGACTTCTCTTGTGGCAAGAATGATTGTGTGACTCTTGACCCCTGAAGTAGAAGTAGTTTGCTGCTGTGATCAGTGCTTATGCCTCACTGTGCTGTATCTAGAGGAAACCGTATCAAGGCACTAGCAAACCCTGTTGGACCGAACCTCCTGGGTGCTCCTGATGTACAGAGGAGTCGTTGAATTGGATGAACTGAAAGAAGTTTTGTAGCACTGCTTAGTAATTGTCCCACTTCTTGCCTATTCATATTCTACCTCTTTTTCAAGTCCCTTCTTGAGTCTTCCTTCCTTCATGAAATTTTTCTAGTAATTTCTGCATTCTCAGGACTAATTGTACATACCAGTCATTTAATACATAATTACATGACATTTTTTATATTTCTGAATTCTGTGGTGATTACACTTCGAGCTCTTTCAATGTCAGGGACCATCTTCTGTGTCTGTGTGGCCCCCACAGTGCCCTCTGCCAGGCCTTTCATAGAGTAGGTGATCAATAAATGTTGCTGAATTGATACATTCTGGATGCACTTAAAATGTAACAGTCTTGACTCACAGAATCATAGAGTGATAGAGCCGGAGGGGGCCTTGGAGACTATCCCTATCCTTTTGCAGGTGACGAAACCAAGTCTACAGAAATGGGGTTATTTCATCAAGATCGATCGGCCAGCCAGTGCCTTTATATGACACTACTTTTCATCTCATTGTTACCTTTTGAATACGGAATCGTGAAGACGTGCAGATTACTGAAGATGTGCATAGTGCTGAATGCTGGACAGGCATATTCTGGGGTCTTGCTAGCTAGTGTTTGTGTTACCTTAGTGGACTCCAGGTTATTTTGACCTCCCTAGCCCATGCTCCTAGAAAACGAAGGCATCTTTGTGGAAAACTGACAGCATTCCAGCATGGCATTCTGGTAGCCTTGCGGGGACAAGGGAGCCCATGTCTAAGTGTGAACTTAGCAAGTAAGCTTTGTGTGTTACAAGAGATTATCACTGCTGTTGCTGCCCCTAGTCCCTGCTGCCGGGATGAGGACAGCTCGGAGAAAAATTAAGCAGTGTGTGCTCCCTACCATGTTACTCTGTGGGTGATGGTGATGAAAGGGACACCATGTCCCCATGGACAGGAGGAAGAGAAGAGGCAATCTGATAACAAACTTAGCAGGTTTGAGGAGACACAGGGCTAGGTAGACCAAAGCCAGACTCTGACATGGCAGAATATCTGTGCCTACAGTGACAAGGTCCAGGTTCCTGAATTCCTTAGGTGAGATTAGGAAGAGGAAAAAGTGACTTTATCAGGATCTCTAACCAAGAGAGTATTCTCTGGAGAGCTGCTCTGTGGAGGTTCAGTCTTGTGCTTATCCCGCCCAAGATTCGGTCTGTGACTTGGCCAACCAAAGACAGTTTTAGAAAGGCATAGGTGCCTCTTTGATATCAATCTGTTAACAGTACTTAGCTAAACTCAACTTCCTGATAAAGCATGTCCCCTGGAGAAGGATTGGGTCATGTCTCCTGAACAGTGTGCTTTCTGTTAACAATTATTTACGGTTCTCTCATTCAGAATTCATCTGTATATTTTCAGTCTCTACTACCTTTTGTGGTAATGAGTTTCACACTGTCAGTCTCCGCTGAATGCGTCTCCCATCTTTTTTTTTTTTTTTTTTTTGCGGTACGTGGGCCTCTCACTGTTGTGGCCTCTCCCGTAGCAGAGCACAGGCTCTGGACACGCAGGCTCAGCGGCCATGGCTCACGGACCCAGCCACTCCACGGCATGTGGGATCTTCCCGGACCCGGGCACGAACCCGTGTCCCTTGCATCGGCAGGCGGGCTCTCAACCACTGCGCCACCAGGGAAGCCTGTGTCTCCCATCTTTTGGGAATGAGTCTTAATTGAGTATAGTGATCGTCTATTTTAGGAAAAGTGAGCACAAAGAACAGGGATGTCCCTAGCATGCCTACATCAGTTGAGATATTTATTGAGGGAGAGGAGTCCTAAATCCTACTCCTCAGAGATGCCAGAGGTGGTATTGTGTTTAAGAACAAAAAAGGCATCTTATGCCTCTTGCAATAACAAGAGGCTGGTGAATTCTGGGTAATGAGGGAGATGTGTCTGGAATGGAGCAAGGAGGAGGCAAGAACCTTATGGTAATGATTAGATAAGGCCAGTTCAAGGAGGGCCTTGGAATACTGGCCTGAGGAGTGGGGGGCTTAATATAATAGGCATCAGGGAATTGTTCTAAGTTCTTGATCAGGAGGATATTATAATTGAAATTTGTTATATTTGTTATAATTGAAATGGGAAATTTATTATTATAACTGAAATTTGGCAACTACTTAGCAGGTTTGCCTGGATAGAGATTTTGGCCTTCCTCAGTGAGAGGATGGCTCATTGCCTCACAATTGAAAAGGTCCCGGGCTTCCCTGGTGGTGCAGTGGTTGAGAGTCCGCCTGCCGATGCAGGGGACACGGGTTCGTGCCCCGGTCCGGGAGGATCCCACATGCCACGGAGTGGCTGGGCCCGTGAGCCATGGCCGCTGAGCCTGCGCGTCCGGAGCCTGTGCTCCGCAACGGGAGAGGCCACAGCAGTGAGAGGCCCGCGCACTGCAAAAAAAAAAGAGAAAAGGTCCCTGTTTGGTTAATTTTCCCCATTGCTCCTGGAGCAAAACAGGGTTATGCATTTTCCTTTGACCTTCACATAGCAGTAAATCTGGAGGCTGATATTAAATTATGATTTTAGTGTCCAAGGAAACTTTTTCCCTCGTAGCAGACTCTGTGTCATCAGAAGAATGTTGAACCAGTCTTATGGGTGGTTGCACATGTTTACTGTGCTCTAGAGGTAGGTCATATGTAAAAGGAGAGACAGCCGTCCATATCAGGGAGGACTTATAGCAAAGGCTTTTTTCTATTATCTGGGATCAAGGGCCATTATGGGGCTCTAACCCTTGGGCCATTCCTGCCGTTCCAAGCACAGCTCTTCCTTAAAGCCAACCTTAATGGCTGCTATGGGAGCAGTTTCAAGCAGCCATCAGCTTCCCAAGAGAGCTCTTCTCTGACCACTTACAGTCCTTAGAGTCTGACTCACCATGTGAACACTTGATTATTGGTCTTATCTTATTTAGCTGTTTCATATGTTAGTTATGTTTTCCTCAACAAAATTAACTCCCATTTCTCTTGTTCTTCATTTGTTAGACCCATAAATACTTGTTGGCTGATTGATTGCATTGATAAAAGGACAACAACAAAAAACATAGCAAGAAAGCTATTAGGGAGACTTAGAAGCAGAGTATAGAACACTAGTCCACCCTGCCAGTCTGTGAGGCAGCCCTGCCGTGGAATCTGTCTGGTTTCTTACCAGCTCCCCTCATGAATCTCTTTTGAGTTTTTTTGTGTGAATTGAAGTCTGTGTCACTATCATTGTCCCTCCAATGAACGCTAGTGTGCTAGGGATGGGGGATGGGACATGACACACCAGCTCAGCCTGGCACTGCTGGTTACTGCTGGTCAGTACCACCATGTGGGAGTCCTGTCGTCTAGTCCAGCTATGGAAGCCTGAGGCCAATCAAGAGGTTGGTAGAGGATGGCTTAAAATGATGATGTCTCTTCAGGTGGCAGAAATGAAGACTTAGTGGGCACATGGTTGCATTTATAAGATTCACAAGGGAGAAAAGCAACTTCTAACCCCCTGGTACCCTGAAGACAAAGGAGAGTTCTGTGTCAAGAAGTGTATGGATATCATTATTCGTATCGATATAGATGGAAAGTACTACGGGGTTTCAAAAACAGCTTATATTTGTGGATGACAGATCCAGTGTTTCACTAGGACAAATTAGTGATGTTTGAGGATACTCCTGACTTTTGAGGTCAATACTGGGCATTACGCCCAAATCTTCACATAGCTCATTCCTATACAAGACAGATCTCTAGCTTACTGCAATTATGGGACTGACCTAGGTGGGTATTAAAGACAGACAGATGGGTTGTAGTTCACAGTGGGCTTAGCCGCTGGCTCTCTTATTTCTTCTTATTCGGGGTAGAAAGGCCTGCTGGTCCCACTTATGCCTTGCCAGCCACACCCACTCACTAGTGACAACTGGCTGCCAGGATCCTTGTCTCTGGAGAACAATACAATGGGCCTGTTGTGTACTTGTTGACATACAGAGTGGATTGTTTTAGCAGGTGCAGATGATAGTCTGTGTGGAGATTACAGAGACCTTTATCCTTAATGGCATAGTGTAATTGAAATCTAAGTTGTCCTTTGTCCGGTCAACAAGCAGGTGTTGAAATGGGACTTAGTTAAGCTTGGTCCTTCTGTGCATGGGGGCGACATTAGTATGTGTGTGTGGGGTGTGTGTGTGTGGGTGTGTGTGTGTTCTACCTTCTCTGTATCTTTTCCCTCTAATAAAACAGTTTAAACTCCTTTAGGTGGCCAATCAGATGGCTCTGATTTTTCTAAGAGTTTTTGTTGGAGACTATACACCCAGGGCAGTTTGAATCCTGGAGACGTCACTTCTTTGTTTTCAGGAGTGATTTTAGAGATGGGCAGTGACGAGAAAGGTGGCTGTTTTCTGTCAGCGTGGTAATTTCATTTTGCTTGTTTGTGAAATGGAGCCTCATGATTCTCCTGTGTCCTTTTGGGTCCCTGATAAGTGGAGGTGACTTTTCTGAATTCACTTCTTAATTATCTGTACCAGTGAAGGGGAACACTGGAAAAGAGGGTAATCCACAAGCGAGTGAAATGCAAGGACCTTCATTACCCTGAACTCAGTTAGCCAGATCCCACCCTTGGCTTTTAGGAGAAGGAAAAAAATCTTACAAAAGCAAGCTAAGACCAAGGATTTTATTAAAAAACAAACGAGCAGGCAAGAAAACAAAAAGCCACAGAAATCATTTTGCAAGTTCACTCCGTATGTTCACCTTCATGGCAAACTGCTCAGTACAGTTGGTTTGCACTCCCCATGCCGTCGTGTGTGTGGCACGGAGGCAGGGGGAGGATCTCGTGGGGATTGTTCCAAACCTGCAGCTAAGGTACAACCCAGGGTTGTGGACAGCAGCTTGCTTAATCCCTGTGCAGATGAGATAAGCCTTTTTCCTTAGCTTACTTTCTTCCCTCTGCCTCTGGTCCTTGCTCATCCACTTATAGTCTGCCTCCAAGAGGAGATGTCTATGTTGAAGGAGGAAATATGCCTCAGGAGGAAGAGAGTAAAAATAGGTCAGTGGTAACTCCAATCATGTATTCCCATTTATTTGGTTTGATACTCAGTTCAACTCGACAAGTGTTTGTTGATAGCCTCTTTGTTCTCATACTTGTATTAGGCTCTGGGAGATAGAGAACCATGATGATAATGTTAATAACTGACATTTACTTAGCATTTACTGTGTGTCAAGGGCAGTTCTAAGCACTTTATTTCTAGTCATGCATTTGAACCACACAACCACTCTATACTGTCATTATCATCCTCATTTCACAGATAAGGAGACTGAAGTTAACTCAGTTACCCAGCTAGGAGCTGGTAGAGCCAGAATTCAAACCCAGGCATTCCCACTCCTAAAAGTCAAGGTTCTTGCTCTTATGAAGTTCAGTTGGGGGAGATGAGGTCAACATAGTGAAAAACAGTGCAGTTTAGGATAGGCCTTTGGAAGGGCCAAGACCTCGCTAAATCCCAGATTCTTCAGCTATTATAGATGTAGTGTGAGAAGTGGATGCTGTAATGTGCCTAAAGAGCTTAGTGCATATGGTGTGCGCTCAATAAATTGTGGCTGCGATGATGACAGTGATGGCATTGATGGCTTTGGATCTGAAAGGCAAGTAGAGCTGGGGTATCCAGAGAGAAAGAGGAATGGCCTTCCAGGTGAATTATGGGAAGAGGGGAACAAACATGATGTTGAGAAGGGGTGCTAAGGAGATACATTTTCCTTATTCCCTTGCTTATGGTCACTAGTCACCTATTGGCTCAGCTCTTTGAGGAAGGAAGAGGAGTGAGTGGATGTTGCAGAGTCAGTCAGCAGCCCTGAAGCTTTTCACTGGCCTTCAAGCACACTGGACATACCGTCTGTCTGACACTGGGACTCTGCTTCATGACTGGTCCTCATCTTTTCTTCCCCCTCCTTGAGCTCAGGCCTAACGCCAGATGAGTGGGTATGAAAAGCTCTAGACGTTCCCAGAGTGTCAGCAACCTATGGTGCTTACAATCCAGGTTCAGTTGGGTCCCTGATCTGAACAGGTATGAGCCTTTGCTGAGGTACAGAGGAAATGTGACCCCCAGCAGGCTGATGGGAGGGACTGGGCTTGAGGGTAACGGAGGTTCCTTAGGCTATCTTCTGTATGTTATAGGTGGCATCAATCAATGAAGTATTTTTTGAGCGCCTAGTATGTGCAGAACCAAATGTTAGGACTTTTCAGTAATTCGAGAGAAGTAAAAAATATGGTCCCTGCCCTTGAGGTACTGTAATTTTGTTGTGGGGATCAGATTGACATACTGGTAACAATTCCAGGTCAGTATAGGGTAGGAATAACTAGATGTTCAATTGCTTGCTTTCTTCAGATGCCGCTACCTGGCTGTCCAGCTGTCTCCTGCCATCCCTGTGTTTGCTGCCATGCTCTTCCTTTTCTCCATGGCTACACTGTTGAGGACCAGCTTCAGTGATCCTGGAGTGATCCCTCGGGCCCTACCAGATGAAGCAGCTTTCATAGAAATGGAGATAGGTGAGTTTTCTAACCAGCTGGCAAGATATTGTACAGTGGGTGGCTTTGGTTAGTAAGGGAATGGAATCATAATTGTAGTTGCAGACTAATAATCACTTCTAGCCTTTTCCCTCTGAGATCCTGAATCTGAGATCATTACCACCCTGTGAAGAATGTGAACTTCATTCTTCCTTGTTCTGGGTTGCATTTTAAGAGGGATTTCTTTTTTTTTTTTTTTTTTGCGGTATGCGGGCCTCTCACTGTTGTGGCCTCCCCCGTTGCGGAGCACAGGCTCCGGACGCGCAGGCTCCGGACGCGCAGGCTCAGCGGCCATGGCTCACGGGCCCAGCCGCTCCGCGGCATATGGGATCCTCCCAGACCGGGGCACGAACCCGTATCCCCTGCATCGGCAGGCGGACTCTCAACCACTTGCGCCACCAGGGAGGCCCAAGAGGGATTTCTTACCAAGGTCCTGCTGCACTGTTCCCAAGAGGATTTTTAAAAAAAACTGTTTGGGGGTCATCAACTCATTTGATTTTTTTAAAATTAATTAATTAATTAATTAATTTTGGTTGCGTTGGGTCTTCGTTGCTGCACTCAGGCTTTCTCTAGTTGTAGTGAGCGGGGGCTACACTTCGTTGTGGTGCATGGGCTTCTCATTGTGGTGGCTTCTCTTGTTGTGGAGCACAGGCTCTAGGCATGTGGGCTTCAGTAGTTGTGGCATGTGGGCTCAGTAGTTGTGGCTCCAGGGCTCTAGAGTAGTTGTGGCACACAGACTTAGTTGCTCTGTGGCGTGTAGGATCTTCCCGGACCAGGGCTCGAACCCGTGTCCCCTGCATTGGCAGGCGGATTCTTAACCACTGTGCCACCAGGGAAGCCCAACTCATTTGATTTTTTTCAAATTTATTTATTTATTTATTTGGCTGCGTCGGGTCTTAGTTGCAGCACGCGGGATCTTTCGTTGCAGTGCGTGGGCTTCTTTCTAGTTGTGGCTCGCAGGTTTCTCTCTAGTTGTGGCATGCGGGCTTCTCTCTAGTTGTGGCGTGTGGGCTCCAGAACGTGTGGGCTCTGTAGCGTGGCACACGGGCTCTAGAGCGCATGGCTCAGTAGTTGCAGCACGCGGGCTTAGTTGCCCCGCAGATGTAGGATCTTAGTTCCCCGACCAGGGATCAAACTCGCGTCCCCTTCATTGGAAGGTGGATTCTTGACCACTGGACCATTAGGGAAGTCCCTCATTTGATTTTCTTGATGAAAACTATAAACCTCTTCATAAAAATATTCTTATATGCATCACATACATACAATTTTGGATACAATTTCAGGGATTCATAGATCTTTTGAAGCACATGAGTGGGTTTCTAACCAAGAATTCCTGCTTTAGGGGAACACACAAGATGAGAGGGGACAGGAAACATTGGGAATTCTAGGAATGGTAAAGGAACTAGTTACAGGCCAATCACAGTACAGTCTGCAGCTCAGGGTAGGGCTCTTTGGGACAGAAATGAAGAGCTACACTAACCAGGAGCCAGGGTGCCTTCATGAATTGAAGCAGAACATCCCAGGACTCGAGGAGGGGAGCTCCTGGGAGACTCCTGGAGCTCACACTGGGAAAGAAGGCTCTGATGCCAGTACTAGGAGGGACTGGAGCCCACCAGATCCAACAGTGGTGCCTACCTAAATTGTTCTCACATCTGGTACCCAAGTAGCTAGAGTCAGCATCCAAGCCACGTAGAGTAGAAGAAAGGGACCCAGGACTTGTAAGACTAAAAGCTATACCATTGGGGCACCAATCTGTGGTTAGCCTTTAGTTCTTTCAGGTGCTTTGTTGTTGTTGTTGTTTGTTTGTTGGGATCTTAATATTTTATTGAATGAAAAAGACAAACACATTGGGGTTCTAATAGGTATTATATTTATATATTATTTTTGAGAGAATTTACATTTGTATAATTATCCGCAAGAAGATAGTACATCTTTCTGTATTTTTAGACTGAATTTTGTGCCCTTTAATAGAATTTTTATAGTGTTTTTTTTAACATAGTTTCTATACTTCTCATATTGAGTTTATTCCTGTTTATATGCATGCTATTGTCAAGGAAATATTTTCTCCCAGTTCTAGTTGGCTTCTTTTTTTCCCCCCACAGTTTTATTGAGATATAATTGGCATATGACATTGTGTAAGTTTAAGGTGTACAACATTTTGATTTGATACTTTTTTAGGTTGCTTTGAAGGCTTCCAGCTTTTGTATTTCTTTTGTTTATTTAGCTGTGTTTATTTAGCTTCTTAGTGGATTTCTTTTTGAAAAATTTCAGCCTGTTTTAGTTGCGGTAGGGGGACATAGATTTGTGCACATCTGAGCTCAAACTACTTAGGGGTGGGGAGAGGGTGGGAATTGTGGGAAGGAAACAGAGGCGAGGTGTGTTGGCGCAGCTGGTGTTGGGGGAGACCTGGACTAGTTAGGAGCAAGATAGGAAGAGACAGTTGTGAGTGTAGTCTTTTCTCTCTCTGGGTTAGTCTTTTGTCATCCTCTTTCCATCACATATAGAGAAACTGAAGGTCAAGGCAGTGCCTTGACTTGATCTTGCCTCTCACAGCAGGCTGTTAGCAAGGTTAGCTCTGTTTTGCCAGATTGCTGGGCCCAGGGCCCAGGTTTGAGCTGTCAGGTTGTTACCTCTGCATTTAGCATGTTTCTCTCAACAGTAGAGTGCGTTCTTGAGTTCATACGTATGTTTATGTTAGCAAGTTTTTGTCAACTTACATTCAGCCCTGTACTGGGTATGCTGTGGGTAGCGGCTGGGTGGGGGAGAGAGGAAGACATGTGGTTGGCTCCCTTGCATCATAGCTCACCTCATGGGGTGGGAGAGCATTGAACTCTCTCCCAGGTGCCCTCATGTAAAGCACATGCAGAGGAATGTTAGGGTGCCATGCTGGTACTTATATCATCCTCTAATGAATAGCTATCCCCATTCTTTTAAGACTTGTGTCACACTGTTATTGTTTGATTTCACAGCATCCACCCCACTCCGCTAAAAAAGGAAAAAAAGTTCCATATGGCAGATATTTTTAAAATCAAAGTGAATTGAAAAAATATTCTGTTTTTAGAATTATCTTGCACAGCAAGGGTGCAATGAGACAGGCACTCTCATATGCTGCAGATGGGCGGGTGTGCAAATTGATACAGTCTGTCTGGGAAGTGGTTTCCCAATAAGTGATATGGGCTTTAAGGGTTCATACCCTTTAAGCCAGTAATTTCACTTCTCTCAGGATTAGCTCAAGGAAATAATCAGAGATTTACACAAATACTTGTAGAAGGATTTTTAATGCATCATTTTTTCTTTTTCCTAGCTATTTTAATGCCAGCAACTTCATATATTACTACTCAGACTTCAACATGCTTTTCTTTTTTTCTTTATGTTTTAGAAATTAATTTTAACACATGAACATATTATAGAGGAAGGGAGGAGGGGGTTGGGATTAGGGTGGAGATAAAAGGGGACTTAAGCTTTGTCTGTAATGTTTTAAGTTTTTGCATGCAGCATCATTTAAATAGCAAAATACCAGAGGCAACTTAAATGCCCAGTAACATGAATTGGTTAAATAAATTACAGTACCTGCATATGATAGAACATTGTATTGCCAATAATGATGTTTTCAGAAAAAAAATCAACAACCATGGAAAAATGCTTACTGTATAACGTTAAGTGAAAAATACAGGGTATAAAATTGTATCTAAAATAAAAAAAAATCATGAATGTTTATTTATTTGTTAAGAGTAGAAGGAAAGGGACTTCCCTGGTGGCACAGTGGTTAAGAATCCGCCTGCCAATGCAGGGGACACGGGTTCGAGCCCTGGTCTGGGAAGATCTCACATGCCGTGGAGCAACAAAGCCCGCGAGCCACAACTACTGAAGCCCACGTGACTAGAGCCTGTGCTCTGCAACAAGAGAAGCCACTGCAATGAGAAGACCACACACTGCAACGAAGAGTAGCCCCTGCTCGCCACAACTAGAGAAAGCCTGCATGTAGCAACGAAGACCCAATGCAGCCAAAAATAAATAAATAAATAAGTAAAAATTTATTTAAAAAAAAGAGTAGAAGGAAATATACCAAAATGCATAAATATCCCTGAGTTGAGAGACCATCAGTGATTTTTTTTGTCTTCTATTCATATTTGCTGTTTTTTCCAAATTTTTTACAATAAGCATGTATTACTCTTATTTTTAAATAATTGTTTTTCTGATTCTAAATATTACCAGTCTTTTTTCATGCATATATTTTACTTTTGCAAGGTAAAATCCTTTATACATGCTTCTTTTTAGTGTACATTTTCATTTCTCAGTATGCTGTGAATATTTAAAATGTGTACATCATTTGAAATGGCTGCCTAATATTCCATCCCATGCATGTATCATAATGTACTTAACCAACCTCCTATTATGATATTGAGGTTATTTTCAGTCTTTCACTATTAAAAGGGACTTCTGTGACAAATATCCTGTGTTACCATCTTTTGTACATCTCTTTGTAATTTTGGTAAGTTCCTAGAAGTAGAATGGCTGGGTCAAAAGTATACACATTTAGGGGCTTCCCTGGTGGCGCAGTGGTTAAGGATCTGCCTGCCAATGCAGGGGACACGGGTTCGAGCCCTGGTCTGGGAAGATCCCACATGCTGCCGAGCAACTAAGCCTGTGCGCCACAGCTACTGAGCCTGTGCTCTAGAACCCGCGAGCCACAACTACTGAGCCCATGTGCCACAACTACTGAAACCTGCGCACCTAGCCCATGCTCCGCAACAAGAGAGGCCACCGCAATGAGAAGCCCACACACTGCAATGAAGAGTGGCCTCCGCTTGCCGCCACTAGAGAAAGCCCAGGCGCAGCAACGAAGACCCAATTCAGCCAAAAATAAATAAATAAATTAATTTTTTAAAAAAGTATACACATTTAAAATTTTGGTAGTCACTGCCCTATTGCTTACTGGTAATGTATAAAAATACCTTCTCCCCATCCTTGCCAATACTGGGTATTTTTATTCTTTTTTTTTAACATCTTTATTGGAATATAATTGCTTTACAATGATGTGTTAGTTTCTGCTTTATAACAAAATGAATCAGCTATACATATACATCTATCCCCATATCTCCTCCCTCTTGCGTCTCCCTCCCACCCTCCCTATCCCACCCCTCTAGGTGGTCACAAAGCACTGAGAGCTGATCTCCCCGTGTTATGCGGCTGCTTCCCACTAGCTATCTATTTTACATTAGGTAGTGTATATATGTCCATGCCACTCTCTCACTTCGTTCCAGCTTACCCTTCCCCCTCCCCATGTCCTCAAGTCCATTCTCTACGTCTGCGTCTTTATTCCTGTCCTGCCCCTAGGTTCTTCTTTTTAATACTTGTTAATATAGAAAGTGAAAATGGTATCTTTATGTTAATTTTTATTTCTTTGATTATCAGTAAAGTTGTATGTTTTCATTTCATATGTTTTTTAGCCATTTTTATTTCTTCTTTTATGAATGTTTTTCTTTGTAATCAGCCAAAAAGCTTGAAGAAACACTTTTTTACATGTACACAAAATAATTGCATGGCACTCAGTGGAATTTGGGGAGGATACTCTGTGATGTTGAGAGTCTAGTCTGGAAATGCCAGCCTGGGGATGACAGTGGGCCTAGGGAACGTTTGATTATTCCTATTGCTCTTGGAGAGGTGGTAAGACTTTTGGTCTCAAATAATGGCTAGCAGTGGTGTTAACTGTCTTTACTGATCTACAGAAGCTACCAATGGTGCAGTACCCCAAGGCCAGCGACCACCCCCTCGTATCAAGAATTTCCAGATAAACAACCAGATTGTGAAGCTGAAATACTGTTATACATGCAAGATCTTCCGGCCTCCCCGGGCCTCTCATTGCAGCATCTGTGACAACTGTGTGGGTGAGTAAAACCAAAGAGACGTTGCCTGGGGAAAGGCTGAGTTGAAGAAGAGGGTCAGGGTGATTTTTCTCAGGAAAGATCAGTGGGGGTGGGAAGATAGATTTAGATAGGAAACAAGCTAGATTTTTAGTTAAGAAACTTTAGATGGGAAACAAGCTTCCGAACAATTGTAAATCAACTGTACTTCTGTAGATCAAATCATAATTTAAATATCCTCTAGTTTAAAAAAAAAACAACCTCTTTGGTAAATAAAGAAATAAACTTTACCTGTTTTTCAAATCTAGATTTTCTTCTACTGGATCTGTTTCAAGTGGAACCCACCTTACGTAGGGGGAGGAGAATCCTAGTCCACTGGAGGGCAGCATCGGGGAAGGAAGGGCTAAGTAAGAAGTGGTGTTCCCAGGAAGAAAAATATTGCTAGCATTTTTTGAATTCCTAATATATACTAGGCACTTGCTAAGTGCTTTCCCTTTCTCTCATTTAAGACTCATAAGAACCCCATAAGATAGGTATTATCCCCATTTTACAGATGAAGAAATAGATGAAGCACCTTTGTGTAGGTTCATATAATTAAATTAGTATGGGATGAACCTGGAACAGCTCTGATTCCAAAACCCTCATTTGTTCTTTCTCTGCTTCTGCTGCAAGGGTTGGGGGTGTATGTGTGCATAATACAGAGGTCTGTGCTTCTATCTGCATATATGTGACTTAGTTGTAATCACTGCCTAGTGTATGCTGAGCCCTGGGAAAGATCAAAAACAGGCAGTAAATATGTCTGTTGATAGGCAGATATGTGCAATTCCTTATATTGTCAATAGGCATACTTCCAGCATTCTTTATATATGCCATGGAGCATGCCTGAGTACATTGCTTTCCTCTCATTAGCCAATTCTTTTTAGGTTAAGGTTGGGAAGATATATCTTACTTTATATGGTAAAAGCTATATGTAGATAGGATTTTTATAAATTGAAACTCATTTTAAATGAGCCAGGAAACTTGATATTTCAAGAAAGTGTGATGTGAAGGTTTTCAAAAAGTATTCCCTCTCTTTATTAATATTCTTAAACATAAAGAACTCATGCAAATTGATTTTTTAAAAAAGAAGCAATAACATTTCAGTAGAAATATGGGCAGCAGATAAAACAGGAAATGCAATTACTTAGTTAACATGAAAAAAAGGTTCATCTCTACTAAAAAGCAAAGAAATAAAAATTAAAACAAGATCTTTTTAAACCTAGAAACTTAGCAAGGAAAACCTGATAACGCTTAGTCCTACACTGGTAGGAGTGTAAATTGGAACAAACTTTTTGGAAGGCAACCTAATAAAATTCATGAAAACCTTAAAACATGTATACCCTTTGATGCCAGTGAGTTGCCTTCTAGGGATCTATCCCAAGAAAATAGTTAGGGATGTGGTAAAGATTTAGGTATGGACATATTTACCTCCAGATTGTTATAGTACTGAAAAATTGGAAAGAAACTATTTGTCCACCAGTAGATAAATGGTCAAATAAATTGTGGGACATAACATACAGTGGACTTCTATGGGTAAAGCTCATACCAGAAAGCTAAATGAAATAAAATAGAAGATAGACTACATTTATAGTGTGATCTCAGTTACACATTTAAAAAAATATAAGTATGTATAAAGAATTATACAAGGAAGTACTCTAGAACGCTTATTGTCTATTATCTATAGGTTGTGGGGTAATAAGGGATTTTGTTTCTTTCATTAGAAAAAAAATATTTTCAAGTTTTCTACAATGAGCATGTATTACTTGTATCAATATTATCAGAAAAAAGTGTGATTTATAATATATTGATGGTAAAAATATTGAATATATCTGTATAAATCTGCATTTATCAGTGTTTTTTATATGGCAGGTTTGCTTAAAGTACGGCTGTCTTACTTCCCTTTTCTGAAAAGGTATAGCCCTTTAACTAGGAGATGCACCTGTTTTTACAGCCTTATTTTTTGACTGGTACACAGCTCACTGTGCTTTAAAAATGATATATTTTATTCTTTGTGCCTTTTTCATTCATTAAAATAATACATGTTCATTGTAGAAAATATGGGAAGTACAGGTATTAATAAAACTTAATCCCAAACTCACTCTCCATTTTGCTGTATTTCCTTCTAGTTTTTCTCTTGTTTGTGAAATTGGATCATACCGGAGTTTTTAGTCCTGCCTTTGTCACTTACCATTATATCCTGAGCATTCTTCTACATCTTTAATAAATGTTTTTTGAATATATTATTTTAATGACTGCATAATCCATCATATGGCTATATTCTAGTTTATTTAGGTGGTCTCCTATCAATAGCTATTATTCACTATCCTGTTTTATTCATTATTATAAAACTGCAATCAAAATTATTAAATTTTAAAAAATTATTAAATTTAAGGATGTGGCGAAATTGGAACCTTCATACATTGCTGGTGGGAATGTAAAATGGTGCAGCTGCTGTGGAGAACATTTTGGCAGTTCTTCAGAAAGTTAACATAGAATTATATGACCCAGCAATTCCACTCTTGGGTATATACCTGTATTACCCAGTGTGCTCGGGCTGCCAACAAAATACCACAGACTGAGTAGCTTAAATAACAGAAATTTAATTTCTCATACTGCTGGAGGTTAGAAGTCCAAAATCACAGTGCCAACTGGGTTGATTTCTGGTGAGGCTTGCAGGTGGCCACCTTCTTGCTGTGTCCTCACATGGCCTTTTTCTCTGTGCTCGCACACTTCTGGTATCTCTTCCTTTTCTTCTTATAAGGATACCAGTTGTGTTGGATTAGGGCCCCACCCTTATGACCTCATTTAACTTTAGTTACCTCCTTAGAGGCCCTACCTACAAATGCAGTCACACTGGCGTTATGGTTTCAACATTTGAATTTTAGGGGGGGCACAGTTCTGTCCATAACAATACCAAAAAAGAATTGAAAACAGGAACTCAAACGTACTTGTACATCAGTGTTCACATCAGCACTGTTCACGATAGCCAAAAGATGGAGACAATCCAAGCGGTGGTTTGGGGGTGATGAAAATTTTTGGAAATAGGTAGTTGTGATGGTTGTACAACATTGTGAATGTAATTAATGCCAGTGAATTTTACAGTTAAAATTAGTTAAAATGGCAAATTGTATGTTTTATATATTTTACCACAATAAAAAATTTAATAAAAAAGTATTGAACTTAAATTTCTGTGCACATCTCTATTTCCTTATGAGAAATTATTAAAAATGGATTTATTCTGCCAAAGGGGTGTGAGCATTATTAAGGCTGTTGATACATACAGGCAAATTGCTTTCCAGAAAGGTTCTCTCAATTTGTACTTCCACAAACAGTATATTAGAGTGTACATTTTACCGTGTTCTCACTAGCACTGAATATTATTTTTTATATTCTTATTTTGATAGGCAGAAAAGTATCTTATTGTTGTATTAGTATTGCGATGAGTTAGTGAATCTGAAAACGTTTAAATATATGTTTATATGGTATTTATTAACTTTCGCTTTTTGACTATTTTTGAAGGAGTATTTGTATTTTGTTATTGATTTGTATTACAAAATTCACATACTTTCTCGGGGTTTTTTTTCCTCTTTAATTTTCTTTATAGTATTTTTAACATCTATGAAATATTTTTTAAAGTGTATGGAGTCAAATCTATTTTTCTTTGTCATCTGTGGTTTTTTTCCATTACTTTCATGCTTAGAAAGTCCTTCTCCATACAGGTGACAAATGTTCACCTATTCTTTATGGTTATTTTAAGGTTTCACTTTGTTTTTACATTTAACTCTTTAATTCATCTGGAATTAATTTTCGTAAATAGTGTGAGGGAAAAAGATCTAACCTTATTTTCAAGCAAGTAACCAATTGTCTCTGAGTTGTTGATAGAATGATACTTCCTTTCTCTACTGGTTTTGAAGCACTATCAGACAGTAAATTTTTATATATTCTGTTTCTGGGTGATTTCCATTCCATTGAGCTATGCCACACCATTTCAGGTATGTAGGTTTATAATTTTTTACTAACTGGAGTTTAAGAAAAACCACACTACTCATTTTTCAAAATTTCCTTGGCTACTTCACCTATTTATTCTTCCTGCACTTAGTAGACACACTTACTAAGACTTTTCTTTGGAAAAGCAAGGTCTGTGTTGTTAACTGACAGTGAGACAGATCACTTAACCCCTCAGTGTCTCAGTTTTCTCATCTGTAAAACGGAGAAAATAATATCTTCTTTTGCCCAACTTCCAGGATGATTGTGGGGATCAAATGAGATGGCTGTGAAAACATTGTGAAAAAGTGAAAAATAAAAACCAGTGTTTTTTTAAATTTATTTTGGAAGGAAATAGGTTTTTTTGGTTTTATTTATTTATTTATTTGAATTTTATTTAATTAATTTTTTTATACAGCAGGTTCTTATTAGTCATCCATTTTATACACATCAGTGTATACAAAACCAGTGTTTTTTACAGTTGAAATAGGCAGCGATCCTAGGGGTCTTGGACTTAGGTATTAAGTGGATGGCAGGGTTGTGCTTAGTTTTGGAGGTTTTGGCACTGGACTCTCTCTTTCTCCCACAGAGCGTTTCGACCATCACTGCCCCTGGGTGGGGAATTGTGTTGGAAAGAGGAACTACCGCTACTTCTACCTCTTCATCCTTTCTCTGTCCCTCCTCACGATCTATGTCTTTGCCTTCAACATCGTCTACGTGGCCCTCAGTGAGTATACAGGGCAGTGTATGTTGCTGGAGGGGTGGGTGGTGGGAGAAGACTTTAGGACAGCTTAGGGGAGTGATTCTGTATCCTGGTGGGAATTTACCATTGTGAAGGCACCTTCGGACCAGTTAGAAGTGAGCACTACTATCTGCTCCTGAACGGGGCTCCAAAACTCAGCTCACATCAATTAGGATTTACCGAGTGTGTTGGCCTTCTCAGTGGCCCTCTGCTGGAGACCAGGACCATAATTACTGGTCTGTACCTAGAGTACTGGGCATTTCTGAGGTGATCCCAAAGGTTGGGGATGTATTTTTGGCTGTATGTGTCACCTCTTTTGCCTCATAAGACCTGCCCTTGTGTCAGGTGGTAGAAGGGATTATACCAGAGAAATGTCTTTTAGTGGCTCATGGTCTACTTTGGAAGATAGAAAATACACACACACATAAAACAGCCTAAGGGCAGATGGGATGCGGAGTTAAAGGAGTGGTCTTAATCAAGGCAGCTTCCTGGGGAGAGGTGAGTCCTGAGCTGGATTTTGAACAGTGAAGAGATATGGATTGATGAAAAAAGAGGATTTTTCTTGGATATTTCTGATTTCTTTCATCTATGAATGAATATCCCCCTCCATGGCCATAGCTGGAGGCTAGGGAAAAGGGAGGGGAGCCAGATGCTTGGCTTGTGGCCGACTCTCTAGTCCAGTGTTGGGTCCTGTATCGAGAAGATGAACCCTTTAGTCAAGAGAGTACCAGCTTGGAGGTGTGAGTCCCTTGCCTGAATGAGGGCTTATCTCTTGCTGGCTTGTAACAAGGGATAGGGAGGGAAGAAAGTGAGTAGGCACTAGGGTATGTGTGTATTTTTTACTAAAGTTACTAATCTTTCTCTCTACTCCTCCTCCCAATTTCACAGAATCCTTGAAAATTGGCTTCCTGGAGACATTGAAAGAAACTCCTGGAACATATCCTCCCCTGGCAGGATGTCCCTGTGAAGCCCTCTTAAACTACTTTTCAGCATGCTTTCTGTCTGCAGTTCTCCACCATCTCATTTTTCAGACATCAGAGAGTGCCAACGTCTAAAATTTTAAAATGTAGCCTTAGTGGTAGCAACTAGAATGGAGGATGGCCAGGGCTTAAAGGGAGGTCTTTCCTTCAACTTTGTCTCCACTGCCTCCCTCCCAAGTCCTTCTGATCCCAGGCTCAGCCCTGCCTTCTCTAGTGGGCTATACTTTGCTCTCAATAGACCTCTTGCATCACTTACTGGAAGTCCCACCTTCCCGTTACAGCTAAGGCTTATTTTGTACAGCAGTTACATTTCTGAAAAGGAGATTCAGATGGGATTTCTAGAAATCACATTCTGGTTTCTTTCCCACCAATTTTTTCATCTATAAAGTTTATTTTTTGATGTGTTTTCCATTGGCAGTGATGGCCAACATTGTTTAGCTTTGGACCCCTCCTAAATATCCCCTTCGAAGAGCCAATGATGAATAAACAAACACCTAAATAGACTAGATCTGTTAGAGAGCTACTTGTAGTGAATAAACAGGCATCCTTTACCCTTCATGAGGGATATAGCCAGCAAGTTTAGAATTCACCCGTTGTTATGTATGGATATATATTTGTGATATATGTTCCAAGGGGTAAAGGTGGTGTGACTGGTGTCATGAGTATGGGCTGCGGCATCAAGTCCCCTGGTGTGGCTTCTTCCACATTCCTTAACCAACACCTCACTGTTCTAGAAGTACTCATTTGCTTCTTCACACTCTGGTCTGTCGTGGGACTGACTGGATTCCACACTTTCCTTGTGGCTCTCAACCAGACAACCAATGAAGATGTGAGTCAACTTTTCCTCTCCTCATTACATATTCTTCTACCAAAAGCCTATTCTCTAATTACCTGCTGGAGAACTGAGTCTCCAGGGCCTGGGAGGTTGAGGCAGGCAGAAGCCAGGTGAGGGAGATTGTTAAACCAGGTGTGTAGAAGAAAAAGCAGACTGCTTTGTTTGTTGTAGGGAATTAGGAAGAAGAGATTGAATGGTTGGGTGAGCACAAGGTCTTTAGCTGTTCATAGGTCCTTAAAAGCTAACTGGTGCCTCTGGGTTTGGAATGGAGAGGGACAGTTGCACTGAATAAGTCCTTGCTTTTAAAAAGTTACCGACTGGGACTTCCCTGGTGGCGCAGTGGTTAAGAATCCGCCTGCCAATGCAGGGGACACCGGTTCGAGCCCTGGTCTGGGAAGATCCCACATGCCGCGGAGAAACGAAGCCCATGCACCACAACAACTGAGCCTGTACTCTAGAGCCCGTGAGCCACAATTACTGAGCCTGCGTGCCGCAGCTACTGAAGCCTGCATGCCTAGAGTCCGTGCTCTGCAACAAGAGAAGCCACTGCAATGAGAAGCCCGCGCACAGCAACAGAGCGGCCCCCGCTCGCCGCAACTAGAGAAAGCCCGTGCACAGCAACGAAGACCCAATGTAGCCTAAAATAAATAAATGAATTAAAAACAAAAAGTTACCAATTAATCCATATTCATTGTAGAAAATCAGGAAATACAGATGAGCAAAAAATAGCAAATAAGTCCCTTTAATTTTACCTCATAGGCATCACCATTGTCAATGATATGATCTATAGTCTTCTAGACTTGTCTAGACTTGTTCCGTGTTTGTTTATGTGAATATATTATGTATTTTTAAATGGAAATAATACATAATGCTCAGGTATCTGCTTTTGTACTCTATTGTGAATATTTTTCCATGGCTATGCATGTATTTCTTTTTTTTTCTGTTGTGGTAAAAGACATAAAATGCACCATCTTTTTTTTTTTTTTTGGCTGCGCTGGGTCTTCGTTGCTGCACACAGGCTTTCTCTAGTTGCGGTGAGCGGGGGCTGCTGTTTGTTGCAGTGCATGGGCTTCTCATTGTGGTGGCTTCTCTTGTTGCGGAGCGCGGGCACTAGGCGCGTGGGCTCAGTAGCTGTGGCGCAGGGGCTTAGTTGCTTCGCGGCATGTGGGATCTTCCTGGACCAGGGATCGAACCCGTGTCCCCTGCAGTGACAGGCGGATTCTTAACCACTGGACCACCAGGGAAGTCCTTAAAATGTACCATCTTAAACCATTTTTTAAGTTTACAATTCAGTGGTATTAGTACATTCACATTGTTGTGCAACCATCACCACCATCCATCTCCAGAACTTTTTCATCTTCCTGTGCTGCATGTATTTCTTCAACATAATGTTTAATATAAGCCTTGGCTTTTATCTTGCAGATCAAAGGCTCATGGACAGGGAAGAATCGTGTCCAGAATCCCTATAGCCATGGCAATATTGTGAAGAACTGCTGTGAAGTGCTGTGTGGCCCCTTGCCCCCCAGGTACTCAGAGGACTAGAAGATCCTGGAACTCTTGGGACAAGCAGTTTGACCTGATCCTGTCACCTGGTCTGATGCATTCTTCTGAACATGGCCTCTTCCTGTCAAAAGAGGTCTTTCCAGGGATTGTCCCTTGGTGCCATATCTACATGGACCATAGACCATGGGCTGGTTGTTTTGAAGGAATGACCTTTCATTCTTATTTTATCTGTTTGTTCCCTTGTTAATGTGGTATTCCCTGGTTTGTGGAAGAAAAAGTGAATGGAAAGTAGGAGATATGTGCTAGGATCAGACTAGACTGCCAAAGGGCAGGTTTATATTTTCCAGCACACACAGGAAGATTCAGTGGGGTGGGTGGGTGGAGAGGTGGATGCAAAGTGCTTTGTTAACTCTCCTGTCTCCTTCAGTGTGCTGGATCGAAGGGGTATTTTGCCACTGGAGGAAAGTGGAAGTCGACCTCCCAGTACTCAAGAGGCCAGTACCAGCCTCTTGCCTCAGAGCCCAGTAAGTGTTCCTGACTTTTTAAGGCTTTTAGACTTTAAGACTGAGTTGGGGATAGAGGGTGTAGACTAAATTTACACCTTAGAGATATAATTAGGCAATTTTGTGTCCAATCACTCCAGCTTCCCTGTTTCTGCTTCTGCCCTGACGTTGCCTTAAGATCTTTGTGCCCTTGACATAGATTGAGATCTAGTCATTTCTTCAACATTCTGTGCCAGCCAATGTGCTAGGTGCTAGGGATACACCAGTGAACACGTCACATGATGCGTCTGCTCTTATGGAGCTCATTGTCTAGTGGGGACGAGAGAAAACAGGTTATTAGTCCATGTAGTGAAAAGTGCCTTGATGAGGGAAGCATAAAATGCTATAGGAGCAATGACAGGGGTCAGGGGGGTGGGTTGGAGTTAGTGGTGTGGTTACCTTGGTAGAAGGAGGCTTCCTCACTGGATTATGCAGATGTGGAAACTCTCCTAGCTATACTGATCACATATGCTTTAATAAAGTATGTTCCTAAAAAGTTATTAGTTGAACTTGCTTTTTTTTGTAATAGCTCTGTTGAGATATAATTCAGATACCATAAAATACCTGTTTAAAATGTAGGATTCACTGGTTTGTAATATGTTCACAGAATTGTGCTATCATCACAACAATCCATTTTAAAACATTTTCATTGCCCCCCCCCCAAAAAAACCCCTGTACCCATTAGCAGTCACTCTCCCTTTCCCCCCAGTTCCCTCAGCCCCATCCCTAGGGAACTATTAATCTACTTTCTTTTGCTGTAGACTTCTGTACATTTCATATAAATAGAATCATATTATATGTGGTCTTTGGTGACTGGCTTCTTTGATTTAGCCTTGTATTTTCAAGGTTCATCTATGTTGTAGCATGTAGCAGTACTTCTTTCCTTCATATGGCTGAATAATATTCTGTTATATAGATAGACTACATTTTATTTATCCATTCATCAATTGATAGACATTTAGGTTGTTTCCACCTTTTGGTTATTATGAATAATGCTGTAATGAACATGTGTATGCAAGTTGTTTTTTTTTGACACAATTCAGATTTTTTTAGCAGATATTTTTAATATTTATTTATTTATTTACTTACTTACTTACTTACTTACTTACTTATTTATTTTTGGCTGTGTTGGGTCTTCGTTTCTGTGTGAGGGCTTTCTCCAGTTGCGGCAAGCAGGGGCTACTCTTCATCACGGTGCGTGGGCCTCTCACTATCGTGGCCACTCTTGTTGCAGAGCACAGGCTCCAGACGCGCAGGCTCAGTAGTTGTGGCTCACGGGCCCAGTTGCTCCGTGGCATGTGGGATCTTCCCAGACCAGGGCTCGAACCCGTGTCCCATGCATCGGCAGGCAGATTCTCAACCACCGCACCATCAGGGAAGCCCCTGTATGCAAGTTTTTACATGGACATGTGTTTTCATTTCTCTTGGCTATGTACATGGAATTGAAATTGCTGGGTCATATAGTAACTTTATGTTTAAAGGAACTGCTGTACTGTTTTCCAAAGTGGCTGTACCATTTTTCATCCCCACCAGTCACATTTGAGGGTTCCAACTTCTCCATATCCTGGGCAACACTTGTTATTATCATCCAGCAGTTTGATTCTAGCCATCCATCCTAGTGTGTGTGAAGTCGTATCTCACTGTAATCTTGATTTGCATCTCCCTGATGAACAGTGATGTCGAGCATCTTTTCATGATTTTATTGGCCATTTCTGTATCTTCTTTGGAGAAGTGTCTATTCAGATCCTTTGTCAATTTTTATTTTTTATTTTTATTTTTTGTGGTTACACGGGCCTCTCACTGTTGTGGCCTTTCCTGCTGCAGAGCACAGGCTCCGGACGTGCAGGCTCAGCAGCCACAGCTCACGGGCCCAGCCGCTCCGTGGCACATGGGATCCTCCTGGACTGGGGCACGAATCCGTGTCCCCTGCATTGGCAGGCAGACTCTCAACCACTGCGCCACCAGGGAAGCCCTTTTGTCAGTTTTTAAATTGGGTTGTTTGGGGTTTTTTTATTGTTGAGTTCTTAATTCTGTATGTAAGTCCCTTATCAGAGAAATGATTTGCAAATATTCTCCCATTCTGTAAATTGTATTTTCACTTTCTTGATGGTATCCTTTCGAGCACAAAAGATTTCAATTTTGGGACTTCCCTGGTGGTCCAGTGGTTAAGACTCTGAGCTTCCACTGCAGGGGGCGCGGGTTCCATCCCTGGTTGGGGAGCTAAGTTCCCACATGCTGCGTGGCACAGCCAAACAAAAAAGATTTCAATTTTGATGTAGTCTAATTTGCCTATTTTGTTGTTGTTGCTTGTGCTTTTGTTGTCAGATCTAAGAAATCATTGCCTAATCCAAGGGCATGAAGATTTATCCTGTTTTCTTCTAAGAATTTTAGAGTTTTAGCTCTTAAATTTAGGTCTTTGATCCATTTTGAGTTAAGTTTTATATATTGTGTGAGGTAGAGGGTTTAAGTTCTTTCTTTTTTTAAATTAATTTTTTAAATTTATTTATTTTTGGCTGCATTGGGTCTTTGTTGCTGTGCATGGGCTTTCTCTAGCTGTGGCGAGCAGGGGCTACTCTCCGTTGCGATGCGTGGGCTTCTCATTGCGGTGGCTTCTCTTGTTGTGGAGCACGGGCTCTAGGTGCGTGGGCTTTAGTAGTTGTGGTGCACGGGCTTTGTTGCTCTGCAGCATGTGGGATCTTCCTGTACCAGGGCTTGAACCTGTGTCCACTGCATTGGCAGGTGGATTCTTAACCACTGAGCCAGCAGGGAAGTCCCAAATTCTTTCTTTTGCATGTGGATAGCCAGTTGTCTCATGGATAGCCAGTTGAAGATTATTCTTACTCCATTGAATTGTCTTGGCACCCTTGTCAAAAATCAATTGAGCGTAAACATGAGAGTTTGTTTCTGGACTCTCAGTCCTATTCCACTGATCAATAAATTTATTCTTTTTTTTTCTTTTTTAAAAAATGTATTTATTTATTTATTTTTGGCTGAACTGGGTCTTTGTTGCTGCGCGCAGGCTTTCTCTAGTTGCCGTGAGCAGGGGCTAGTCTTCCTTGCAGTGCAAGGACTTCTCATTGTGGTGGCTTCTCTTGCTGTGGAGCATGGGCTCTAGGCGTGCAGGCTTCCGTAGTTGTGGCGCACGGGCTTAGTTGTTTGTTCCACAGCATGTGGGATCTTCCTGGACCAGGGCACAAACTCGTGACCCCTGCATTGGCAGGCGATTCTTAACCACTGTGCCATCAGGGAAGCCCCAGTAAGTTTACTCTTAATTCCAGTATCACACTGTCTGGGTTGCTGTAGCATTGTAGTAAGTTTTGAAATTAGGTGTGAGTCCTCCAAATTTATTCTTTATTCAGTTGTTTTGGCTGTGGCCCCTTGTATTTCCATATGAATCCTAGAATCAGCTTGTCAATTTCTGCAAAGATGCCAGGTGGAATTTTGATGGGGATTGCATTGAATCCTTAGATCAATTTGGGGAGTATTATCATCCTAACAAGATTAAGTCTCCTGAGCCATTAACACATGGGCTGTCTTTTCATTTATTTAGGTCTTTTAAAATTTCTTTCAACAATGTTTTGTAGTTTACAGAGTATAAGTTTTACACTTCTTTTGGTACACTTATTCATAAACATTTTATTATTTTTGATGTTATTATGAATGAAATTATTTCAGATTGTTCATTGGGAGTATATAGAAATACAATTGGTTTTTTTTTTTTTTTTTTTGCGGTACGCGGGCCTCTCACTGTTGCGGCCTCTCCCGTTGTGGAGCACAGGCTCCAGACGCGCAGGCTCAGCGGCCATGGCTCACGGGCCCAGCCGCTCCGCGGCATGTGGGATCTTCCCAGACCGGGGCACGAACCCATGTCCCCTGCATCGGCAGGTGGACTCTCAACTACTGCGCCACCAGGGAAGCCCAGCTGGTTTTTTTGTGTATTGATTCTGTATCCTGAAACCTTGCTGAACTTTTTTTATTAGTTCTAATAGATTTTTAGTAGACTTGAACTTTCTTTTAAAATCAAATTCTCCTGGAATTCCCTGGCGGTCCAGTGTTGAGGACTTAGCACTTTCACTGCCATGGGCCAGGGTTCAATCCCTGGTTGGGGAACTAAGATCCCACAAGCCACGCAGTGCGGCCAAAAACAAGAAATCAAATCCTACTCTTAGGTGAATGCTATTTGTAAGTTAGATAATTGTTCTCTACTTTGCCTTTCTTAAATTTTTAATTTTCTTTTCTGAAGTACAGCAAACTCATGTTTATATATCATTATCATCATTTTGAATATTGTTTTTCTGATGGGTCTGATCCTAAATCATTACAGTATAGGTTAGTGATTCTCAGTTGAATGTGGGGAAGGGTGGTATTTTAGAATCACTCAGGAGGCATTTTCAAACCAGATATACCATCTGAAGATTTTACCACCCCACCCTCTTTGGTTTAGAATCACTGTTCTAGGGAGGTATGTGTTAGGGCCGAAAGAAGATTGAGAAACCACCATGTCAGGCCTTGTTAGACAAGTATGTTATAACATTCTGTTGTGAAGGAGGGAAAGTGGTCTGTGTAATTATTTGTGGTCCCTTTTATTATTATCATGCATAATAATTGAACCATCTGTCCACAACAGACAGTTAAGAATAGAACTCAAATAAACTTCAATTGCCTTCTGCTGAGAAGACGAAAGTCTTGTCTTGGTTCTGAGTTTGGTGTTGGTGGCGGCGTATCTGTAGCATCAGTGTGGTTGATGGGTTCAGACGAAGAGTTCAGTGTCTATGGATTATCTCCATTTGGATTTTGAGGGAGAGCTTTGTATTGAATTTGATATCTTTTCCTTCTCAGGCTCCAACAGACCATCTAAGCTCCGATGAGATGCCGGAGGACACCAGCACTCCTGAAGAGATGCCACCCCCAGAGCCCCCAGAGCCCTCACAGGAGGCCACTGAAGCTGAGAAGTAGCCTATCTATGGAAGAGACTTTTGTTGTGTATGATTAGGGCTGTGAGAGATTTAATGGGAGAAGATAACCTGAGACAGAGAGCAAGTAAGCTGTTCCTATTACTGTTTTTCTTTGGTCTTTATTCACCCAGTTGTAAACTGGCATTTTCTTGCTGCAAGCTTTTTTTACTTTCTGGACTCCAAGCAGTTGCAGAAGATGTCAGTCACCTCTGGTAACTGGACAAATGGGTCCCTTGGGCCCTGGCACTGGTTTTCCATGGCCTCAGCCACAGAGGCTCCTTGGACTCCCCTCTCTTCCCAGATCCCAGCTCTCCTGCTTGGGGTCACTGGCCCAATTCTGGGGTAAAGGTTCTTGAGACTGGCTCAAATCCTCTCAGGCTGCTGCACCTCATGAGTCCAGGGGCAGTCACAGAGAACTCTGGCCAGGGAATTCTAACTGGATTCTTGAGGCCTTCAGAATGGAGGGGGATGGAGAGTGGGGTTGGAAGATTCTCCTGGCTACAAAGTGCCAACATTGCCAGCAAATCCTTTCAGCAATGGGGCAGGCAGTTTCCACTTGTTGTATTTATTCGTGCAGCTTCTCCTTTGTCCCCTGTCCACTCTCTAACACCCAAGCCCCACTCTTTTCCAGTGAGATATATGTAAGTAATTGCAGTATAGATAACAATTCACATTTCTTGTAGACTACCCAGAAACTTTTTAATACCTGTGCCGTTCTCCATAAGAACTTATGAGATGCCAACGGCACGGCCCCTCCCACTCTCTGTCTCATCTCTCCTCCTCTCTCATTAGCACCCCCCCCTTTTTTTTTTTTTTTTTTTTGCATAACGCGGGCCTTTCACTGTTGTGGCCTCTCCCGTTGCGGAGCACAGGCTCTGGACGCGCAGGCTCAGCGACCATGGCTCATGGGCCCAGCTGCTCCACGGCATGTGGGATCTTCCCGGACCGGGGCACGAACCCGTGTCCCCTGCATCGGCAGGCGGACTCTCGATCACTGCGCCACCAGGGAAGCCCCTCATTAGCCCCTTTTAATTTGTTTTCCTTTTGACTCTTGTTCCCGTTGGGAGCAGGAATGGCAGTAATAAAAGTCTGCACTTTGGTGGTTCCTTTTCCTCAGAGGAAGCCCGAGTGCTCACTTAAACACTACCCCCTCAGACTCCCTGTGTGAGGCCTGCAGAGGCCCTGTATGCACAAATGGGGAAACTAAGGCACAGAGAGGCTCTCCTCTCCTCTCCCCCTATGTCCCCTCAAAAAAGAAAAAAAAAAGAAAAAGAAAGGATAACCAGTACTTCCATTAGGCCTCGGCTGAGTGAGGAGGGAAAGCCCTGCACTGCTGCCCTCCTGGGGGACCCACTCCAAGGCCTTGGCCCACCGCGGGCTTGGTAACCACACCGGGGACTTCCTCCAGGCCCCGCTCTTCCAGCACTTCCACCGGCAGAGTCCCAGAGCCGCTTCACCCTGGGGGTGGGCTGTGGCCCCCAGTCAGCTCTACTCAGGACCTGCTCTATTTCAGGGAAGAAGATTTATGTATTATATGTGGCTATATTTCCTAGAGCACCTGTGTTTTTCTAAGCCAGGGTCCTGTCTGGATGACTTCCGGGGAGCGGGGGGAGTGTAAACCAGAACTTTTAATCTATTTGAAGGCGATTAAACTGTGTCTAATGCAAACTGCCTGCCTCCTCCTTCCCCCTTCCATTTCAAGAACCACCATGGGGGTGTGAATATCTTGGGGGGGTGGGGGGGGGGGGTGGGGGTTGAAGGGGGTGCTTGTTACTACGCATACTTCCATTTTCCAGGGGGCCCTTGGGTTGGAGAGGTAGCTCCCAAACTCTCCATTGACCTATACTACATTCTGGGTTGAAGTTTACCTTATTCTGGACTATGAAAAGAGGCCTTTCAAGGCCATGAACAGTGTTAGAAAGATTGGGAAGGTCAGGGGTTATATTAAATTAAGAGAACAAGTTCTTTAATAGGATATTGTTTTTATGCAGATGGATGCTGTTAATTGCAAATGAGTCTTGGTTATTAAAGCAGGCTCCTCAGGGCCTCCCGTTGGAAATATTTTGTTGGTGATCTTTTACAAGTGATGGTATATATTTCTTTTTAAATGGTCTGTAATCAAGATTCCTTACCAATTCTTGTCTCGCTCTTCCCAGTTAATCAGAAGTAATGAAATTCGGCCGCTCCTAGCTTTTTCTCTACGTCTTCCTATTTTCTTGTAGCAGGATTTGAGTTTAGCAATCCTTAGAGAGACAGAGAGACAGACTGGGACTCTGACTCAGATTCCTCTTTCTCATTCTTTTTCTGGCTCTCTCAGTTTTGTCCTTGTAGTTGGATTTTAGTTAGTTCAAAATAAGGCCAAGCCTGGAGAGTTGGGAAGATATTAGGTTTTTCCAGTTAACCTGCCAGTCAGATGACCTTAGTCAGTTCTCAACTCAGCCTGTCTTAGCCCATCTCCTCTCTCCTCCCTCAACTTACCTCAGTCACTCTTCTGTTGACCCTTTCTTTTTCTGAGGTGAAGGGTCAGAATGGAAACCCCTTATCATTAGTGTGAAATGATTTTTTAAAAAAAGCTTCTGCTTTTCCCTACTCCCTACCCTTGTTCTTTTCCTATATAAATCTTCTGCATTTAAGACCTTGGCCTGAAGATCTGTCCCGTTCATACCATGCACCAGCTGGGACTGTTCCTAGTCTGAGTTCTGATCAGAGGGGAGATTGAAGAATTGGTCCCTCCCAGGGGAATAGGCTTTAAATTGTTTGCTCTTTTCAATGGCTGACATTCTTTCCACCTCTCCCCTTCCTCCCCATTCCTTAAGTTTCCTATGCACCCCACTTCCCCAGACCAGGATGGTTGGCACGGATCCAAAACCTCTGGGGGTTGGTGGAATTTGGCTCTTTGAGGCCTCTTTTTTTCTTTCATGTCCCTTTGGCCCTGGGGCCCTGCTTGCCACAGTGGAGAACACCATCTCCCCCTTTGCTTTTTTCACCAGTGGCAGCAGTGGGTTCTAATTCTATAGCAGCTAAACTCCATTCTTCCTGCCCTGCCCTTCCTGCGTTTACCCTTAAGGCCCCTTTTCCTACTGACCAAATCTCTTTACCTTGTTGGGGGAAAAAGAAGTATTTTGTTTTTAAATCTATTTTCTAACTTAAATACAATTTAATATGTAAATCTCTGCACTTTTTTGTGAGCCTACAAATGTGTATGTGTGCTGGGTTTTTCACTCTCTGGTGTTTCGTAATAAAGAAATCCTTCTTTTCGGGGGGAAGCCAATTAATGAAGGAGACTTGAATGGTTTTAGAAATACAGGGATGTCTGTTTCTTTGTGCTTCTGCCTCATTTCTTTACTTGTGCCTAGCGTGCGTGACCGGACCCCTCCCCCACCTTTTGACCCCCTTCTTTTGAGAGGGCCCTCAGCCTAGTGGGGCAGAGAGAGGGACCTGAACTGTGTGTCTGGTACCCCTCTGGGACCACTTGGATTGGCTCAAGTGGTAACCTAGCAACCTAGCCCTCCTCCCTCTCCCCATAGCCTGGCCCTGTTAGTCCTTTTCTTCTAGCTCAGTTCATTCTGTACCCCTTGAGGCTTGGGGCCAGGCTAGGGAAAATCACCAAGGGATCACAGTAAATTTTGTTTTTAATGATAATTTGCTCTTGTGCCTTGGTGATACTAAAGAAGACCAGTACTTCCGATAATTCAAAGAGCATTTGTGTCAGTTTTGAGAATACATTCTAGGAATTGCTTCCTGTTCTTCAGCAGTGCGTTTTAGAAACAGTATCAAAGGTTAGAACTGCAAATATGGTTAGTTTTAAAGGATGCAAGCCCAACTCACAAAAAAAGGGAGTCATTGTGGATTTCATGTTTCGGATAAATATGAAAGGGGAATGGGAACTAACATATTTTTATAGTTTTAATATCATACACTGAATTTCCAGTAATGCAACAGTTGTGTAAATTGAGTGAAGATGGTACTTTATTTTACTCAGAAGTTTACCAAGAGTTGTGACTTTTGAAAATCATGTCGCCAGTAGCAATGCCATTCATGGATTTTTAAGTTGCCAATACTTAGTCTTCCTTTGTAGCAGCTGCATTCGCAGTGAATCTACATATATAAGTGGAAGCATCTGACTGTTAGATCTTTTAGTATAGTCTTGTGCAGGCATTTGCATACTGAAATACCTATTATCTGATTATAAATGACTTTCCTTTTATTTCTCCTTTATACTGTAGTTAGTGTATTATATTGCTATTCTGGAAATTATGTGTATAAGCAGTTTATATTAACTATGAAATTCATTTCAGGGTGGCAAAGGGTACATTGCAAAATATTGTATATACCAACGGAGGGTTGGGGCTGATAGGGTTGAGAACTGTTGGACTAGATTATCTCAAAGGTCCCTTTCTACCTCTAAATATTTGGAAAATTTAGAAAATCAGCAAACACACCCCCATCCCCTTATACCTTTAATGTGCTTTTTAAATTTTAAAAGTAACACATGTTCATCACATTTAAAAGTAGCACATGCTGAAAATTTTGAAAGTACAGGAAAGTAAGAAGATTGAAAAATCACTCATAAACACATCACCAAATATAATAATCACTGTTAATATTTTGGTGTATTTCTTTTTGGTCTTTTTTCTGTGCATATATATTTTTGAACATAACTGGAATTCAACTATATAGTTCTGTAATCTTGCTTTTTTTACTTAGCATTTTCCATATCATTAGAAATTATTTGAAAATACTTCTTAATGACTCCATAATATGTGCATAACCTTTTCCCTATTGTCAGACATTTAGGTGTCTCCAATTTTTCATTACTATGAATATTGCTGTGATGAACTTCCTTATATATGGGCATATCTTATTTCCTTAGGATAGATTCCTAGAGGTGGAATTACTGAGTCAAAGGGAGCGCTCTTTTAAAGGCTCTTGATAAATATGGCCAAATTGCTTTACAGAAAGGCTGTCCCAGTTTGTCCTACCAGCTTTGTATCAGAGAGCCTCCTTCAGCACACCTCATTTAAACATTTGGTAATTTAGTAGCTAGCTGTAAACTGGTATCTTGACGCCTTCATTTCTTAATTTCTATTTCTTCCGTTAATAATGAGGTTAAACATTTTCCACACCTCCCCTCTGCTTTATGTTTCTTGCTATTTGGCCTTCCAAGTCCTTCATCTTTCTTTTTGTATTAGGGGTTTTTCTACTCAATTAATAAATGAAAGCTTGGAGCTCACCCTGCACCATGGGCCGGGAAGTGAAGGGGCCTTGATTTAGAAGTGGTTTTACAACTCTGGAGCACGGCACAGAATTACCTCCCTAAAGTTCCATGCCTCTTCGCTTTCTTCAAGCCCCCCTCCCACTGCCTTTTCTGCCAGCCATTGCCCATCTTCAGCTTCTGACTGTCCCAACTTGGCCAAGTGGGTGATAGTTTTGTGCCCCAAATTAGAGATATGATTGTCATAAAACCTGGCCTCTGGCCATGGCACCCCTCAAAGGAAAACACTGATCATGTAGTCCACGTTGCTTGTGCTCACTCTTGCTCTCTCTCTCTCATCAGAAAATTAAGTACTGTGACTTAATCTAAGGTCACGTGGACAGTTACTGGTAAAGCAGAGACCAGAATCCAGATGTCCTCACTCCCAGTCCAGAGAGTTTTCTGGCAAAACCCCCTGCCCCTCAGTCGAGCAGGTGTAGACAGAGAAAGGAGTTTGAATAATTCCAAGTGTCACTTGAATGAAATGAACCTTTCCTTCATTTAACATTCAATAAATACTTGTTGAAAACTGACCATGTGCTAGGGTTAACTTTAGGAGGAATGGCATTGCTGACCCCATTCTCTTGTGAGTTGAGAAACAGCAACAATTTTAAGATTTTTTTGCCATTTTGGATGAATTTTACCAATGATCTCTCCCTTTTAGGCATGCAGAGGGCTGACTATATATAGTCAGACTGATATGGGGGTAGTTGTTGGGTTTTTGTTTTAGACTTAAATCTCTTAAATATCTCTACAGACCCCTGCACTTAGGTTGAACTGATGGTGGGGTTTCTTTAGCACAGAAAGTCAGGAAGTTGCCTTGCCGAGTTCCCACAGTCAAATCGCCTGTCCCTTTGTAAGGGCCATTGCCCTGAGCTCTCTCTGACGCTATCCGTGGCAGGTCCCAGAGGCAATGGTATACAAATGCTGTATTGGTAACTGTGAAGTTCTAGGAAAAGGTGAAGCCTACATATCAAGTGCTATAGAATTCCGTTTATTTAGGACCTTCCTGGAGGAGGAATGTTGGCTGGGTCTAGAGGGGAGGCAGTTCCTTCCCACTTGATTGTGTTGTTGGCTGAATAATATAGAATGTGGCCCACGTTGTATGAGAAGCCAAGGTAGCCTCTATTGTGAAGGAGAGGTGGGAGAGCCACTTCTTTTCCCCAGCTGGGAAACCTCATACCTCATCCTGAATTTCCTGACTTGGGAGGGGGGAAGGTGTTGAACCTCACTGAGACTACCGTGATCAGTGCCCATTTTCCCCTTACAAACCTCTTTTAGCTTTTGTTTTAGTGCCCTTGGTCTCTAGTGGCCCCACTGAGGCCTCCACTTCTGTGAAAAGCCTGGGCGGGGTTTCTATGAGTGAGAGGCAGACCATGCTGCTCGAGAGTTTGGGCTGGAACAGGAGAGGGAATTTGTGGAGGCGATAGCCATGTTTGTTGGTGGGGGGGAGCTGATCAGGACCTATCTGGGGAAATAAAGGCAAGGAGTGACAGGCAGGGGTGATGGTTTAGCCAGAATGTGCTGATACCCCCAGCTGCTTCCCCTGATGGGCTGGGGAGGTATCTCTAATCCTGAACTGGAGAGGAGCTGGCTGGACTCTACACTTTTTCTTTTTGAATCTGGCCTTTATCCTCTTCCTTCTAGCAGCCCATGGATGTCCAGCGGAATTGCCTAAAATAAATCTGATACCCAGGGCTGATCATCGTACTGTAGGCTGGGCAGAGCTAGGGCTGTCCCAGGCTCTCAGGTGGGCTTTCTCCCCATCACCAGCCTCTCCGGACACCAGAGCTGGCACCCTCTACCCTGAATCCTAGCACCCTCTGGGAGCTTTCATATAGCATGTCTGTCTCTGAGCTACAGCAGTTAGTCTGCAGACAAGCACATGTCAGCGTGGCCTTTGTGCCCATTCTTGAGCTCAGCACCTTGGAGGTTACAAAAAAGTTCAAAAATCCCCAGCATTTATTGTCACTATGTGCCAGAAACTTTATATGCTATCTCATTTATTTCTCTGTTAACCCCAAGAGGTAGGTATTATTAGCTCATTATTCTTTTTTGTTTAATTTAATTTTTATTTATTTTAAATTATTTTTAAATTGAGATATAATTAACATATAACATTGTGTAAGTTTAAGGTGTGCAGTGTGTTCACTTGATATATTTATATATCGCAATATAGATCATTATTCTTATTTTACAGAAAAGAAATATATGTGTATGTAATTACCTCACATTCTGTAACTAACTAGTAAGCGGTGGAGCCAGGATTTGAAGACACTTTAGAATGCCAAAGCCTTTGCCCTGGGTCACTACACTAGCTAGGGGTCCAAGGTGAGACTAGCCTTGAAGGGAATGAAATGGAGGTTGCTGGGTGGTGACTTGTTATCATTCACTGAGCATGAATTTTGTGCTTGACACTGTGCTAAGTATTCTACATACACTAGTTCATTCAACCTGTGTAACAACCCCATGAGGCTAGTACTATTATCCCCACTGTACTGATGTGGAAAGTGAGGCTCAGGGAGGTTAAGCGGCTTGTCCAAAGTGACCCAGCTAGTGAGTGACAGAGCCAAGACTTGAACTCAGGTTGGCCAGAGCTCCTAACTGCTAGTCTTCACCTTCCTGCCCTAGAGGAGCCACCACTTACTGGAAAGGCCCAAGGGCACAGGAAGAGTCCCATTGCCCTCTTGGACCAGCCCTCCCCCACCTTCCAAGGGGAGCTAGAGGCTACGGCTCCCTGGGCCTCTGACATCCGAGGCTCGGGTGGGGGTATAGGGTCTCCAGCTGTGAAGACTCAGCCTCATGGACACCAGCCCTTGGTTTGCTGGGCTCAGGGTGCCACACGGCATCTTCTAGATGTCCGCGGGGCTGGACAGGAGCTTCCAGCAGCCCTGCCTGGACAAGGGGCTGCAGGCTTTGCGCTGCAGACCTACAGAGGCACTGCCTTCCTCACCCTCGGGCCCTGGCCTGTAGTCTACATTTCCTCATTGCCCCTCTTCACTGGCCCCTCCCTAAGTCTGGTGATCATTGGAGCCCTTGCACAACTACCTACTTTCAGCCTGTATTCAGCCTACAGACCAAACTGAAGCCCCGTAGCTCTGAGACACACACACCCCACCCAGGGCAGGAGAGGAGTTTAAAACATCATTTTCTCAGTCATTCCTCTTTTTCTGAAATTTTCCTTTCCCCAGCTTGGAGCTAGTAGATTGGTATTACCCAGGGGGTTTAAAAGGTTTAGGAATCTCCTCTGATAGGCTCCCCTTGGTGTATGTGGATTTTAAGCACTTTGGGTCTTATTCACCCCCACCCCCCATCTTTCCAAAAGCCTGCATCAAAAGGCAGCAGGATCATGACTTTGCTGCTACCATAAATTGGAGGCTTAGGCCTATTTATTTATTTAGTTTCATCGTTTTCAAAAATTAAAATATTGTTCCTTTTTATAGATATAAAAATAATACTTTTGAAATTCAAATAAGAATGTATTAAGTGAACACTTCTCTTCCTCGCTCCCCTAATCCCACCCACCCCCTCACAAGATCACTGGTAACCATTTGGTGCAGATTTTTCTGGTCTTTATTGTGTATGTTTCCTTTTCTTAAATAAAAATGGAATCACCCTATAAATAAAGTTTATTACTCACTTTTCCCCCATGATATTGCACAGACTTCTTTTACAAGAACGTTTGTACATTATTTGTATAATTTTAAAATTTCAATTTAAACAATAAAAAAATCACAAAGATTTTCCCCGTGTCATTAAATATTTTTCTACAACGTTATGTTTAATCATACTGTATGAATGAACCATAAGGTATCTAACTAATTCCCCATTTGCGTTGTTTCCAATTTCTTACACAAAGCTGTCGTGAATATCTTTGTCCATATATTTGTGGGCACTCGTGTGGCTCTTTGTAGGGATGGAGTCCTGGGAAGGGAATGGCTGGGTCAAAGGGTGTCAGAGGCACATCACAGAGTGATAGATTGCCCTCCGGAAGGCTGGCGGGGCTCTGAAAGCTTGTTGGGCTTCCCACTCAACATCTTCAACCTGTCTGAGCCTCAGTTTCCTCCTCTGCAAATTGGGAAGATGGTGGTACTACCTCAGGGGGAGGGGATAGCATGAGGATCACAGGAGAGATACGTGCAAAGCGCGTGGAGCCCAGCACACATGTCGCTGCTTATGAAAAATGACAGCAACTATTAGTACCACTAGGGCGGTGAGGCCATTTGGGCTGCCCGAAGCCACTAAGGGTAGTGGGACGAGTGCAGCTGAGAACAAAGCTCACACTCCAGTTTGCCCTCCCTAGTGCAGTTAATGCTGGAGAACCAAAGGAAGCCAGGAGTCTCCAGCCCACCTCCCAGGAGATGGTGTAGCTTCAGTGGGCACACAGTGGGACCCAGGAAGAGGTGACCTCAGAGGGAAGGTCCTGCTCACTGCAGATCTCCCTCTTGGACAACCCTCGGAGCAGGCCCTTTGTAGCGGGGTGCGGGGGGCAGGGTGGGCAATGAATAGTTCTAGGAAGAGGGGAATAGCTACCCCCCACCCTCAGACCCCAGCCAGCTGGTGGCCACGGGAACTGGAGCTCTGAGGAGGGCTGGTTAGTGGTCAGCAGGGTCAAGGCACTGAGCATCTTTGGGGAAGGGACAGACGGCCCTGACAGTGGAGGACATTTTGCTGAGCCCAGCTTTGAAGGAGACTGGTCTGTTCCACCCGCCCCCCCAACGCTCTCTCCATAGAAAAGATAACCGGAGACGGTAATTTAGTTCTACCTGTTTATTGCTACCAACCCATCTCCCTCCACCCCCCTCATATTTACACCCAAACCGTGCCCCCAAGATGGCTTCTACCAGAGTTCCTGGTACTAGGTCCAAAAGTGTCCAGTAAACAGGCAGTCCAAGACATGGCGGGCACTGTTTGCCCTCAGGCCACTTGGGCCCCGGGAAAGGGTTACTCTGGGAATTCTGGGCATGGATTTGGTACTGGGGTCAAGTACCAGGATACCTGACTCTCCCTCCCCTTCTGGAGCTCAAGGTACATCAAAACCTTCAGCAGAGTAAAGGTGGGATAGTGGACTCCCCAGAATCAAGCTTTGTGCTTTCTTTGCTTGTAAGGACCCACATGAGAGGCCAAGTCTTGCTTCTGAGGGGCCGGTCGGCCCTTGGAAGCCAGGTCGGGCCATCTGCCATTGGCCTTGGGGGAAGTGTCATTTAAGGGGCTGGGAGTGGAAGGGGAGGGCGCTTGTCGTCTGAGATGTGGGCATTGTTTTAAGCTGGGGGAGTTGCAGCTTGGCTTGAGTTACGTGGGGAAGTGTGGAATGGATGAGCAGGAGATGTTTCATTTGGGAGCCCAAGGCCCCTCCGGCCCCCTTAGTAAACCCCACTGGTGTCCTGGGCCACAGGTAACGGGACAGCAGACGTTTAATATCACAGAATGTCGGAGTTGGCCCTCAGCAACTATCCATTCTTATCCTGACCCATCCTAGACCCAGATTGAGGAAGGCACTCGGTTCAAGTGGCACAGTGATTTAGTGGCTAAACCTGTAAGAAAATTAAGGTGAAGGAAAGTAGGAAAGATACATGTACATGTGGTTTTCTTCAAACCTTATTTAGAGAATCTGGATTCACCTGTGATCAGTTAGAGTCCTTGTCAATGACCAGGTTCCCTAGGGTATTGAGATTGACCTGAACCACTGACTCGGCCCCCTTTTCAGGAGCAGCGCGACAGGGGAAGGTGGTGTGGAGGCAAGGAGGGCTTGGAGGCCTTGGTGGTGAGGGGCATGGGCCCGGTGGCCCCTCAGTGCCCCCCCTGCTCCGGCCGCAGCTGGAAGGGCTGTGCTGTCAAGTAGCTGGTGGAGGGAGGCGGCCCGGCTTCGGCCGCTTGGCTTGTCGTGCACTCCAGCCGCGCCTGTAGGGCTTGGCCTGCCTCTGCTGCCCTAGGCACCCCTGGGGGAGCGGGGCCGGGCTCGGTGCCAGTCCTCCGGCCCGGGGCCACCGCGGGAGGCTGGGTCCAGCCCCGTGGCCTGGGCTGCTCGGGCCCAGCCTCGGCCCACACTGCCGCCTCAAGGTGCCCCGGCCAGGGAGAGGCCGTGTAGCTGCTCCTCGGCACCCGCCAGCTCTGCCTCGTCGCGCCCGCTCTCTGAACCCTCGAAGCAGCCCGAGTCACGCGGGATGTCCACCTTGGGCTCCGCCACCGTGTGCGCCACTGGCTCCTGGCTGCTCTCGGCGCCCTCTTCCGCCTCCTCGCTGCCGGCTGCCAGGGGCCAGGGAGGGAGAGGAATGTGGGGGGCTTGGCCCTTAGCTGGGAGGGGCTTCAGAAACCCTGGGGGCCCCATGTGGGTGGAGGGACCCTGGGAAGCCCGCTGGAGGCCGTCTCTTCTTCTGGTCACCCACCACCAAGCACCCCTGCCCTTTCTCGGCCCTTCTGGTGGGAGTGGTTTCCAGGCCAACTCTCCCGCCCAGGAGCTCTTCAGCACTGAGCTAGTAGCCAGGACACCTGCTCTTGAATCGTGGCTCTGTCGTTACCCAACTTGGAGGCCTTGAGTCCATGCCGTATCTTCTCCGGCCCTAAGTCTCCCGTTTGATCCCAAAGGGAGTTGAGCCCGATCGTTCCTAAAACCCCTTCTCATCACAAGCTCTGCCTGAGACTGGAATTCAAGCGTGGAAAGTGCCTGCGCACTGCAGAGGGGTGCAGGGGCAGGACCCGGGCAGGCCTCCCCGCCTAACACACCCGACTCCAGCGCTACGCCCCCTCCCCCACTCCTAAGGCCACTCACTGTCGTAGTCCAGCAGCAGCTCAGCAGCCGTGAGCAGCTTGGCCCGATGCTGTGGGTCCATGATATTCAGCTCGTTGAGGTGTGTTTCCCGCAGCTCTTTGAAGTCCTCCAGCGTCTGGTAGCCATTGAGCAGCAGGGTGGACGTGTGCTCCTGTGGGCAGAAGCAGGCCACCAGCGTGGCCGCTTACAAGCCGCCCCCACCTAGGACCCGTCTCTCCCCGCAGAGCTGACCTGCCCTGGCCCCCACCCCTTGCTCCAAGACACTAGACTAGGTCCCAGCTCAAACCTCAAGGCCGATGCGCTCCAGCAGCTCATGCAGAGTCTTGGGCTTGGGCCTCTTGCCCTTGCTCTGTCGGCGGCTGGGGCGGGCAGGTCCCACAGCCTCCTCGGGCAGCACATCCACGTAGATGAACTTGAAAGAGCCCAGCCTGCCATTGAGCAGGCCCAGCCACGTGCCCACAGGAGGCTTTTCGATGATCTGAATCACATCTCCTTTCTGTGGGAGCAGGGCAGAGCGGAACAGAGCAGGGGCGAGGTGGCCCCTTGGCCTCCTGTACCCTCTACCTGTATGGGGTACAGCCTGCCAGGCTCAGCAGGGGCTTGGATGCCAACCTTACCTGCAGTTTCAGTGAGTCGTGGTCATACGGGCTGGGAGTGAAGTCGGTGTGGACTCGTGCCCGGCCACAGAAGGGCCCTGTGTACTGGGGGGCAGGTGGTTCCTCCCCGAAGCCGCCAGAGCCTGGGCTGGGGCTGCAAAGCTCACTGCCTGCAGGAAATGGGACAGGGAGGAAGGTCACCTTTGTCCCCGGACAGCTGGGGCAGTGCCCAGCAGGTACCTTCCAGGAGGTCTGGCTAGAAATCCCAAAGATACATGCTGGGGAAGAAAACCGAGCTCTAGTAAGTCTCACACTGCAGAAGGGATTCTGACCCAACCCCTCTGCCACCCTGAAGGAGCATAGCTTCCCTCCTGGCGTCCCAGGCATGAAAATAGTTGACCATAGAAGGAGGAATGGCTCACAGATCAAAGACTGGGCAAATTGGGAGGGTCTCTAGAGACCAACTGGGCCAACACCCCAATGAACAGATGAGGAAAACTGAGGCCAGACAGGCCAAGTGACCTGCCCAAGGCCTCTCACCTTATAATTGGCAGCACTGGGTCTGTTAGACTCCAGGCTTCCTGACTCCCACTCCAGTGTTCCTGGAAGCCACCTTCCACCCAGGAAGCCACATCGTGCATCAATATTTTACTCTGTCTACTTAATAAGACTCTGTGTCAAGTTACAACATCACACGGAAACTCAAGACTTTCTCTCTGGGAAGGGCAGGGTGAGGGCCTAAGTGGCTTTCAGTGGGGGTAGGGAGGTGTCTTTGGAGCCAGAGAAAGATCAGAGAACTTGGAACTAATCCGAAGGGAGAGAACGACAGTGCCTCTGTAGGTCTGCAGCGCAAAGCCTGCAGCCCCTTGTCCAGGCAGGGCTGCTGGAAGCTCCTGTCCAGCCCCGCGGACATCTAGAAGATGCCGTGTGGCACCCTGAGCCCAGCAAACCAAGGGCTGGTGTCCATGAGGCTGAGTCTTCACAGCTGGAGACCCTATACCCCCACCCGAGCCTCGGATGTCAGAGGCCCAGGGAGCCGTAGCCTCTAGCTCCCCTTGGAAGGTGGGGGAGGGCTGGTCCAAGAGGGCAATGGGGCTCTTCCTGTGCCCTTGGGCCCCTCCAGCAAGTGGAGGCTCCTCTAGGGCAGAACTAAGTTCAAGCCTGGGTCACCTTAGGCGAGTCACTTAACCTCCCTGAGCCTCAGTTTTCACATCAATAAAGTGGGGATAATAATAGTACCGGCCCCATGAGATTGTTGTGAAGATTTAACGTGAAGAGGGCTGGGAAAGGTCCCAGCAGGCTAACAGTAAAGGTTCATTTCTCTTTACCACCCCCTCCCAGACCCCGCCCTTTCCTCCAGACTCGGCAGGTGTGCCCCTCCTCCCCTCCTCCCCTCCTCACCTGTGGATGCCTGGCGGCTGAGTGCTGGGAGCTGCTGCTCCTCCTGCTCAGAAAAGGCCAGCGCCATCTTCTCAGGGCCAGGGCTGTCCAGGCTGAAGTCTGGAGACGTCGGGGAGGCTGAGCCCTCCTCCAGAGTATCTCCCTGGAAGGGAGGAGAGGCAGCAAGCCCTGAGCAGTCCCGGGTGCAGAGGAAATAGGCCTGGGCTCCAGGGAGAACTGGGGCCTGGCTGGAGCCCCAGCTCTGCCTCTTGCGGGCTGCATGGCGCCCTCTGGGCCCTAGTTTCCTCTTTCGTGAAGTGGGACTGACAGTCCTTGCCCTGCCCACGTCATGGAATGAGGCTCAACGGGGGTGCCGTGTGAATGCACTTTGTCAGCTTGAAGTGCCAACTTACACACAGAAAAGGCCTCGGTGCCAGAACTGAAACTCAGAGCTGTTACTAGGGCGTAGCCAGGCAGACCACGGCGCTGGAGAGCCACTACTTTTGACTGTGCTCCTATGTGCCAGACAGAGGATTTCATTTAATCCTCGCTTGAGGATATGTGCTCGGTCATCCCAAGTTTACAGATGAGAAGTAATGGAGGAACGTTCCCGAGGCCACGCAGCAGCCCACAGACAAGTCGGTCTGACACTAGGGCTCCTGGGCCTCCCCACACCTCAGTGCGGTGGTAACTTTCACAAATGACTCAATGGCAATAAAAGCCCTGATTTGTAGAAGTTGCCAACTCCTGTATTGTAAATATTCCCCACCATGTCCAACAGACAGCTACCACTCTGGTGTCACTGAATGAGTAGCATCATCGGCTATTTCCACCCCCCAAAGACTGTAGATGCCAGTAACCTCAAGGGCACAGAGAACAGTGAAAGGTAGTACAAGAATTAGGAAATGAGTTTTGAAGACTGACTTTAGGCTTTTTTTTAAAAAAATAATAGATTTAATTCTAAGTTGGTAGAAGTTAATTTTCAGTAATGGTTGTATCTCACACCTGGCTCACAAAATTCCTGAAAATTTGACCAACTGCTATCCAGAGCTGGCATGAGCCAGTGAGCACACTGCTGCCAGGGCACCTCCTCCAAGAACCAGGAGCAAACCAGACTCGCTGTGTGACTTTGGCTACTTGGATGTGCCTGCCCCACAGCTGTGTGTTCTGCCCTCCCTCCCTGGGCCAAAGTCAGCCTTCTCGATTTTCCTTCATAGGGCCTCTTTGAACCAAGCCTTCCCAATCACAGGGGCTGGTTCCAAGCAAAAGTTTGCGGTGGATGAATTTGCGCTATGGGATCTCATCTCCTCAGACCTGCCTGCCCAGGAAGCTTCTGTTACCCAGAACTTCATCCCTCCTCGGACCCCACTACTGCTCCCTCAGGACCATCCATGCCTTCCTGCCATGTCCATGGCTGAGGGAGCTCCCTTCCCAAGGTGACCTTCCTGCTTGTACGGGGCCAGGCATCGTTACCAGAGCGGTGCCTGTCCTCCCTGTCCCCCCTCCCATGGGTCCCAGGCCTCACCATCTCCTCCGACAGGGCCTTCACCATCATCTTGCCCATCTTCCTGTTCATGGTTCGGGAAATCACGGCCCTCCACTTCTTCCCCAGCTTTTTGCTGCTCTTTCCAGCATCCTCTGGGGTCGGAACTCCTGACTCATCTTCTGGAATCTGTGACAATAAATGTGGAGGTCCAGGAACCCTGGTGACCCTGGACCCGTGTCTGGGTCCACGACTTGGGAGCAGAAGGCGGCTTTTGGGTCCTGGCAGATGCTGGGAGGGGGAGGAGAGCTCCCCACCCCTTCCCTTTTAGCCCCAGACCCGTCCTAGGCCCTATTCATTTGTATTTAACTTGACAATTAATTTGTAATCAAAAAGAATGCAGGTGAGATTTTAGGGCCCAGAATTTTGGTGGGTGAGAGACATGGGCCCATTGTTTTTAAAAAGACTTTGCCGCAACAATCCGAAAAGGGTCTCGGCCCCCCCACCCCCGCCGCTCCCCGCCATTCCCCCACCCAGGGCCCGCAGCCAGATCCCCCAAGGAGGCTCTGAAACTCACATTATCATCCAGATTAAATTCCTTCTCGCTCACCACTGGGGAGCTGGGTTTGGATTTGGCAAAATCTTTGAAGCTGCTGGAGCGCTGAAGCGAGAGCTGGAGGAAGCAGAGGTGTCGCCATCAGTGGCACTAAAAATGGTGGCCGAGTCAGGAGCCAAAGGCTGACCCGGCTCCCAACACACCGCGTGTACCCCAGGGCTGGACAGGGCCACGGGGCTATGGAGGTGAAGCTACAAGACGTCCTCTGGCTACCGGGCTTCATCCTGTTCTTTAGCTGTGAGCAGCCGCTAAAGCAGGCCGCAGAGCAAGCTCCCTACCTCAGGAGCCTCCACCCGAGTCAGGCCTCAGACTAAGCCTGGCTTTCCACCAGTACCTGAAGTCTGGTCCCCAGAACCCTGTGGTGAAAGACTAAATGAGTCTGAGTAAACGCGGATCTCCTACTGGAGACATATCTCAGCACGAACCGCAGCATCACCTTTATTTATATAACAGGGCAAACCCTCCCAAACCCCGCAGCCTGGCCTCCAGACTCTGTCTTCCCCAAGCATGGTTTCCTGGGATGGTGATTGCGGCAAACACATTGGGGCCTCCAGGCTGATGCATCTGTGTCCCAAGAAGAGGAAGGCAATCCCCCCAGGGGCAAGACCTGGCATTATGCGTTCTGGAAAGCCACAGGAGAGACTGATTCAGAGAAGGTGCCCGCAGATTTGAGATACAAATGATTGGGTTGAATACAGTAAAAGAAAGCTGCCATTTTGTCTGTCTTCATCTCTGCTTTTAACTTAGGTTAGCCGCTAATGCGACGAGCTGGCTACACTAGACGTGTGCCAGTGTTCAGACTTGTAGCCCCGACCTATTTTTTGTGCTGTGAATGAAAAATGTTGCCAGCCATATCAGCAAACAAAGGATGCTGCGGCCAGCAAGCCACTGACAACCGCTGCCCTGATGGTGAGCCCCGAGGGAACTCAGGATGGAGACAAACGGGCTGCCCTCTGTGAAGCCCCCAGCGGTGCACCCTGAGGGGACACAGGGTGGGACACAACAGGATACTAGCCTTTATCTTTGCATAGCAAAGGAATGATTTCAAAAAGCCCTGACTCTTGCATCTTTCCATACACAGAAAAGGGCTAAATTCAACTACTTGGGATACCTGGTTTCCTTTAACAGTAATCTTTTGATGTTCCCACTACCTGGTCTTTGCTGCAAAAACCCCTGTATATCCTGGCTTCTCCCTTACCTCTTGGGAGCAGTCCCTCAGAGCTCTCTGAGAGGCTGCCTCCGGGGCTTGAAGTCCTCAGAAAGTCTGCCGAATAAACCATAATTCTCAACCTTTAGGTTATGCATTTTTTTTCAGTCGACAGTGCTGATAAGCCTGTTTTCAGGAAATGAGCTTTCTTAACTGTATGTGCAACGCACATGGCAAAATAGCAGGAGAAAACCGGGCCAGGTAAGGAAGGCCGACTTTAGACACAAGAGGTGGAGGCTGAGCCTGAATCAAGATCAACAGTCAAGACCAGAGATACACACAGGAACCAGAGTTCACAGATGGCCAGACAGATAGAGCGGGTCGGCGGCAGACACCAGAGATAAGGGCTTGAGGAACCGAAGCCCCGAAGCCCCAAACCTGCTCAAAGCTGAAAGTTTCACATCCTCTTTCCTACAAAAGGGGGGTCCAGTGACAATCCCCTAGGGCAGGGGCAGTATCACCTGCCCCCTCAGCATACACACAACTGGCCCCAGCTCCTGGGGACTGCAGTGGAACACTTCATTTCTCTTGGTGGGTCTTGACCAAAAGCAAGTCAGCAGTCAGGGACAGCGGCCACACCTTCCTAGAGGTCACAGCAAGCTAGCTGACCAGAAACTAGGTCAGCGGTCAGACCAAGCAGACACCACCACCATGAAGGCCTCCTGGGTGACGCACTTGCAGCCTCAGGGAGAAAGCCTCTTCCGCAGGATGCTGGGGAGCTGGGAAAGGGGGCTGAGGGGTTACAGGGAGGGGAAAGCGTGGCGGTGGGGTGACCGCTCCTGTTCCCGTGCATCTCCTCCATCCTCCTTCCCTGGTTTTCCCTGCCCGCTATTCTTTCCTCTTTTTCTTCCTTGCTCTCCCCTTCTCTCCTCCACCTTCCATTCATTTCCTCCTCTTGTATGGCTAAGATGCAGCTGCCTGGATAACTTCCTCCTTTTATTGCCTGGAAAAGAGGGAACAGAGAGAGGATGGGCACCAGGCTGGCCTGGGCCCAAGGAGGGCAGGCTGGGGTGCTATTTTTAGGCCAATGGGGCCTATTGTGGCCTCCCCTCCACCAATCCCAATCCCAAGAGTCGCCCCTGAAGCCCCAGGGACCAGTGATCCTGGAAAGCCAGCAGGAGGGCAGGCGTGGAGCTGGAAGTGGGCGTTGCTGAGGAAGAACAGACTCACCGCCAGGCTGCCCTCTAATTGCAGTTCTTACCTTTTTCTGTCATTAAGCTCAGTCGGGGTTGGGGGGTGGCTGGGAAAGTGACTTTTGGCTCGTGAGACCTTGTCAGGGCCCCTCTGTCCCAGCTTTAGCTCAAAATGGGAGAAAACCACCTAAAAGGGCCATGTGGGTGGTGCTGGGACGTGGGCCTGGCCGGCCACTCCTCAGCACAGGGACGGGGAAGGAGCTAGACAAGTTCTTTGGGTGACTAAGGGTGAGGGCCGTTTGCCCTGGGGGGCCTCTTGCCCCGCCCACCTCTAAACTCAGGGGCGGCCTCAAATATCCTGAATGCCTTTCGATGAGCCTGAAGTGACCCGCCCCCCTTAGCCAGGTGTGAGTGGACATCCTTGGGCCCTTTTGGATTTTCTGCCTGGCCTCCCTTTAGGGTGAGACCTTCCTGGGGGTCCTGGGTGGGAGGTCGTACCGTACACGTCGGCCACTTTTTCGTGTCTAAGGGGAGTATATGGGCCTCTTGGAAAGAGCTACTTTTTTGGCGTCACACATTGCTGAGTTCAGCTCTGGGATGTGCGGCCTTCGGTGAGTTATTTAACCTCCCCAAACCTCAGTCTCTTTACTTGGGGTCGGCTAGCCAGAGTTCACATCTTGGCTCTGCCACTGACCAGTTGTGTAAAGCTGGGTCAATTCCTCAACTTCTCTGGGCTTCCGTTTCCTCATGGGTGAAATGGAGACCGGAGCACACACCTCACTGGGTTGTTGGGCGGGTGACAGGGGTGAGCATGGGACACAGCAGCCCCGCGAGGCACGTTCAGGGAGGCTTACTTAGCCTTTCCAACAGCCCACCTCCAGGCTCTTACCCCCTGCGCTGCCCACCTGGAACACTCTGCCCTTCTCTGTGTCAACCATAGTTTTTCCCATCCTTCAGAATCCAGTTTAACCGGAAACAACTCAAATGCTCATCAGCTGTAAAGTGGATCCGTGAATTGTGGCCGAGTCACAGGAGGGAAAAGCACATGGCAACGAGCTTCATGCAACTCTCCCCAACAATACAGTGACTCTCACGGCTACACCGCTGGGCAGAAGGGACCCACCACCAGAGTATATTATATGGTTCCCCGTACAGAAAGTTCAAAACCCAGCAAAACTAATCCATGGAAGTCAGAAGAGTGGTGACCTTTGGGGAAAGGGGTCGTGTAGTGACTGGCAGGGGCATGAGGGAAGCTTCTGGAGTGCTGGAAGTGTTCTGTTTGATCTGGGTGCTGCCTACATGGGGATGTTCACTTAATGGAACTCCACTGAGTGCTACATTTATGATTTATGCACTTTTTCTACGGATATTATACTTCAGTAAAAAAGGTTTTTCAAATCCGGTTTTAAAGGCACTGCCCCCTGCAGGAAGCCTTCCCTGATCACCCCCTCAGAGCCTCACCCTGCCCCCACTGGCACATTCTTCCCCTGCTTCCTAAGACCGAGCGCCCTCTGGGCTCTGGGCACAGGCCTGTGCATGTGTGGGAATCCAGTAACGAGGGGTCAAACACCGCCCCTGTGCCCGGTGCCCTGCCAAGCACTTTGTGTGTGTCCGCTCACTTCAGCTTCACTGCAGCCCTGTCTTTACATCGCACTTCCCATCTGGGGACACAGAATCGGAGAAATGAAGCATCCTAGGCGGAGTGGCGCAGCTGACAGTGGGAGGAACAGGGCTTTGAACCCCTGTCTGTGGCTCTGGAAGCCTGTGCTTGTTCCTGTGCTCAGAGCTCAAGAAGTTGCCCCCTAGTATAGAAGTGGATTAAGGGCAATGGCGACTGCAGGCGTTGTTTAGAGGAAGCTACCAGGAGAGCAGGTGGGAGCATGGAGGAGGAAGGGCTCCGGAGGGCTTTGTGGAGAAGGAGGCGCATTTGAGCTGGGCTGTAGCAGGGGAGCCAGGATTTCTCCAGGTGGAGTTGGGAAGGGTTTGTCAAGAGTGAGAGTTAGGGATGTTCCAGGCGGGGCGATGGAATGGTGGGTACGCCAGTGCTTGGGGTGGGCGGCGGAGCATAAAAGGCCACAGAAGGCCCTTGCCAGCCATGGCATCAGCCTGTGGGCAATGAGGAGCCACTGGAAATATGAATTGCATGCTGGGGTGGAGGGGGATGCCAGATGTGTGCTGTAGGAAGGGAGCCTGGGGGAAGTAGTGTGCTGGGATTGGGGAACAGGGGAGCAGGGAGAGACTGGAAGGACGGGACAGCAGCACACTCGAATGGGAGCCTTGATTCCTCTCCATTTCTCCTGGCGAGAGGTCTGGGATGTAGCGAAAAGTAGGGGTGTGATGGGGTAGGACCATCCTTAGGGGAGGTAGGTCCCAGGACAAACCCCTGTCGACTACCTACACTCCAACAGACCAAAGAGAGTGCAGAGAGACACTTGATGGAGGCAAAAGTCTCCAAAAGGCAGCCAAGGGGTATTGCTCCCCCCATCCCGGGCGTCTCCCCAGTCCTTCATGATGCATAGCAGGTGACACATCCTGACCCCACCATCCTGGAGGGCCTGTTCCCGACTCTGCTCTGCTGCTTTGAAGGTCACTCATTCCATGGCCATCTGGGCCTGCCCTGCAGAGCTCTCCTGCTGATAGGCTGAGTCTTTTATGCTCATCAGACTCTTCCAGTGCTTTTGAGATCAGTAGGAAGACAAGAGAGTAGAGGGAGAAGGGGTCAAGACCCTGGACACTGACAAATCTTGGCTTAGATCCCTGCTCTGCAGTTTACTAGCTGTGTGACCTCAGGTAAGTCACTTCGCCTCCCTGAGCCTCAGGCATAGAATGAAGATAATGCCTGCCCCTACTTCACAAGGTTGTCGTGAAGAGCCAGCGGGCTAAGGGATGGGTGGAGTGCACAGCACAGCACCTGGCACCTGCTGAGCTGTTAGGTGCTGTTTTCTCCACTTCAGGGCTGGGACCGAAGCTCGGTCCTTGCAGTGGGTTCCCCACCCCCACCCACGCCTGTGGCGTACACCCTCTCATGGACGCATGTACACATGTGACACAGTGCACTCACACGTATTGTTCCAGGCGATCCACACACCCGCCTGAGGTGGGCAGATCAGGAACTATCCCCCTTTTCCGAGGTGAGGAAACTTAGGCCCAAGGAAGGCCAGTGAACTGTCCAGGGTCCTACAGCTGGAACCTGGTAGGATTCCACCTCTGCTCTCTTGTCCCCTGCCCAGCACATTCTCCACTAGGTAGGCCCGAAAGGAGGAGAGGGCCAGGAAAGGGAGGCCTCTCTTGTCTTTGTGCTTTCCCCTCCACCACGTCACCTTGGCCTCTGAGGGAAAGGGACTTGCCCAAGTCACAGTGCTGGAGCCACGCCGCTGCCTCTGGGCCTGGGGAAGATGCTGTCTCCACCTTCTGGAAAGTTGGCTTTTCTAAGGGCACTTCCATGGGATGGGCCTTGGAGAGTGGCTCTGGAGGTTGGCCCAGGCTCTGCAGGGGTGAGGTAGGCTTTGCCTGGACGATGCTGCCCTAGAGGACATGGTCCTCAGAGTGCCACAATGGCCTTGATTCTCCTGGGAGAGGCCTGTGGGAAATCCCAGAGGCCCAGTCACCAAACACAGAATCTGGATAATGGAAGTGGGGAAAGAAGACGGGACTTCTGGCTTCCGTGAGCCTCCGGGCACCTCCACCTGAGGCGGCACAGGGTGCCAGCGTTGCACTGTTAGCTCTTTCTCAGACTCTTTCCTCCAGCTCAGCTCTCCTGTGGTTTGGGGCCCAGCGTGTGTAGGGCGGTCTCTGCTTCCCACCCCCATCAGCCGGACAGCAAGGGGAAGTGGACCCACTCACTGAGGAGGGACAGCCAGTGGTAAGTCTGCCGGGGGCTGGCGCCGTGCGGGGCTTGGACAGGGGTGACAGAGCCTGTGTGAAGAATCATGAATCTCTTTCCCACCCGCCCACCTCCACTGCAACCTTAGAGAAGCAGTTGGAGTGGGGAGAGTACAGCCGGAAGTGGCAGCCACCCCAGGACCTGAGATGGGGCAGGATGTACACCCCAGTGCCCTGATGCTCGGCTTCTCAGCCGGTTCAGTCTCCGTCTGGAAGCTACTCCCCTGACAAAGGGGCTCCCCCACGGAGCACCTGAACTGGGCTCCACGGGAAACCAGTGGGGCGCAGTGAGGGCCTGAAGGCCCTGGTCCTTGGCCTGTGGCTACGCCTGGCCTCTTGGACCTGGTTCAGGCCTGCTTTGGGATGGTCCTAGGCTCCTGCTGGCTGTGCGGGAAGTATCTGCTGATTGCCTGGGAGGATCTGACGATCGAGTCAAAAAATTAAGTCTAGAAATCCTCAGATCCAACTAGAGAAACCTAAATGTGGCAGAGCCTTCAAGGAATCTTCTAGTCTGGCCTCAAGACTCCAGGAAGATGAGCACCTCAGTTGCCTGTGGCAGCTGCTTTTCTTCCTGGCCTTTCAAATCCCTCGCCCACAGAATGTTTTCCTCCTCAGCCCTCCCTCCTACTCATCATCTCAGCACCTTCATTTCTCATTCTTCACAAATAATTTCTCTCCACCTGGGAAGAACCTGTATGCCCCCAGCATCCCACTGCAGGTTTGGAGGCCCTTTCCTTAAATCTGGAAATCACGCTGGCCCCCATCTTCAGGTGGGCCCCCTCTCCTTTGGGCCCCGGGATCTACAACAGAGCTGAACCATGTGGGCAGAGCCTGGGCTCTGGCCAAAGGGCGGGGGCCCTGGGAGCATCATGGATCCTGGCTGGGCGGCCCAGCGGAGCCCTTTGAGTGAGATGGCTCCCGCTGGCGGGACCGGTGTAGGGAAGGGAGAATTAAGTACGGTCTTAGGGTTCCACTTGAGAATTGTATTCTATAATTGTCGAATTCTACTCTAGGATTCTAGTCCCCAATTTTAAGTCTCTGTCTTATCATCGTCGGGTTGAATCCTACAACTTTTAGACTTCTAAGAACGCATTCTGTAACTCCGTTTCTCTAGAATTTGGGAAGTCTCTTCTGTACTTCTGTTACTCTAGTTACCTTTGGGCCCATGTCCCATGCCCTCGGGAGAATGGCCCTCACCTACAGACTCAACAGAAGGCCTTTGGCTCTTCCCACTTCCGTGAGTCCCGGAGAGGACGGGTTGAGAGAGCGGAGGGAAGGAAGCAGTGAGTTCCCAAAGATGTTCCTCACCTTTTTCTTCTGACTGGGCTCCTTCTCGCTGGCGTTGGAGGGCTTACGGCGCAACATGGTCCTCTACCCTGGTGATACTCCGTCCCTGCTCTCCTAGGTATCGAGATGCGGAGGCCTCTTGCTCAGCCTCGCCAGCACCGTCCAGGGGGCACGGCATGGACTGAGCCTCTGGCTGCCACTCTGACTGCTGCACTGGCAGCTTGGGGGTGCGGGCCATGGACACCCGGCGGCAGCAGCATACAGGAAGCCCTGTCACGTGACCTGCTCTTACAGCAATCGCAGCCCCTGCCGGCCCCTAGGGAGGAAGGAAGTCCCGGCTTCAGTCTCCAGAGATTCTGATGCAGACGGCTCTTGGGTTGAACAAGCAGAGAAAAGTCCCTACCCTGCCATCTCATGGCAACCATTGCCGGTCCTTCGGCCAGTCAACCTGACATTACACGGCCTACTCAAGCCCTTTATCTCACTGACCAGAGTCCCGAAACCGGAAGCGGGGCCATCTCTCTGCCTGGGGGGGCCAATGCTCCCAGTCACCTTGCATCACCAAGGTCATCACTGCTATCAGTACCTCTCCTATCACCCCACAGCCGTCACTCCTATCTACAGCCATCAGCCCTGAAGTCATCTCCACTGCTACTGGCATACCTACAGCCACCACTGCTAGAACAACCATCCCTACAGCCATCACCCCTACAGTTGTCATCACTGCTGCTATCACTGTCACAACCATCATCTTCTCAGCTGTCATCCTTACGGAGATTACAGCCAGTCACTCCCATGACACTCTTACCCCACGACCATCATCCCTACAGCCATCACCCCTACAACCATCACCACACCCCTGCAGCCAACACCTTTCAGCTATCATCCCTGCAGTCATTCCCACTGCCATTAGCACCACTACAGTCATCACTGCTAAAACAACCACCCCTATAGTCAACACCCCTCGGCCATCTGTCTCTCTCTGCCTCACCACTGCCACTATCACCAGTACAGTGATCATCCTCATAGCTATCACCCTTACAGACACTATCACTATAGCCAGTCATGCTCACTGATGCCCTCACCCCTACAGCCATAACTCCTAGAGCCATCTCCCCTCCGCCATCACCCTGCAGCTGTCATCTCCACTGTCACCGGCACACCTACAGCCATTCTCACCAGAGCAGTCACACCTAGAGTCAACATCCCTTGGCCATCACCACTTATATTTAGCACCACCACAGCCATCAACATGAAAAAAAAAGCAATTGCAAGCAACTCCACACCACCAGCAAATGTCCTTTTCAGCAGGCATTTCTCGAATGTCTATGTGCTAAGTTTAGAATGTTCGCTTTGTGGGTTATCTGTGGCAGATATTTTAATAACCTTAATTACTTTTTCTTATTACAAAAGCAATTCATATGCATCATATACAATTTAGAAAACAAGGATAAACAAAAAGAAAATTCAAAAATTCTCCAAAATTATCTTCCATACTATTTGCATGAATATCTTTTTCTGTTTTTGAGCATTTAACCTCTCTCTCTCTCCACGTGTGTGTGTGTGTGTGTGTGTGTGTGTGTGTGTGTGTGTCTGTCTCTCTCTCTCTGCAGCATGATTTGCACAGAAAGCAGATCAGTGGTTTGGGGGGATGGGGAGGGGAGGGAGAGATCAGGAGGGGCACAAGGACCCTTTTGGGGGTGATGGATAGTTCACAATCTTGGTTGTGGTGATGGTTTCATCGGTGTATACATATGTAAAAACTCAACAAGTCATATACTTTTAAAATGTGCAGCTTATTGTAGTTAAATTATACCTAAATAAAGCTGTTTTTAAATTAAAAAAAATTAAAGTCCCACTTCACACACTGAATCTGCTTGTCAAACTGAGCACAGGCTCAAGATTTTCTCCTGCCATTAAATGTTCTTCTACAACATGATTTGTAATGGCCGCCGAGCAGCCCATTGTACGAATGCACCACGATTATTTCACTAGGCCCCTACAGATGAACTTACGTTGCCTTGATATTTTTACTCCTAATTGTACATCCTTAAAGTAAATATTCGTGTACAGCCACGAATTTTTTCTTAGGATAGATTTCCAGAAGGGGAATCCTTGGGTTAAAAGAAAGGTGTGCATCTTTTTAAGGCTTTCCATTCTGGGACACTTGTGAAATCCGAGGCTGTTCCCAAGATGTTCTGGCGACTTCCTCGCCCCTACTCTCCAGCCTGCCCTACGCCCTCCCAGCATCCATCCGTGGGGATGAGCTCAGGAAAGACGAGGTCCTTCTCCCCCAAGCTGAAACCATACTTCTTTGGCTGCGTCCTACTCAGCCTGCCGGGTAGACTCGAGAAAAGACCACCCTCCCCCGTCCCCTCCCCCCACGCCGGGCCTGCGCTTTCCAGACTGGAAGTCCCTCCCCTGCCGCCCCAGGCGCGGGCGCGGGAACGGCTGAGGCTGCACGGCGCGGTGTCGGGGACCCGGCGGGCCTTTGGTGGCGGGCGCGATCGGGGGCGCCGGGTGGGGGACGCGGCTGCAGGGTTCGGGGCTCCTGGGGGTCCGGCGGCCGGAGCGGCCGGGGAGGGAGCCGTCGGGCAGAACCTTCCCGGCCTGCGCCGCGACGGCGCGTCCCGGCCCCGCGCAGGATGTGCCGGCTTCCTGTTTGCTCAGTCCCGGCAGAGAGCCGAGCTCACACACTAACCACAGAGCCTTCAAAGGCAGCCAGCCACCTAACCCCAGCGCTGGGCGGCCCCGACCGCCTCGCCGAGGCCTGGGAAAAGGCGGCGGGGTGGGGGCGGGGTGAGGGGCACCTCGAGAGAAGTACAGAGAGGCGACCAGCCCCCGGGACAGAAGGGAGCGGGTGTTTTCAGCCTTTCCCTTCTGACTTCTTTTCATATCTGTCGCTTCTGGTAAGAAGTCTCCACTCCGGGGGTCCTGGGCTCCCTCATCCGGACTTGCCTTCCCGGAATTTTCTCTCGCAGCAGATTGCCCTGGCCCCAGTTCCGTTAGGTCAGGCCCCAGCTGGCTAATGGGCCCTAAACACTTTTTAAATAGGTTTCCCTTCCAAGCAACACATTTGCATTTTATAGGTTCTGATCCAGGTACATAAAGCCCTCAACTAAAGAAGCGATCCGGGTCAGTAGTTCAGTGAACAAGGCCACCTCAAACTTGATAATGGGCTGGCAAAGAGGACCTAGGAGCTAGCTCTGGGTCCTTGTGCCAGGCACTCGGACGAGATGCAAGATAAATAGCTGTCAAGGTCCCTTGCACCCGGGAGCTTACATCCTAGGTGGGGCGGCAAGCTTACATTGCCCAGCACTTGTTCTTTGACAAGCACTGCATCAGGCACTTCAAAAACGTTATTTAATCCCGGCACAGGCTCCCCACCCAACCGGGGTAAGTAGTTTAAATTGGGATTATTATGGCAAAGATGTGTCCAGTATAAACGTGGGGCAGGAGAGCCTTGATTTAACGGCAATATTGCCGTGTGTGTGTGTGTGTGTGTGTGTGTGTGGTGGGGTACGAGGTGTTCCACCGATAGTGAGACCCGTCTGAACCTTCAGAGGGTGGATACTGGGCTTCCAGAGATACAAAGGTCATTGTAGAGCAGCCCCCCACCTGCACCTCCCTGCAAGAGATTCTAATTTGGTAGACGATCATGAGTGGAATATTGGGCAGATAGGACCCAGACATGTACAAAAGCATCCCTCACTCTGCGAATGGGTACGACCCTGCGTTGAGAGAGTAAGAGTTCAGATAAGCGATATCTACATTTGGAAAACTTCCTGAATAATTCTTATAATATAATATATATATTATATATATATATATAATAATAATTCTTATTCTCACCTCCCCCTGCCACCCACACATATCCAGTCGAAAGTAAGAACACTACGTGGCAGGCGGTGGGCTTTACAACAAGCCTATGAAGCAGGCACTGCTGTCATCCTCATTTTCTAGGGAGGAAGCCGAGAATCAGAGGGGTTCAGCAAACTATGTAAGACCACACAGCTCGGAAGTGATGGGAGCTGAGTTTTGAGCACAGGCTTGGTCTGGGTTCAGGGCCTGTGCTGTTAAGCACTAGACTCAAGTGCCTCTGATGCAGAGTTCCTGAACAAGGACGTGAGAGAATCGACACCCTACGCTGATTGGGGTGCCACAGGGCCACCTTGAAGCAGAGGGGAGTGAAGAGGATGGGGAGGGCATCTGGAAGCGGCATCATATACACAACAGATGGAGAGTTAGGGTTGATCAAGTGGGAGCGATCTGTAGGGGAGCCCTTGTCAGCCTGGGGAGTACTCAACATCTGTAATATCTGGCTTAGAGGGTTGGCGTTGGGAAGCAAGTTGACTTCAAACAGCTGTCGTGTAGAGGAGGGGGATGTATTCTGGGTGGCCAGGAATGACGGGGAAGAGGTAAATGGAAGGTTTGGGTTCATTTCAAGGAAGACATTTTTGATATTCAGATGGTACTAGCTCAGCCCTGGTAAGTAGTGATGTCCCCGTCTCTAGCAATGTTCAAACAGAGACCACATAGTCCCCTTGGAAATACCTGGGCATTTCCAAGGTGAAGTCCATCGTGGTAGCCTGAGCCCTTATCAGACTTCATGGTGGTCATTTTAGGCAGGGAGGGCAAGGAGAGCAGAAGTGCAGGTGGGAGGAGGGCAGAGGAGGGCAGAGGAGGGCAAGGGGCCAGGGCAGGAGGCAGCCATTCCCACGCACACAGACAGTACACACGAGCTTGCAGCTCTGGGAACGCTAGGGAGCCCCTGGCAGCAGGGGCTGATGGGAGGGAAAGACAGTCATCTCTGAATCTCTGAATTCATGATAAGGTCTTGGTTTAAAAGCAAATAAAAACAAACACCTGCAGGCAGCTGTGGCAATTAGCATCAGAAGAGGAGGCTGGGCTTTGGTGCTTGAATAAAAACACACTCGGGACTCACTGGAGGCCTTTCTATGGGAGACTGGGAGGGACTGGAGACAGCTGTCTAGGGCTCTAGGAGAGGAAGAGCAGGATAACATCTCCAAGAAATGGAGTCAGGTAGAACTGCATTCAAATTCATCGCCATACATCACCTACTGACTGCATGACCTTGGGCAAGTGACTTTGGGCAATGAGCTCTAGATAATGACAATGATAATGTGGGCCTTGCTTGGGGGGGGAGGGGGGAGGAGTGTGATGTGTGTGTGTGTGTGTGTGTGTAAGTGTAACCAGCATTACCCAGATGGCACGTCTGGAGAGAGTGCTCTTGGCCCGGTGCCCAGTGCATGGAAAGTTTGGTCCCTGGTGGGGGACTCCACTGATGTTCACTCCAGCCTCCAGTCCTGCCTTGGCACCTGCTTCTACATCTCATCTGGGCCCCAGCTGAATCTCTGCTCCGTGACCTGGTGGCCCATATCCTGTGTGTCTCCACCTTGTCACGGGCAGGGTCCCTCAGCCCAAGCTATTCTAGAACACAGGAGATGTGACAAGCAAGGCGGCCTAGGACTACTCAGGACCACTGGGAGGGAAATTAGCGTTTCAGCTTCAGGGCCTTGCCAGGGACCACTGGGGCTTTCTCAACCTCCCAGCCTACCTCACTTGAGCTGCTTGCTCAGTTCCTGTTTCACAAAGAAACTAGGAAGTGAGGAGATAGGCCAGCCTTAAGGCAAGGGTTGGCTGGGCAGGGCTGGCGCTGGGGAGTGCCTCCCACTCCCAGCTGAGAGAACCCTGGAGGACAGAGATGGACAGAGAGGAAACAGTTGCTCTTGACTCTTTCATATTCCTATTTTTTGGCACTAGGAGTGCCCAACCACTGAGGAAGTGCCCAGTGAGTTGGTAAAATTCACTGCTGACGTGGTTTAGCTGGTGAAGAGTAGCGAGCCCCGCCCCTTCTGTGGTCCTAGCCCATGAACAGCTGGAGCAGCTGGCGGGCAAATGAGAGAGAACTGACAGTTATCTTTTTTTTTTTTTTTCGATACGCGGGCCTCTCACCGCTGTGGCCTCTCCCGTTGCGGAGCACAGGCTCTGGATGCGCAGGCTCAGCGGCCAAGGCTCACGGGCCCAGCCGCTCCGTGGCATGTGGGATCCTCCCGGACCGGGGCACGAACCCGCGTCCCCAGCATCGGCAGGCGGACTCTCAACGACTGTGCCACCAGGGAAGCCCGACAGTTATCATTTTGAAAGTGAACCATTTAGACTCTTTGTGTACGTGTGCAGGTATGCATGTATGTGGCATCTTACCCACGCTCTTTCCTATTCCAGAAAGGATTTAAAGGGTCAAAAGTGTAGCTCAATCCCATCATCACCACTGCTGTCACAGCTGTGTGACATCAAACAGGTCTCCATGGGCCTCACTTTGCTCATCAGCGCCAGTAAGGGAGTGACAGAGGCACACACTGAGAGGCACAGGGGAGCCAGCACAGAGCTGAGTCAGGAATGCTGGGGACTTCATCCCAGCTCCTGCCCCAAAGGACAGCGTCACCTTGGGCAAGTCCCTTCCTTTCTCTGGGCTGCTGTTGCAGTTTCCCCGTCTGGACACTGAAGGGACCAAACCTGGTTTTTGTTTATTTGGTCCTGGAGCTCCTAGCCAGGACGGCCTATGGCATTTGTGGGGCCCGGTGCAAAATGAAAGTGCAGGACCCCTTGTTAAAAAATTCTTAAAGATTTCAAGATGGTGACAGCAGAGCATCACATCAAGAGTGGGGCCCTTCTAAGCACAAGGCCTTGCACGACTGCACAGGTCAGTCACCCAGGAGGTGGCCCTGCAATTGCTTCCAGTACAACTTTATGGGAAGCCCATCCAGCCCCCCCCCCTTTTTTTTAATGGAAGTATAGTTGATTGACAGCATTGCATCATTTTCAGGTGTACTGGGGCTCTGCTTTGCCTTGTGGCATTTCTGAGGAGCCTTGAGCTCTGGGAAGCATAGCTGGGAAAACAGATTAGATACTTGCTCAAAAGTCTGTCTGGTTTTGACAATTTGTATGTAAAATTTTGGTCCCAAACGTTTTCCTTACCTCCCTCTAAAAGTGGGCAGATAATAGCATTTTCATCTCTTGTCTGTGCGGCTTCCTGGCTTACAGAGCGCTGTCACATCTGGATCTTACGGGCTTCTCACCTCATGAGGAAGGCGGTCCAGGTAGTTTACAGAAGGAATAACTGAACACCAGAGAGGTGCAGTGACTTGAGCAACGCCACACACAGCTGGTACAAGGACCCTAGAATCCTAACGCCTAGGAAAAGGGAGTTTTCCACATGGCCTGCTCCACAGCGGCAATCAGCAGGCGAGGAGGGGTTTGGTAAGCTCTGTCCTCCAGCATAAAAACCAAGGACCGGAGCCCAAGGGGACATTTATTTATCTTCGGTAATGATGTCTCAAGCGCCCTGCATGTGTTAGGAGCCCTGCTGTGGGTGCCCTGACCGTTTCCCTGCCTGATCCGGAGGGAAGCCCTTGAAGCAGGATGCTCCATGTGCTGGGCACCTGAGGCCCTGGAGGGGAGGCGCTCGGGTGGCTGCGGCCCCCTCTGCAGCCAGGCTTCTGAATTCAAAAATGGTGGATTAGAAGAGGCAGTTAAACTGTGGGGAGGAGATGAGGCGCAGCCCTGGGTCTTGCACTAAAGGGAGGAAAGGGGGGCATGTGAGCTGCCCTGGGCTGAAAGGCCTGCGAGTGGGTCTTGGCCAGGCACCCAGGCCCTCCTGCTGCCCAGGAACCCCAGGATCAAGTGTCAGGGGTCAAAGGTAAAGGCCTGGGCGGGAAGGCCCTGGGGAAGCAGGATCGTGTGGAGAACATGAGCTAAGTGCTACTCACCAGCCACGTGATCCTGATTGAGTCTGTTTTCTCATCTGTAAAACAGGGAAAGCCAGATCCCTTGCCCTTTTTTGAGAGAATGGGTCCTGGAGTCATTGGCCTGGTTTGATTCCTGCTTTTTTCATATCCTTGATGCGTGACCTTGAGCGACTTGGTTAATCTCTCTGAGCCTCGCTCTGTTCTCTCACTTGTAAACTGGGAACCATAAAAGTACTTTCTCAGAGGTTGTGGGGATGAAATGGGAAAATGGGATAACGTATGGTACGCTTAAAAATTTCAGAGGGTAGGTCTCATGTTTAATGTTCTTACCACAATAAAATTTAAAAAATGTAAAAGAATGCATGTAAAGCACAGTGCCTGGAACATAGTAAACACTCAGTGGATGGTAGCTCTGATGATGATGATGATGGTGGCGGCGACGATGGCCACTAGTTTTATTATGAGCAGCTGTCTTTGTGGGGCGATCCTGTGGGGGAACAAATGACTCAGCAAACAGAGGCCCGCTGTTGGGTGTTACAGGCTCTCAGTGAGGATGGCTCAGAGCTGTGGCCTTTGGGTGCAAGTATCGGTGGTGATAACTGTCACAGGTCACCCTCATGCTCGGCAAGCTAGGCCTGGTGGTCCCGTCTGGGGGGCTCCTCTGCCCCAGAGACTTGCTTCTCTCCTCCCCCGACTCTGCTCCACTCCTGCTGGCCCCAACTTTCCGTGACCACCTTTGCCAAGTCCTCCAGCATGGGGCTCCCCTCATCCGGTCCACAAGGCTACCCGTCCTTTAGCACAGGAGGTGGTTGGCTGGGCGTGGCATTCATGCGAATCCACGTATGCGCACGCATGCTCACTTGCACGTTCTCAAACACATGTGCTCCCCAACTGAGCTTCTGGGAGCCTCACGTCCCCGCTGCCACCGCAACTCCTCCCCTTCCTCTCCCACCACAAAAGCCACAGGTAACAGCAGTCCCCGGCTGCAGAGCAGACAATGCAAAACCCAGAGGCAGGCTTCCTTGCCAGGCTGTTTTAAGCATTCAGCAGGATGTGAGCCCAGGTGGCTAACGGCTGGGCTGGCCAGAGACAGCTCTCCCCCACCCTCCCCCTGCCCCAGCTTGGCGAACTTGGAAGGGGCTGGGAGGTAGGCTAAAGGATTCTGCACAGTGCCAAAGAGCAAAAGAGCTGGACTGCTGACCCATTCTGGCCCCGCCACTTTCCCACCAAACATGGTGTGTCCCTGGGCAGGTCCCACCCCATCTGGAGTTCAGTTCTCTTATCTGTAAAATGGGGAAACCAGATTCTACCCACACAGGTTAAAGGTCATCCAAGAGTGTGGAGGATTTAACAGCCTTGTCCCAGTGGCTGCACTTTGGAAAGCTCAAAGGGTGACACACGTGCCAGGAAGTCTGGGAGAGTGATTGGGCACTGTGCCTCAGGTTGTTTCTAACTTTGGGTAGGGCCGTATTCCAGAGTGCTCCCCGCGTCCTCTCCTACCCCATGGCCAGATTGCTACGGCTTAACTCCCTATGCTGTCAACTGGCGTGGAGTCTGCCTAGGGTTTAGGAGTGATAGGCTCACACATGGGTGGGTGGGGCGCTGGTGTATGTGCCCCTCTCCTGGCTGGTCTCCCTGACCCTGGGCTGGCAGTAACACAGCCAGAGGACTCAGCCACCATCCCCTCCTCTCCCTCTACAGGCACAGCAGGGAGCCCAGAGGCAGCAATTGTTCCTTCAGCTTGTGGGCTGCAGCCAGGAGGCCACTGCAGGGCCAGGGACAGTGGGGGTGGACAGAGGTGGCCTCAAGGATGCGGGGAGACCAACAGGTCAGGAGCCAGTGTGGGTCTGGCTCTCTCCAGCAGGTGCTGACAAGGTGGGGCTCTCCCAGGCCCATGGAGCCCCTGGGGGGGTAGGGCAGTGTCCTATATTGGTCTTTTGGGGGTGGAGCAGACAATAGCCTCTGCCAGGTTACAGGCTAGGCCTACCGGGCTCATGGGAGGAAAGGGACTAGCTGGCTCCTGTATCCTGGGGCTGGGGGTTTGGGGGCGGGGAGCTGAGGGTGAAATGTCGAAGCCCAGGTGTGGCGGGGAGCTGGGGGGCCGGGGAAGCTGTGACCCAGAAGCCCTGCACCCCTAGGGCTTGGCCCTGCAGAAGGAGGCTAAGGGCGGTGGTTTCCAAGCAATGGGTCAGCAGGGGCTCTTGGGGCACGGGTTGGGGGGTGAGGGGAGCTGAGTGAGAGGGTCAGGAGGGGAGTCTCGAGCTGCTAGACACTCCAGCTGAGGATGGTGAGAGCAGAGACTGTCATCAGAGGGGCCAAGGAGGCGGTGGGCGCTGCCCTGGCGACCAGGGGCTCCGTGTGCTGCTGCAGCCAGGAGAACTCCTCCAGCAGCTGGCGTCGCTGGAGCTCGGGGCCCACCTTCTCGCGGATGGTCTGGTAGTAGCGGTTCAGGTACTGGAGCTGCAAAGGGTAGGAGGGGTAAGGGCCTCCCCAGGCCAAGCTGTCAAGGTGTGGGAGCTTGGTGCCATCCAGTGTCACTTAGGCCCAGGTCCCCACAGGTCCCCAGCCATCATCAGGTGAGCAGGGGAGGGATACCCCAGTGTGTGCCTATAGGTGCCATCAGTGTGGACCCTCCCAAGGGAGGGGAAGGGGCGGAGGGTCTTGGCTTAGGGGAGGCAGAGGTGAGAGAGGCCCAGGGCTGGGGAGAAGGCAGTTAGTGACTCGAGGGCTGAAGGGTAAACAGAGCCGAGGGCCGCTCGCTCACCTGCTCGGGGGACAGCAGGCTGACATCGATGAGGTTCCGGTCATAGGGCACCAACGACACCACTTCAAATGTCAGGTAGGTCCCTGGGTACTGGGGCGGGGCACAGGGAAGGTAGGAAGGCAGAAAGTGAGCGAGGGGGAGGAGCTCGGCTGAAGGGCTGGAGGGAACACTCCACCCAGAAGCCCTGGGCATGGGGAACTGACCTTGTCAAGCCTGAACCCTCCACAGTGCCCTTGGCCACCCCCGCGTCTACCAGTTAGGCACCCGCCTTTGGTGCTTCCCTCATGATTCCTGAAGTTTAGACTTAGGCCTGTGTTTTTCAAAGTGTGTGCCTCCAGAGCGCCAAGGGAGCCTGTTAAACATGTAGACAGATTCTGGGGTCCACACCCCAGATCACTGGAGTGAGAATCTCTAGAGCAGAGCTGGGAACCTACATTTCAATAATTTTAAGGTAAGTATTAGGCTTTTATATCTTTCTGTCTGATTTCCATCTCTGTCTACAGCTCTCTCTCTATCCATATCTCTATGTTTCTATCCACTGATGTATCTTTGGAGATAAATATAAAGAAGAAGAAATAGCCCATAATTCCCATCTCCCAGAGAGCTCTTGCATGTATGTGCTTAGAAAATTCAAAGTACAAAAAGATACTCAATAAAAATGGAAAGTCTCCTCCCGGCCTGGTTTCCTTCCTGAAAACATTTTTGGCACATATAGTATATATATATGTGTATATTCTAAAAATTCACGCAAAATGGATCCTACTATCCGCTTTTCTGCACCTCCCCGCCCCGCTTCCATAGTAAACCTAGGAGAGTGCTCCATATTAGCACAGGGAGGTCTACCTCACTCTTTTTAAGGGTCCATAGTGCGCAGATGATAATTTATTTAATCAATGATGGATATTTAGTCTGCTTCCATTTTTTAAAACTATTACCATCACTGCTACAATCAACATCATCGTATAAACATCTTTATACAAAGTGACGTTTTGGGACTATATCCAGAAGGAATATATCTGGCAGTGGGAATGCTGAGACAAAAGGTATAGGCATTTTCGGGCTTCCCTGGTGGCGCAGTGGTTGAGAGTCTGCCTGCTGAAGCAGGGGACACGGGTTTGTGACCCGGTCCAGGAGGACCCCACGTGCCACAGAGCGGCTGGGCCCGTGAGCCATGGCCGCTGAGCCTGCGCATCCGGAGCCTGTGCTCCGCAACGGGAGAGGCCACGACAGTGAGAGGCCCGCGTACCGCAAAAAAAAAAAAAAAAAAAAAGGTATAGGCATTTTCAATGTGTATTTTGATAGATATTATCAAACTGCCCTCCCAAAAGGTTGTACCAATTTGTACTTCCCCCAGCAATGTATGAGAGTGTTCTTTCCCCCACAAACTCACAAGCACTGGGTGTCATCAAAGTATTTCGCTATTGTCAATCAAATGGTATTCTATTGTCACTTTGATTTGTACTTCTTTAAGAATAAAGTGGAGCATCTTTTCACATTTATGGACCACTTGTGTTGATCTTAGTGAATTGTCTCTTTACGTCTTTTGCCCATTTTTTTCCGTTTTCCTTATTTCTGTCTTACTAGATTTTTAAAAGCTTGTGGTAAAAAGGACATTCCCCCTTTCTCTGACATACGTGCTATACTCGTCATACATCTTTTGAGTTTGTATATGGTATTGTTCCCATATAGATGTTTTTTATTTAATTGAGTCAGAGTTATCAATCTTTTTCTTCATGACTCCTGAGTCTTACGTTGAAAGGCCCCTTTCCTCCCTGGGATTATAAATGAATTCAGATAGGTTTCCTTCTAGATCTTTTATGGTTTCACCTTTAAACCTCGATCCATTTGGAATTTTATTTTAGTGTAACAGTGAGGTTCTTCAGTTTAATTCCCCCCACCAAATTATTAGCCATTTGTCCCCCCTGCCCATTTATCAAACAATCTTCCTCTTCTTTACTGTTTTGAAGCACCAGCTTTATAGTAAACTAAATTCCCATCTTGTTTATGGAAATTAGAGGGTCTATTTCTGGACTATTCTGTTCCACTGTTCCATCTTTCCCATCTCTGGTGTCTTACTGTTTTAGTGATGGCTGCTTCGTAGTGTGGGCTAATATCTGCAAAGGCTAGTTTCCCTTATTGGTCTTTTCCAGAATCTTCCTAGCTATCTAGCTATCTTTGCAGGTCTATTTTTACAAATAAACTCTACTATCATTCTGTGAAGTTACAAAAGCATCCAGCTAGTGTTGAAATTGAGGTTGCCTTGAATTTATAGAGTAACTTAGGGAGAAATGACATCTTCATAATACTGAGGCTTATTTCCAGAGACCGCCATTTACTTAAATCTTTTTTATGTCCCTCAGTAGAGATTTTCTCCGTGTAAGTCTTTTAAAGTTTATATCTAGGTATTTTATCTTGTTGGTTGTTATTATACAGAATCTTTATACCTAACAGTCTCCCCTGGTGATTATTATGTCCATTGAGAACCAGTGATTTAGGGCAGGGATACTGATTCATTTGGTTTGGAGTGGGACCTGGGCATTAGCATTAAAAAAAATCTCCAGATGATTCTAATATTCTAATGTGCAAACAGGTTTGAGAAACTGATTTATGGAATTATTCTGGCACTAAGGAATAAAGAAATTCATGACCCTACTTTAAATTCTCCTTTGACCTTCCTTACCCCCCATGCAGCCCAGAGTCACTGCCACGCTGTCCACACCTCCAGCCCACCTCAGTGGCACTTTACCTTGGTCTTTGCTTCTACCACGAGGGCCACATCTTCAAGACGGATCCCAAATTCTCCATCCTGATAGTAACCAGGCTCTGGGAGACACAAGAGATGCTGGTGACATTAGTAGGGGAGGGGACCCAAGCCCAGGTTTCCTACGCTGACTGAGGAATGGCTGGAGGGCCCGGCTGCCCCCGGCTGTTGGCTTGGGCAGACCCAGCACCTGTTAGACGCTCCGTGGCTACTCGGAGGCCACTGCCAGGCTTCAGATTCCCCACCCTCCCTTGTAACCCAGCGGGGAAAACTTAAGAGCCCACTTGGGTCCTGGAGGCACTCCCCTCTCCCTGTGTGCCACTGTCCTGTTACCCCGGCACTTGAATGGAGACTCTGGAGTTTGGATGTACAGCTGGAAGCCAACTCCCATGGGCAAAATGAGGGTGTGGGCTGAAGGGGCTTGGGGTTAGAGTGGGACAACCCATTCGGGGCTGGGAGTGGGGAGGTGAGGGAGTGCAGCGGTGGAGCCGGGGCGGGCCTGTGTGGGGTTGTGCTCCTTGAAGGCTGGCGTTCCCTAGACTGCGGTCCTGGAGGAGCCCCGAGAGCCATACCGATGGAAGTGAACATGCCCTTGGCCATGGCAATGTTGCCAGACTGGAATCCCACTGGCCCTGGAAAGGGAGAGTCAGGGACAGTGTCAGCTCTCCTGCACTCACCAGCTTGGAAACTAGCAGGTTCCGGGGAAGAGGAGGTGACTGGGATCCCTAGCAGCGTGTGTCCACCGCATCACCGTCTACCTGCGACTGGTACAGACCAGATTGGCTCTGGCTTTTATTTCTCTGGGGTCTATGCCAGTCAGCCACTGGGCCTTGACCTGCCTATCCTCTCTCTGAGGCCATCCTAAATGCCAGCAGAGTGGCCAGTTGCCAGCATTTCTCACTTACCCTGTGGAGCACCAACTCCCCACCAGCTGGGAAACCTTGCATGGGTCACTGCACCTCTGTGGGTCCTGGTCATTTCCACACCTGTGAAACGCTCCACCTCTTTCATTAGAGGGGGAACTCCAGGGGAGTGCTGAGGAGATACCTACATTCGTGCACACACAGGAAGTTGCCAATGCCGTGGCCTGTCCCATGACCATAATTGAGGCCAACATCCCACAGGGCTCTGCGGGCAAAGGCCTCCACCATTCGCCCTGGAAGAGAGATGACCTCTGGTCAGCTGGCTGGACCCCAGACTATTGGCTTTGCCCCTTCCTGCTCTCTTTTTTCAGACCAACCACCAGGATGGTGCCTGAGGAGAGGGCCCCCCGAGAGGCAGGTAACCATGCCCTATCTCCAGTATACTGTACGTTATACCCACTACCTGGACCTCCCCACCTGTGAAGACACCCGCTTCCTCCAGGAATCCTCCCATGACCGCTGCAGCCCACACTGACCGCCCCCACCTCTGAGCTCCGGCTCCAGCTCCTGAGTTGGACTAGGAGACAGGAGGCCTGGGCTCGAGGCCTGGCTCTCCCACTAACCCTCTGTGTGACCTTGGGCAAGTCACTTTCTCTCTCTCGGTTGGATTTTATCTATACAGTGGATGGGATGATGATATAATCCCTGCCCCACTAGCCTCCCAGGGTCTGAGTGCAGTGAAATCAGGGCCTGAGGTTCTGGGTCCAGCCTGGTTTGCAAAACCCACCTGATGTAGCAGCTGGGAAGACGAGTCTGGAGAGATCAATGTTTCCTATCAACACGCGGGTATACGCCTCCTGATGGGGAGAGGGCGAGGGAATGCGGTGTGTGGGCCCAGGCCTGGGTTGGGGGATGTTTGGGGGAGGGCATGCTCATGTGTGTTCACCCAGGTTTTGGAGGATGGCCGGAGGAGACCGAGGGGGACCTGCTCAAAGCTGGGGCTTGGTCCATGCGGTTCCCTTTGGCTGGTCCACAGGGACGCTTGTAGGTGGGGGTGAGCTGAGGCCACAACAGTAGGGATTGGGGAGGCAAACTCTCTGGGCTGGAATCCTGACATGGTCACTCACAAATCTGACCTTGAGCAAGTGATTTTAACTACTCTGTGCCTCAGTTTCCTGGTCTGTAATGGGACGGTCATAGTACCAGCTCATAAGGTTGTTGGGAGGACTAGGTAGACTCGTGCATGTCGGGTGCTCCCGACAGACTAAATGCTCAAATAGGGGTCAGCACCCTTCATTGCCATTATCATGATCACCCTTTAGTTTTCTTAAGGGCTTATGGTTGGGTTGAGGCCTGATAATTGGCAGGTCGGCCTTACTCTGTCGGGGCTGTTACCTTGTGGTAAGAGGGAGGGAGGTGGGCTGGCAGTGGCCTCTTCTCCTGGTCACTCCCTGTGGCGACGTGGGTGAGTCCCCTTCACCACACACACACACACACACACACACACACACACACACACACACACAGGCTTGTCATCTTGAGCATGATAGCCTGGGGCATTGGATCTAACAGCTAAACTGAGCTCCTTGAGGCCTGACCAGTGTTTGTTTTCCCTCTCTCTGTCTCTGGCACAATGTCTGAGCCACAGTCCACTTGCTGAATGCACAGATGTGGCCCCCTGCTCTCCAGCCCCCCAGAAGCCCCCAGACGCGCACAGACCATGTCCCTGCCTTGACCCCAAGTGGACCAGCCCTCGCTGCTTCCTGCAAACCTAAAGCTCCTTTCCACCTCTGAGACTTTGCTAGTGCCCTTCTCTCCCCCTGGAATGGAATGCCTGTCTTCCTCTTTTCTGTTCAGCACAGTGCTAGGTTCACAGACAGCACTAAAAAAAATATTTGTTCATTGAGTTACTGAAATGGGACGATGATAAGTTTGGACTGAGACCCTGTTGGGGGCCTGAAATATCTCTGGGGAAGTAGTTGAGGGCACTGGGTTTTCTGGTACTAATTTGCTGTGTGACCTTGGGCAAACTACTTAACCTCCCTGGGCTTCAGTTTCAGCCTCTGTACAATCAAATGGCTCTTGGCGGAGTGGTTGCTTGGGTGTCCGTTGGGTGAGTGTGGGTAGGGAAATGTGGTCCAATGCCTACCTTTTGGAAAGCAGAGGGGGTGCCCCAGTGGACTGTTCTGGTGATGTCTGTTGTCCCGTCCCTGTGGAGAAGGACAATCAACATGTCCAACTCTTCTGAACACCTCGGGGTAGGGATCGCGGCCACGTGCTTCCCGAGTGCTTTCCACTAGGGTTTGAGTGGCAGGGCTGGGATGGGGATGGGGAGGGAGGTGAAAGGAAGAGGATGGCTGCCATCATGCAATTCCCAAACTCAGCATCTATGCATGCAGGGCCTCTACAAAGCTATCACATTCAAAATCACTATGTTTTCTGAGAGGCCCAGTTCCCCACATACATCTTCTACCCCCATACCAGCCATTTTGGTTGTTTTGTAAATATGGGTTTCCTTGGGCCAGGCTGGCTCTAAAAGCAAGGCTTCCTCCAGGCTTCCTAGGAGGTAGGAAGGGATGGTCCCATTCTTACAGATGGGGAAACTGAGGTCCAGAGAGATCATAACACTCTCACACATTCATATACTTATTTGCCATTTATAGAAGGGAGGGAGGCAGAGCAGACGTCATTATCCCCATTTCACAGGTGAGGCAATTGAGGCCATGAAGCCATCTCCCTCCCTGAGCCTCAGTGAGGCCAGGTCTGGTGCAAGCACTGACTCCGCACAGTTCTCTCCATTGTAAACATGGATCTGCCCCAGGGATTTGCTCAGAGTCCCAGTGAACCGAAGCTGCCAGAAGCCAAAGAGTCTGACTCCCAACCACCATCTGCAGCCGTTCCCTCAGGATGCCCGCTGTGGCCACCCCTGGGGGTGGGGGCAGTGAGGAATGATCCCAGGGCCCTAGGGACTCCTCCTTGGGAGCAGGTCACAGGGCGTGGCTGACTTCTTCAGAAGGAGAGAAGAGGAAGTGAGATGGCCATTTCCCCGGCCTCACCCTGCTGAAGCACGCCCCAATCCAGCAACGCCCCAAGAATTCACTTCCCCTTCGCACACTGGCCATCTCAAGTATACACAGCGCCACACCAGTGACTGCGAAGGCTGCTAGGCTGAGTGCCTGCCAGGCTGGCTCCTAGAGCCCCGTTAAGGCTAAGTGTAGGGCCTTTATCATTAGCACATTCACCGCAGGATAGAGGATGGGAAACTATTCCTTGCTCCTCCATCAGTTCAGCACACCCCTTTGTATCCCCCACTCTAAGTTTCCCGCAGCCCACCTGCTTCCTAGATGAGAAGGGAAAATCTTCCAGCCCACCTCAGCTCAGCTCCCATGTGAATGAATGGGCTTAGTCTATTCTGCATGGCTGTAATGTCCAGGTGTTCAGGTTGTGCACTGCACAAAGGTACCACATCTAAAGAAATGCCATTCACTGAATGGGTATATACTAATTTCAATGAGTGCACACAAGTGGACATGCAGATTGTGGGGTCCTGGAGCACGGGACAGTGCCCCCCCCCCGCATAACCCTATCTGTGTTTGTGCACACACTCAGAAGAACACGCACATGTCTACTCACAGACACATCCCCGTGCTGATGGGTGTGCCCTGTCCCAACTGTGCTGCAGGTGTCCCTTGAGGTTGCTTCACTCACCTGCTTACTGCTCTTGAAGGCCTGATCCTGCCCCCGCTCCCCATGACATGGTCACCTCACTGTACAATGAGGGAAGAGGTGGTGAGGACAATGCATCGTGCTGGTGGCGTGCGGGACATGTCCAGGGTGTGCATGAGTGGGTGAGAATATGGGCGCTGTGTTTGTGCAGCCAGGCGGTGTTGCTGAACGTGGCTGTTCAGACTGTGTAATAACGTTCGGGCTTAAAAAACATTTTACTTGCACAAGGGGAGTCTTCCTGATTCTCACGGGGCAGCACCTGTGGGCATCCCCGCTGTTTTGGCCTCTGTCTGTTGCCCACCAGGCAGGGACCCCCACGTGTGAAAATGGGAAGGATACTCAGGCACATTCAGTCCAGGCCTCTCCTTTCTCAGATGAAGGATACACGCCCAGGAAGGGAAAGCTTTGGCTGGCTCTTGGCTGAGCTGAGATAGCCGGGCCAGGGCTGGGTGGGGAGTACATACCAGTATTGTCCCCCGGAATCCACCAGGTACATCTCATCTGAGGACAGCTTGCGGTGCAGCTCCTTGGTGGGGCTGGGAAGGGGAGAGATGCTGAGAAGGGAGCAGCCTAACCCTGAGCTGGGTGAGGTGGGGGTCCTGAGTGAAAGCAGAGGAATCTCCTCCCCCCTGGGAGCCGGCCTTCTAGCTAACTCCTTTGGGGAAGCCATCATCCCCCAAAGGGCCCTGGGAGACTACTGAGCTTCTGCTGCTAATGTCCTCAGCACACATCTGTTCATCCTGCACCTCCCCGAGCAAGGCCCTGGTCCCCAGGGAGGGGAGAAAGGAAAGAGCCCCGAAGGTGGGAGATGGGAGAACTTTAATGAGCACCCAGCTGAGCTATCTTTTTTTACATCAGGAGAAACAGGTCTGCAGAGAAAGGGCTCACAGAAGGCCCTGAGGGAAAGCCGTGAGGGAGCTGGGCCTGAACCCAGATGCTGAGTCTAAGGCTTTCTCTAACTTCTTGCCACCTCTGGGAGCAGAGGGCCCCAAGAAGCCAGGGCACAGGAAGGGAGGGTACCCGAGGGTGGAGCTGGAGAGCAGGAGTTGGTAGGGCTGAGGAGTTCCTACCCTGTTACTCTCTAGTAGGGAGAAGGGGCTGGGCTAAGGCAGCTGAAGGCTTGGGGACGCTGGAGGAGGGAATTCTGGGATGGGTCAGGCCAGCCACTGGAGGGTGTCTGCCCTCTCCCTGCTTTGTCCTTGCCAGGCTGAGGCCTCTGGTTGGCTCGACCCCCCACCCCCAAGTTGCATCAGGCAGGCCTGCAGGTGTTTGTTTTGTACGGAGCCAAACATCTGGCCAGCCTACATCTTGGGCCCACCTTGGTTGGTTCAGGCAGAGTGAATGGGCCCTTCTCCCCATGTGCTTGTGAGCTTTAAGGATTAAATAACTCACAGGAAGCCAAGGAAAAACATCCAGCTGCAGCCCCACCATCTCCCTTCCAGATCCTTCTGCCCAGAGTGCTCACAAAGTCCCAACCTCTCGAGCAGGGAAATTATCAAGTCTTTTAATTCAAAGGAGACTCCCAACGCCCGACTGGGCTCCATTCCCCACCTCCAGCCTCCACAATGCTAAAGGCCTCAGAGCTTAAATGTGGACTCAGGTCCTCCACAGAGCCCCAGAAAAGTCTTTCTTCTGAAGTACCTGTAGTGGGCCAGGGCAGCATTCAGGCCACTAGCAGAGATGGTTTCAAAACTGGATCCGGAGAAGAACTCTTCTTCTCTGGAAAGGACAAGACAGGAATGATCAATGAATGGGCTCAGGGACTAGGCTGGGCCCAGGGTATCCAACAAGGGCAAGTGAAGGTGACGGCTGCCTCTACCTCAGCCAGGCTCCATTTGGCCTTCCCAGTCCCACCTCCTGTCACTTCCCAAGCTCTGACCTGTCACTCATAGACCACTCACGGTCAGAGAAGCAGAGATTGTAGAGGCCAATTTTTCCTCCTCTACCTCCATTTTATAGATGGGGAAACCAAGGCCTGTGTCCCAAAGTGAGTTCCTAGTAAAGCAAGAGTGAAGAAACCTAGCTCCCTGTATCTGATAACTCCCTCAACTCCGGAGCAGCATCCTGGGCTAAGTGTGCCCTCAGGGAACCTCCCTCCCCAACCTGATATTCTCAAGTGGTCCAAGGTCCTACCTGGCCTGAGCTGGCCTGAAGCAGACACTAGGGGGCGCTGGTGGGTTGTGGCCCTTCACGTTGTCCCACTTTCCACAGAGCTGGGGAATGTCATCCAACACCTCTGCCCAGCTTCCCGACCACGACCACCCAAGAACTTGTCACTCCTTGTTCCAGAGGGGCCCTCAGATACAAGAAGGGTCTTCCTTCCCCCATAAGGAGACCAATCCCCCCCCTCCCTTCCCCCACCCCCACGCTAAGACAGTCAGCCGAAAAGGATGGCTGTGGTCCTTCACCCTCGGAACTTCTCCAGCAGCTCTGCCCCTGAGAACTCATCCACGGTGCCTTTGGGCACGTTCTTCTCCAGCCAGACCAAGTATCGGATCACAGCCACAGCGTCCCGCACCTAGAGCAGGGCAGGCAGACAGGCGGGCTGAGGAATGGTCTCATCCGGGGCTCAGGGATGAAGGAGATGGGGGGACTGCTCTGGGAGATGAGCTTTAAAAACATGAGGGTCTTACTGGCTATTCGATGATATTAAGGGATTCTTATTAATGTTTATATATATGATCAGAGTGTGGTCATGTTTTGAAAAGAGTTCTTGTCAGAGATACTGAAATGTTGATAGGAGAAACGATATGATAGATGGGCTTTGCTTTAAAATCATCCAGCAGCCGAGGATGGGGAGTGAAGATAATGAATGTAGGGTTGTAGAGGAAATGAGATTGGCCTTGAGCTGATGATTATTGAAGCTGGGTGATGGTGATGGGGATCATTATGCTATTTCCTCTACATTTTTTTTTTTTTTTTTTTTGCGGTACGCGGGCCTCTCACTGTTGTGGCCTCTCCCGTTGCGGAGCACAGGCTCCGGACGTGCAGGCCCAGCGGCCATGGCTCACGGGCCCAGCCGCTCCGTGGCATGTGGGATCTTCCCGGACCGGGGCACGAACCCATGTCCCCTGCATTGGCAGGCGGAATCTCAACCACTGTGCCACCAAGGAAGCCCTCCTCTACTTTTGTATATGCTTAAAATTTTCCACAAGAAAAGTTTTCAAAAATGAGGCAGTGTATCCTAATTTTAACAGGAATATCCAAAGGGGCAAGCCATCCTCTCCCTGGGGTGAAGGAATTATTATAACTAACACTTATTTAAGACTTGGAATGTGCCAGGCAGTGCTCAAAGCAATATATTAAAAATATATAATTACATAATTATACTTATACATATAGAACTATATAGTCATTATATAAGTATCATATATTTATGTAATTATTATATATTTATAGGTACATATTAGATATATAAATGCATATATGTACACTATATATATTTATATTAATTATGTACTACAATGAATATATTTAAACATACATTATTTATTATATATTATTTATACCATACAATGTAGATATATATCTTTAATCGTCACAACAACCCTCTGCTATGGGTTACAGTTATGATCCTCATTTTACAGAGGAGGTAACTGAGGCCCAGAGAGGTGAAGTGACTTACCTAAGGTCACCCAGCTAGGTGGTGGGTAGAGGAACTAGGATTTGAACTCAGATACCATAGCTCCTGGGCCCAGGCTCTAAACCACTGAACCACCCTGGGAACAACAGGGTGGAGCACAAGTGGGTGCCCAGGAGTTTGGTGTCCACGTCTCTGTTTCACTGAGGGCCTTCTTCAGGCTCCTCCGGCAGGGTCTCCTTTCTAACCCATCAGACCCGGAGCTCCCCAGAGGCGCGTGTGTCTGCCTGCCCATGGACTTACATGGCTGGCCCTGAGGAGGGTCTGCTCCTTGCTGTTTTTCACCGCCTTGGTTACCATCACTGGGGAGTACGTGTCTGCTATGAGTTTCTCCTGTGAGGGGCAAAGAGGAAGCGGTCTGGGAGCCCTCTCTAGGGCACGGTGGTGGTGCTTGAAAAGGATTGGCAGGAAATTCCAGCTCCGATGAGACTTGACGTCTCCTGGAGTGGCAATGCCCTTCCCACGTGTGCTTTCTGACTACGCAGGGCTTTCCCAGTCTTCCCTTCCAGCCTAACCTTCCCTCTCTCCCTCCCTCCCTCCCTTCCTCCTCCCTCCCTGGTCCTGGATCCCAGCAGCACTCTGGGTTGGATCCGAGCCTGGCCCCTGCCAGCCACGGGCTGTTCTGACAGTGTTTCCTGCACATCTCATATCATGACAGCTACCACTTACTGAGCGCCTGTCATGCGTTAGGCACCGGGCTTTACATGCACTGTCTCCTTTAAATCTCCTCAGAGTGACTCTTTTGAGGTTGTGACCCTTAGTGCCATTTTACAGGTGAGGAAAAGGAGGCCGGATTGACTAAGTCACTTGTCCAGGGTCATGGCACAGCCAGTTCTCAGTCTCAGGTTTGGTGACCTCAAAGCCTCTGCTCTACCAGCCTGCACTCCCCCAGCCTCCCTGACAATCTCTGAGCTCTCTGTGGACAGATGTTCTGTCTCTTCCTGGGGAACCCTAGAAAGAAAGTCCCCTAGAAAGGGGACTCAGTGCACCACTGCTGACTGACCAACTGCCAGAATGGCCCAGGGGCTGTCCCCCCCCACCCCCCCTGTTAGGTTGAGACTTATCAGGGCTGTTGGAGGGTAGGGAGGATGGTGCCTGGCAAACCCACCTTGGGTATCACTTCATAGAGCCCATACGAGGTGTAGCTGGTCCCGATCCAGATCTTCACGACTCCTGAGGTGTAAGCCCGGACGCTGTCACGGACTTGGCCGTAATCTTCGAGTTGCACACACATGGAACGCGTGCAGCTAGAGTTCAGGTACTGCAGGGTCTCGGAGCTAAAGCGACTCTTGTTCGCAAATAACCTAGGTGGACAGGGAACACCAGGAGGGTCCAGAGAGAATCTAAGGAAGGTGCAAAAGACCAGCGGCCCTTTGTTCCTGGAGGTCAGAGGAGGCCTGCGCCAGGCAGCTGAGCAGACCAGGTTTGGAGTACGTGGGAATAGAGGTCAAGGGGGTCAGGAAAAGCTGATCGGAGGCTTCCTCAAGGGTCCTACTGGGGCAGGCACCCCGCTTCTCAGAAGGCTGCATGTTGGGGCAGTGAGGAATTAGAGGACGTCCGTGACCGCAAGCCAAGGACAAGCCCTACCTGATGGAGGAGTCAGTGAGCAGCGTGTAGGAATAGAAGAAGGGGTTATAAGGGATGTCACTGCTGCGAAGGTTGAAGAGCCCTGGGGAAGAGAATTGATGGGGACTATTTGAGGCTGACCTGCCTGACGCAAGTACACGTGACACCTTTGCCCTACTGTTGGCTTTGGCCTCCAAGGATCCCCAGCCGCACGCCCGCATCCTCTGCCCCTGAATGTTTCTCAGTCTTTCCGGAGTGGGGCAGGGTCTCTGAAGCACTAATGAGCGCTAGGGGCACTTTCTCCCAGAGAAAGGCAGATACCCAGCCAGTAGTCTGCACACGGTGTCAGTGGGTTCCCAGAATACCTGAAGCCCAGAGCTGGGGTCAGGTAAGAAGCGCTGAGCCACGATGGGATAGAATAGGGCTGCACGGGGTGCTAAAGCCGGGAAGCTGAGTGCCCTGGGCTTGGGGCCAGGAGGTTGGGAGGTGTTTGCTGGGCCTCCTCCCCTTCATGAGACAGAAGCCTTTGCTTCTGTGGTTTCCTGGTCCTCTGATGGCCCGGGGGCTGGCCCCAGATTGCAAGGGGCTTCCTGGTTTCCTTAGTGAGCAGACGTGAGTTCCTGCCCTCACCTTAGTTCCCGCAGGCCATGACCACGGAGCTCTCAGAACCCATGGGTCAGTGGTCGTTGGGGGAGGAGTCCTGTGCTGCAGAGCCCAGGAGGCTTGGGGGTTGGGGGGAACGCAGGCACCCCCCTGCATCCACAAATCTATACTCACAGGCCGTCTCATCAAGTGCAGACAGAAGCACGGCAGTCGGGGCCTCACGATGCTTCTGCATCTGGCTGCGGATGCCAGATACTTTCTCCTGCCAGCTGCTTCCTAGAAGCAAAAGAGCCAAAAGAAAGCAGAAGTGATCTACCTTCTCTTTGGCACTGCGTTCCTGAGAGGGCTCCCTTAGGGCAATAGTTTTCCATTCCTTTAGAAGCAGTAGAACCCTTTCTTTAACCAAACTCTTGCTTGTGTAATCATTAAGGACATGGGCTCTTGACCCAGGCTGTCTGGGTGTAAATCCTACCTCTGTCATTACTTGCTGGGTGACCTTGTGAAAATTAACCCCTCTGTGTCCTATCTTGCACATCTGTAAAATGGGGATGGATTATAATAATAGTGTCTACCTCAATAGAGTTGTTATGAGGTCCAAATTAATAATATTTGTAATGTATGTGGAACTGTGTCTTGGTGTATAGAAAATCTGGTATAACTTTCTGATTAATAAATAAGCATGCAAAACAGAGATCAGGGGAGCAGCCCTAGTTGAAGGGCAAAGGGATAGGGCTGGGCCATGTTTAATCCTCTTCCTCACAGTAACCCCAGCACTTACTAAAGCCACTTGGGTCTGGGCTAAGCACTTTGTGTACATTGTTTTAATCCTTACTTGGCCCATTTTACAGATAAGGAAATTGAGCCTTCAGAGAGGTAAAGTGACTTATCTATGGTTTTCACAGCTGGCAAGGGGCGGAACTGAGACTTGAACACAGGTCTGTTTGACTACATGGTTCACACTCTTAATCAGTATAGACATTGGACTATCTTGCTAACCTTGTTAGTCTCCAACCTTGTCCTTAAACTCTGTGTCACAGAGCTGTCGTTTCTGGGATGCTTGTATCCTGGTTCTAGGACTTTGGTTTTCATCTTTTTTTCCTGCTCCCTGTAATCCCTCTAAAGAGTCTGCCCCTAGGCAGGGATAGGAATTTGCTGGCAGAAGATCATTAGCATTAAGGGTCCTAGTTGGGCTGAGAGATTAGCATAAACAACATAATTCAATTTAAAAAATCTGTATGCAAACAGGTAAAACTGTTCATCAAGAACCAAAGCTTTTGGTGCGATACTTCTTCTAGGTTTATTTTATTGTATTGTGGTAAAATACACATACCGTAAAGTGTTATCATTTTAACCATTTTAAAGTGCACAATTCAGTGCCTTTAAGAACATTCACAGAGCTTCCCTGGTGGCGCAGTGGTTAAGAATCCGCCCGCCAATGCAGGAGACACGGGTTCGAGCCCTGGTCTGGGAAGATCCCACATGCTGCGGAGCAACTAAGCCCGTGCGCCACAACTACTGAGCCTGCGTGCCACAATTACTGAAGCCAGTGTGGCTAGAACCCGTGCTCTGCAACAAGAGAAGCCACCACAATGAGAAGCCTGTGCACCACAATGAAGAATAGCCCCTGGGCTTCTCTGGTGGAGCGGTGGTTGAGAGTCTGCCTGCCGATGCAGGGGACACAGGTTCATGCCCCGGTCCGGGAAGATCCCACATGCCGCAGAGCGGCTGGGCCCCTGAGCCATGGCTGCTGAGCCTGCGCATCCGGAGCCTTTGCTCCACAACAGGAGAGGCCACAACAGTGAGAGGCCCGTGTACCGCAAAAAAAAAAAAAAAAAAAAAAAAAGAGTAGCCTTTGCTCGCCGCATCCAGAGAAAAGCTCGCGTGCAGCAACGAAGACACAACACAGCCAAAAATAAAATAAATAAAATTTTTTTAAAAAAAGAGCATTCACAAAATTGTGCAACTACCACCACTATCTAATTCCAGAAACATTTCCATCATCCCAAAAGGAAACCCTGTAGCAATTAGGCAGTCTCTCCCCATTTGCCTCTCCCCCCAGCCCCCGGCCCCCGGCCACCACTAATCTGCTTTCTGTCTCCATGGATTTGCCTACGCTGGATGTTTCACACAAATGGAATTCTACAATATGGGGCCTTCACTGACTTCTTTCACTTAGAATTATGTTTTCAAGGTTCATGGATGTGATACATTTTTGAGACAACAAATGAAAGCCAATTTAAATTGTTTGATACACACAGGTATCTTTGAACTTTTCATGTTCTTCCCTTTGCTCTTTGCCCCCTTTAAAACCTGTGAGTGGCTGGAGAGAAAGTCTCTCTTGTCTCTGTGAACTTAGAGACTCTGTTCTTGGGCTTCCAGGCCCAGTTCTGGCTCTGGATGGCTTTTCCTTGAAGACTAGCAGCCTGTGATGGCTTGGCTTCCTCTCACTTGTGGGAAGTGATAAAACCCATGTGAATTCTCTCCCAGTCCCTGGAAGGTTTTCCCCTTTATCCACTCCTCTTCCTGACATAACTGCACCCTTCTTTATCTGAATGGGATGAGTTTTATTTATGATGGAACTGTCTTGGATAGCAAGTTTCTTTAAAAACTGCGTCAAGATGCAGAAAGTTTCTGCAAGTGTCATCAGAATGGATAAAGAAAATTGGACACAATTTTGACTTGTTTCATCAGACTCACTATTTTGAAATTTCTCTCCTGTTTTGGGGATTTCTTTCCAAATAAGAAGTGTGCATAGACCTGTGTGTGGAAAGGGACCTCTCAGATTGCCCAATGTTTCTAGGAATCCAAGTCTATGGGCTTGTTTAGAATTCCTAGGAAGGTAGGGGCTGGTGGTGGCCAAGACATTGATTTATACTCAGTAGCCTGGGTCCAGTCAGTTTAGTTACTACTTACAAGAATTACAGAGCATACTGTTCTTTTATGACATATTTAGATGGTGTCAACGGGGTCAAGATTATCGATGTTAGAATTTTGAGGGTCAGTTAATTTTCTTTTGTGGTCCGGCCAACACTTGAACCCTAATCTGTGCCACAGTCTGAGCTTGAGCTTAGTTTTTGCTTCCTTTGTCCATGCCAGCCCATCTGACCCCAGCCATCTTACATCTAAATTCCTCATCACTGGAGGACCAGAAGTCAAGGTCTGAATGATTCAATACAAACCAGTCTTCACTACCAGACAAGCAGCTCATATCATGTTTTTTTCTCTCTCTTCAAAGGGGTAGGTTCTTTTTCATCTTTCTCTGACTCCCTTGTTTCCCCCCTTCCTGTTCCCTCTTGCTTCAAATCCTGACACTCTTTATTCCAGCATTTTCTAAATATGCTTCGAGTAACTTCTGATTCAGACTCTCTGAGGGGATGGGGCCTAGAAACCTGCATTTTAAAAAAGCATCCCAATCTATTCAGGTGCACATGGAACCATTGCTTTGGGGCCTCTTAGGATGAATTTTTCAGCCAAAGGAGCAGCAGCGGGGGCCTGTGTTGCTCCAAGGTGGGAAAGAGAACGGGCGTAGGAATCACCTGTGAATGCCTCCTGCAGGGCATAGATGGGCTCACTTGGCACCGGAGGCCTCTCTGACCCCCACAGCAGGTCCACAAGGTTGACGGTGATGGACACCAGCTCTCTGTCAGAGTCTCGGAGGGCCACGTTATAACTCTCCCAGGAATCTGCAGAGGCAGGAAGGAGTCACTTGTCCCTTGCCTGTGTATGCCTCCGGGAAAATTGTGACGCAGGCAAAGCTCGTTCTTGTCCCCTCTGCCTCCTGTCCCGCTCAAGCAGCCTGGGCTGTGCCCTCTCGCCTTTCTCCTTCAGCTAGCCCTGAGCCCGCCCCAGTGTTGCCCACGGTCAATTAGCTAAGCTCGCCCTTTTAAGTGCCAAGGGCTGCGGGGCCCTCTTTTCGGTCCTGTCTGTTTGACTGAACTTCAATGCCACAGCCCAAAGGAATGGTGAGGTTCAGGCCACTGGAAAGGCTGGCAAAGAAGCCGGATCTGAAGTGGGAGCCTTTCAGTGCATATTCACGAGGACGGCACCTTGGGGGCAGGCTGGCCAGCTGGTGGGGGCACTGGAGCTCAGGGAGCTGTGCTCCTGGATGGGAGGGGAGGGGACTGTGCTTCTTTTTGTAAAAAAGTTGTTTGGCCACGCCATGTGAGCCATGAGGGATCTTAGTTCCCTGACCAGGGATCAAAGCCACACCCCCTGCAGTGGGAGCACAGAGTCTCAACCACTGGACCACCAGGGAAGTCCCAGGGACTCTGCTTCTTTACTCAGAAACCCTCTCAACTCCTTTGACCCTTCCAAGCTGCCTTCCAGAAGAGGGTTACCAAGTGATTCTAGTGCCTTGATTGTTAGAGTTCCAGGGCACAGAGAATGGTTCTAGGTTTAAGAACATCCCGGTCTACCCACTGGCTAGGTCTTAACGATTCCCTGAGTCTTCTAGGTTGGGTCTCTGCACTCCTGACTTAAAAAAAAAATCTATGTTTATTCTTTTAAATATATTTTCATTACACAATCCAGGAATACACCCTTGTTGCAAAATATTCTGCAACTACAAGTTCAAACACTCTATCTTTAGAGTCACTCTGCACCTGCTTCTACCAAGATGTGTTTCTTTACATCCTGAGGGCCTGAATCTCCCTTGTCGGTGAGGACAAACGCAGGGACTGAGGGAAGAACATACTGATGGAGAAGAGGAAGGGGTCGAAGCCCACACGCCCTCCAACAGGAATCTCGGTGAGGAGCCAGGTGACAACAGGAGTGGTGCCAACTGCGAGAAAGACAAGAAGGGACACTGAGGTTACCCCAGGCCCTCCAGCCAGGCTTCTGTCTGTGACAGTCCTTCCACGTCTGTCCTCCGTGATATCCGCCTCAAAGATTAGGGACGGCTTCAAATTTCTTGAGCTTCCCACAGGGGCCCAGCATGGCCTTCCATGCACCCCCGTCACCTGTACCTTCCCAAACCCAGTCTGGGTTCCAGGGCTTGGGGAACAAATCCGTGCCGCCCTCTTACCTTCCTTATGGAGCTCCCAGTTGCAGTCCATCTGTCGCTCAGCCTGGGTCCAGTAGCGGCTGTCGGTCCAGAGGGCGGCTTTCCCCATGGTCACCACGGCGATTCCTGGGGCAGAACAGAGAAACTTGGAGGGGAGGGTGGAGGTGTAGAGCGTGGCTTTAGTTAGCCCTTCAGCAATGCGGTGCTGGCTCTGACATGGTCACGGGGGTCTCTGGAAAGAGTTGCTCTCCTCCCTTGGAAGGGAGTGAGGCAGGAGACGTTAAAGGGAGTGTTGGGCGGAAGGTAGCTGGAAGTGTGTCCTGAGTTGGGCATCTCTGCTTTGCCTTGAGGCCCTTTCCTAAGGGGGCATTTAGCAGGACAAGTGGGGTCTGCTTTTGGCCATCCCCAAAAGTCGATGCTACATGTAGGTGCTCTCAGCAAAGATGGTGTGGCAGTCAGTATGAAGATGCGGTGGCTGATGGGAACACTAAGCCAGGGGCTTAGCTGAGGACAGGCAGAGAGGCCAAACCCAGTGACTTCTGCAAAGAGAAGAAGGGCCCGTGATGGGCAAGCCAGGCAGCTTGAAGCCCAGGGTAGGGATGTTTAAGGATCAGCAAGGGAAGCTTAGGTTTCATTCAAGGGGCCAGGATCAAGGTGGGAGGCCGATTCCAAAACTGGGACCCCATAAATGGCCTCTGTGTTTGTGTCTCATTTGGCCACGTGAGGTGATGTTATTCATAAAAGGACCAGCAAAGTAAAACTTTGTCCCCAAACGAGCCATTGTGTGAAGGGAATCAGTGGGCTCCTAGTGGCTAGATATCGAGGTAGCAACTGTCCCAGAAATGGAGCCCAGGGAGTGCTGGGTGGGCCAGACTGTGGCTGAGGCAGCGAGCACAGGAAAGAAGTCAGGAGGGCCATCTGCCTCACGCAGAAGCGTGGCTGCTGGGCTATGAGATGTGTGCCCTGGTGACCCCTTTTGGAGTGGTGAAGGGGGAGGCAGAGAGAGGAGCAGGGGCCTCTGGACACTCGCTCCTGGGCTCCTGGCTGCTGAGAACTAGCCACACCAGGGCCTCTCTGACCACTCTGGGTCTCCCACCAGAAACAATGAGGGCCGGGTAATGGCTGTCACCTGCAGACCCTGTAAAGCCTGTAATCCACGCACGCCTCTTGTCATAGTCGCCGATGTACTCGCTCTAGGAAATCAACAACACCGTTATTAGCCTTCTTCATGGAGTCACACCCCACATGGAAGGCCCCCAACCACATCCCGGTTCTTTCTGTCTAGTCAGTTTCAACCAGTCCTACAAGCCCAATGGGTACATCATAAATAAGTTGTGCAGAGAGCTTTACACATTATTGTGTTTGGGTTCTCATAATCCTTGGAGACAGATCTCATTATTCCCATTTCGCAGAAGAGGAAACTGAGGCTCAGAGAAGTTCAGACACTTACCTACCCAAGCTTCTTAGCCCTTTTTGGCAGGTGGGAAAATGAATTCAAGTAATCGTATTGACACTGAAAATGCCTTGTCTTCCAACTGGGCTGTTGCTGGGAAGGTGGATGGGGTGGAGGTGGATCCAGGGTGGGAAAGGGTGGGATGGGTGGGTAGGGGCGCTGCTTTGGGAAAAGCAGTTCTGGCTCAGACCATCTTCTTTCCTGTCTGCTCCCCTCTCCCAGCCTACACCCCAAACTTGTGGAATCTTGGATGCTGGATCATTTCAGCGCTCCATCCATCAGCTGATGGGAAGGGCTGAGCCAGAAGGGAGCTCAGGGTTCTTCTAATTCAGTTCCCAGCCCACATTCTAACCTCCTAGGGCAGGGGTATCCTAAACATTCATTCTGGATCCACCATCTAGGAACTGATCAAAATCTTTCTGAAGTTGTTTATAGTTTCATTGCCTGAGGTCAAGGAGATTTGGCAATGTCTTCTCTCCTATGTAAAGGAATACATTCTTTCAGTTGCCCTAAAAGGCCCGTGTCCAAGCTCCCCACTTCCTTCCCTTTGCCTGTCAAATCCTTTTTCTGTCTTCCATCTTCCAATTCTTAACAGCGTCCTGTTTGTGGCCTGTTCTCTTAGGCCAGACCTGGCTCGGGGCAAGTGCGGGGGTGGGGGGTTGGTGGGAGGAGCCATCTCTCACCATGTGGGCATCCGTGTCGGGGACGATGTAGGCAGAGATATTCCGGGTGTGCATCTGCTGGCGGAGGGCTGTGAGCTGTGCTGTGGTATTGACCACAGTAACTGGAAGGTACTGACAGGTGACAGGAAGACACCAAGACACACACACACACAGACACACATTGCTTAGAGAAAATGTCGCCGGGGCCCCCATCCTCTCCTTAGGCAGGGATTGGGGTTGGGTAGGCTGGGCCAGCCTGGAGAGGGATGGGGCAGAAGCTGATGTTATGGATTAGTCTAGATTAAGGTGCCTGGGCTGAGTGGAGATGGAGGTGTTTAAGAGTTTGGAGAGAGACTTTTTGTGACAGTAATGGGACCTGAGTCTGGGATGGGGTAGGGGGTGGGTAAGAACTGCAGGGTTCTGAGCCCTGGCACTGGGCCAGGCCAGGGGATGGCCCCTCTTTGGATACCTTGGGGTAGAGTTGCCACTTTAGCAAATCAAAATACAGGATGCTCACCCAGTCACATTTGAATTTCAGGTAAATAATGAATAATGTTTTAGTATAAGTGCGTCCCAAGTACTATTTGGGGCATACTTATATTAAACACGTTATTCATCATCTGAAATTCAGATGTCACTGGGCGTCCTGTGTTTCACCTGGCAGCCCTATGTTGGGGACTTGTTTCAAGTTTCCACTCACTGGTCCCAAATGGCAGAGGAGAGTGAATGAGTGCCCCCAGCAGTTTGGGACATTGTCCAGAAAGATCGTCTCCAAGCCAGACATTTTGTTAAAGGTTATTTTATCTTAAAAATAAAAAGTGTGGGCTCTTTGTTTTGTTTTGCCTTCTACTCCAGGATACATCCATGTATATTTTAATATAAAAATAATGTGGTTTGCCCACCTACCTGCCCACCCCAGTGGTCTCATAAAGTGGATGAGGCAAGCGGATGTATCCCATTTGTCCTGAGACTTTAGTGACCTGCTGGCAGGCCCATGAGCCCTCACCTTCTGGCCTGCTCCTGTCTGGAGAAGCTCTTTCACACTCGCATCTAGTTGTGGAAAGAATCCCTCTGGTCTCCACATAGGGAGCTGATGACCTTCCAGCTCTAATACGCTGGGCCTTCTCACAGTCTTCACACCCGAGGCCTCCCCCTCTTGACCTTGCGCTGGCTCTTCTAGCCCTCTGTCTTCCGCCCTCCTCCCCTTTCCTCTAGAATTGTTGTTTTCTTTCCTCCCATCCTCTTCCTGGCCTCTGTCTAGCTAGCCTCGGCTAAAGGCTGGCTAGGGGCCTCCTCCCTCCCTCTCGCAGGGGCTGCCTGGGCTCAGGCTTAGAGGGAAGGAGATGACCTGCCGTGGGAATGGCTGGGAGGGAGGGATGGGGGCGGATGTCAGACACCTGAGAATGCGCCGCCCGCCCCGAGGGAGGTTAATCAGAAACAGTGGCCCCAGAGTCCGGAAATCAGGAGGAAGGCTGGTAGAGGGTGAGGCTAGCAGCTGGGCCCATGGGGGATGGGGAGGAAGGTGGGAGCTGTGGGCCCGGGCGGGGCGGGGGCGGGGCGGAGGCAGGGCCTCACCGGAGGGCTGATTGAACAGTTTCTCACATCCTCTCTCAGGTCCAGTGACTTTGGGTGGCCCCAGGCACAAGCTAGAAACCAGAGAAAAGTCCAGGGTCACTTGGAGACTGGATAGGTCCTAGAGAGCACGGGAACATGTTCCCCCAACCCCACTCCTGGTCCCCGCAGGGCCTCCATCCTTTGAAGCAGGAGATGCTGTCCAACTCTACTTGAGGATAAAAATAATTACATTTCATAGGAAATCAGGCTGAATTGGATGGCACCCTGGGTCACAATCAAAGAAACCTGTTTCATCGACAAGTGATTGCCACTTTTGGATGGGTTTTAGTGCTCATTAAATCAATTTTTTCCTTCCAATCTAATTGGGTCTTTTCAGGATCTACCGAACTGGAAAAGTTGTGTGTAAATTAAATTTTTGTAATCAGATTTTCTCTTAAATGCTCTAGAGCATCTCGCTAAATAATAACCCCACCTTCGTTTTACCCTTCTATAAATCTAATTATATATATATTGGGTTTACTTAAATTCAAGGCCCACTTCTACCATTTCTTACGGTCCAAATATCTGCCTCTCATTCCAGGCTACAGAAGCCAGGCAATCCCAGGCTGACATCGTCCCCTGGTGGGGAAAGTTGGGTTAGCATTTAAAGAGCTCCTACTATGTGCTAGACACCAAACTCAGCCATTTACCTATAGTGTCTCTTTTGATACTTGCAAAAACCCTGGGAGACGGGTATTATTGTCTGCTTTCTACAGAAGAGGAAGCTGAGGCCCAGGTACGTTTAGTTACTCGCCCAAGTTTTACCACAGTGAGTCCGTGGCAGAGCAGGAATTTGAACCCAGGCCATCTGAGTACAAAAAAGCCAACCATGGAAGGGTGGTGCCCCAGAAGGGACAGAATATATAGAGACTTAGTTTCCAGTTGGGGCTCTGCCGCAAATTTGGTGTGTCCCAAGAAGAGTCGTCCAGTATTCAGTGAGCAAACATTTCCTAAGCCCCTGCTGTGTGCCACGCACTGGGCTAAGTCCTGCAGGCTCTGGGTCTTCACACCCTGAAAGTCCAGGGGTCTCTGATAGGCCTTCCCTCCAGCACCCCACCTTTTAGGGAGGGAATCTCCCCAGAGGTAATGGGGGTCTGAGTCTGGGGAGACACTCTACTTTTCCTTTCTGAGTGGGTTGAGCTACAGATGGAAGGAGTACCGCTGGGTTCCAACACCATGAATGCCCTGCCTCACTGTCTCTCCCGGTCACATAAACTCAAGGGAGAGATGAGACCCACCCTGTTGATTGAAGAAAATGAACACTCATTTCTGTAGGAACAGATCTCTGGCAAAATGGTGGCGCTAAAACACCAACATAAGAAGCAAGACACAGCCAACCCATGTCCCTCTAGACACCCCAATTGCTGTTCTCTGAGGTCAGGGCTGTGGCTTCCAAGGGCAGGCTCTGCAGCCGAACCACTCTGTGGTCCCTGGCACGGGGCCTGACACTGGGGAGGTGTCAGGAACTGGGTACTGAATGAATGAGTAGGGTCCTGCTGCCACAGAGCAAAGGGAAGGAGGCCTCCCTAGGGCCAGGGTGGAGTGGATGTGGAGGATGCTGAGCTGGGCACTTAGCTGTGACTAAAGAGTACAAACAGGACACCATAGGGTGACAAAGACCAAACTTTAGCTAGACTCCACCAATCCCTCTTCTCCACTAGGCCTTGACTTCCAAGTCCATCCTGTCCTTACTGGGCCTGCATCGCCCAGTCTTAGCAAGAATCCTGCTAAGTCAGTTTAGAGAGAATTCCCCACTGCTAGTATCTCATCAACCTTGATATCTGATAAAATTTCTCATCTCCCATCCTTGATATTTGATCACCCTGCCTTCAGCAAGGATCGTATTAAGTCAGTTTAGCAAGAATCTCCTCACCCTTGATGTCTCCTCTTGGCAATTTTCCATCCACTGACCCCCTCACTCTGCTCATTGACAAGAAGTCCTCAGCCATCTTTGCTGTATCCGGAGTTGAGCCTGATCTTTCTCCCCTACTGCAGCGCCCCTATTGCAATAGCCTTGAATAAAATCTTCCTTACTCTTTTTTTTTTTTTTTTTTTTTTTTTCTTTTTGGGTATGCGGGCCTCTCACTGTCGTGGCCTCTCCCGTTGCGGAGCACAGGCTCCAGACGCGCAGGCCCAGCGGCCATGGCTCACGGGCCCAGCCGCTCCGCGGCATATGGGATCCTCCCAGATCGGGGCACGAACCCGTATCCCCTGCATCGGCAGGCGGACTCTCAACCACTGCGCCACCAGGGAGGCCCTTCCTTACTCTTTTAACAAGTGCCAGAATCATTTTTTCTTTAACAGGTGGGAATGGAAACAGGCCAAACCAGACTTGAGGTGAGTCTTGAGGGTCCCCAGGACTGGCCCTGGGGTTCCTCTTCCTCAAGACAGAGAGAGGGACCAGGAAAAAAAGAGACAACCTAGGCCCAGCCTTCACTCCAACCCTTTCTGAGCCCACAGGGGAGAGGCCAGAACTGCTCTCCAGCTGGACCTGCCCTCCCAGCATGGGAGGGAGAGACGGGGGATGCACATACCACAGAGGAGGACAAGCCAGGGGTAGCATCCCCAGGGAGCCTGGGCCATGAGGTCTTCAGATGTCGGTGCTGGGTGGATGGAGGGTCAAGGGAGAGTGGGCAGGGCTGTTTCCTTGGCCTCTTCCTCCAGGCCTTTCCGGGACGGGAGCAGCCAGGGGGTGGGGGCTGGCAATGGGGAGGAGGTGTCCAGCTGGTGGATGGAGAGTCCTCTGGTCTTTGGTTTCTGAGGGTTCCAGGAGTCAGGCTGGGTGGAGAAGGCTCGACTGCCCCAGGCAGCCTCTGCTGGCTCCCTGTCACCCAGAACAGGGTGTGAGCCTGCCCCGGGCAGAGTCCAAAGATCTCTGAGACAGAGGAGGAGCAGCTGGTCTCAATCAGCCTGCTTCTCCCAGCCCCCTCTTCAGCAGCCAGCCCCTGCCATTCCCGAATTCTGTCCCCCTCCCTCCAGCAAGCTGTTTCCTATTAGCTCCCTCACCCCAGGCTCTGGCTACAGCCTCACTTTTGCTTTGAGATGGATGTTGATCCGTCCGCCTCTTCTGAGCTGGCCTGACTCAGAAAAAGCGAGTGTCCTCTCTGCCCAGTGCCTGTGAAGCCCCACTGCACCCCTCGGAGAAGTTAGTTACAGCCGGAGACTGACTTTCCTGGACTGAGGGCTGGGTCCCCTCAGGAGAGTCCCTTCTGTAAAAGTGGCAGCAGTCACTGGCAGAGGGGAAGACTGCCCTTCTCTTGGGATGGTGGGGACGGTGGAGTCCATTCAGCTGTTAGTGCCATATGCACCCGAGGGAATGAAAGCCCAAAGGCCCATCTGGAGGGGTCGGGGGACGACATTGAAGAGGGAAGAAGACCCAGAAAGGGGAGTTTGGGGGCTCCCAGAAGACACATTTGGTTAACTGGACATGCCCTTTCTACCATAGCTTCTAGAAGAGGTCTTTGTTCCCCTGCGGTGTGGGTCACTGCCAACGGACATGACTCCCTCTGGGGGAAGTGGGCAAACTGAGGCCAGCCCTGTGTCCACCCACTACATCAGAGGGCAGCTCACTGCACCAGCGCCAAAGCAGCCCCCAGTCAGAGCCGTCTACACCCCTAGACCAGAAAGGAATACTTCCTAGAGACAAACAGACCCAGTGGGCAGGTGCTCCACCTAGCCTGGAGGGCCCCAGAGGCAAACCACCCATTCCTTTTGATCTTATTTTTAACGTAGTTACACTCGGCTTACATCCATAGCAAGTTTAAGGCAGCTTTCAAGTAATCCATCCAAGGATCATAAAATAGATCATTTCGAAGAGGGAAGGGGGGCCTTCGTGGGACTCCCTGAAGGAAGGGTGTCTAAATGAGTGAGGAGGTTCAGGGAGCTCCACCTCCAGGAATAAAAGTACAGGCAGAGCCCAGAGCCTCAGAGGACAGCCTAGGACTGGGGATGAAGTTATGCCCAGAGACCAAAGGACTGGGGAAATGTCCCTCCAAAGGCCTTTCCCTCCCCTGTGCACTGTATTAGCCATCCGCAACCGCAAGCAGGTAGACTTCATGGGGTCACACAGGGGAGGGACCTGGAAGACAGCCTTCTAGGACAAACAGCCCTGCCTTGACCAGTGACCTGGGAGCCAGGTCACCCACTAACCTCACAGTCTTGGGCAAATTGAAACAGGAGGGAAGGGGGCAGGACACAACCTTTAAAAGAATGACATAGCCATAGGACATGACAAAAACTCGTTAGAACCAGCTAGGTTCAAGATGGCGGAAGATTTGACTTCCAGTGGACCTTGAGCCTCATTATAAGCTCATTGTTATACATTAGTATAAGCTAAGTGACACACCCACAGGTGCCATGACAGTTCCGAGGCTGACCATCAAAGATCAAAAAGTGGGCGGTAGCCCAGTTCCTGGAAATCTCTGCCCCTTCCCCAAAATACTTGCAATAATCCTCTTGCTCATTACTCTATGAAATTACCCAGCCAGTAAAAACTAACCACGCCATATTTCGAGACCTCTCGCCTTCTGAGAGGGCCCACACTCTTCCTGTGGAGTGTGTTTCTCTCTAAATAAATCCACTTCTTACCTATCATTTTGTGTCTCACTGAATTCTTTCTGCGATGAGACATCAAGAACCTGAGCTTCATTAAGTCCTGAGACCAGGTGTGTGATCTCAATTAAAAGACTATGGGTTCAAGTCCCAATCTGAGTTGCACAGTTTCAAAATGATGTCACTTCTCTGAGCCCACAGTTTCCTCACCTGTGAAATGGGTAATAATTGTAGTAACTTCTTAGGAATATGATGAGGGTTAAATGCATTCATGTTTGTCAAGCTCTCAGAACCTGCTTGCCACAAGGAGTAAAGGCTGTGTGAGTTTGTTAAATCAAATGCATAACTAGAACTCAAACCATTCTCATCTGTACCTGGTTCTTTCTGCCCCGGCATTCAACACTGCTGAAATGGCAGTTAATGTTTTAGCAAAGATCAGCTGGGTTCAAGTGCCAACCTTGGAAAAAAAATAACCTGAGCAGACATCCCTCCCCCATCTGCTGGACTCTGCCCTGGGATGGTCTCAGAGGCTGCACACAGGACTCAGCCCTCTGGTTCTGTCCCCAGGGTCCCTGTCTTGGCCCTGGTGGCAATGATGACCTCACCTCCCTTCACCCTCAGCTCCTCTCTTATCTCAAAACCAATGTCTTTACTCATCACTCTGGGGGACTTGAACCCAGGTTGGCAACAGGCCTGATGTGGAAAGGAGTGATTCAGTGCGGGAAGGGTGGATGGCCAAGAGTCCTTGTGTCAACATTGTTTCAATGAACTGTCACTCACTGGAGTCTGGCCGTGGTGGTGCAGGCAGCCCATCTCTCCAAGGCCAGCTGAAAGGCCAAATTCTGAAACTGGAGAATTTGTTCTTCAGGGCCACTCCTGTCCCTGCCTCTTTTTTGGCACCCTGATCCCATCTTAGACTTGCCATCCTGCCTTCTGACCTAGGTCTGCCCACTCTGGGTACCCAGAACTGCCTGACTTCATCAGAATGCACGTACCTAACTTGCATTTTCTCCCACTTGGTGAAAACGGATGTCCTGAGCCACCATGCCGATCACAATCAAAGCCCATCTCATGTGTATGACAGAAAATGCATGTAAAGCGGCCAGCATGCCAGGAACTCTAGCACCAGGGCCACAGGCAGCCCTGCTGTGGGACCCTCTGGAAGAGTAGAAGCCAAGGACGGCCTGAGAGCGAAGTGGGAGCCAGCAGGCCAGAGCCGCAGAGGGCATCCTGACAGCCTCGGGGAGTAGCATTGGGGCGAACATTGGCAGGAGAGGCACAGAAGTGGCACTGCAGGCAGTGGTCATGGGGTGGGTTGGGGGCAGATTGGTGGCGTTGACATAAACAGCAGCCCGAGAGAGCATGGGCAGGTGGCACCGTGGCCTGGAGCAGTGTGTGGCAGCAGGAAAGTTGGAGACCCAAGCGTGCTCCGAGCATTGTGAAATACCCCACTGGGGATGTCCCAAGATACAGAGGATGAAACCTCAAAAGGGAGCCTATGGTCTTGCTGTTCTGCAGGTGGGAGGGGACTTCGGATCTAGCTGTTGATGTGACCTCAAAGGCCGAGAGACCAGCCCCCGCTTGCCATGTGGGCAGAGCACATGCCTGCTGCTTCCAAAGCCCCTTTCTACCCTTCCATCAGGTTAGTCAACCATCCTGGGAGACAGGCAGTCCTCACCTGCAGAAGAGGAGGCAGGCTGGAGAAGAATAGTGGCGTGGCCCAGGTCCAAGCTGATCAGTGGCAGAACTGCAACTCAAACCTGGTTTTGGGGGCTTCAAAGCCCCTGCTCCCTCCATTGGGCCTCACTGTCGCCCCCACCTGAAGTTCCTCCACGGCTCCCATTGTCCTCAGGATAGAATTCAATCTCTATAGCTCAGAGGTCAAGGCCTTCCTCCCTTATATGTCCCATCACCCATCTCTTCCTGCCCACATTCTCTCCAAACATCAGAGTCTAGTTCAAAAGTCACCTTGTCCACCAAGCCCTGACCCCCATCTCAAATTCATCCCTCCCCTTTGGAGGCTTCCATAGCATTTTGTTTGAGCTTCTATATTAAAAGCTTGCCTTGACCCTTTGCTTTCCTGACTCTCCCCTCCTAGGTCACCCATCCCTGAGAGCAGGAGCTTGCTATTATAAATGGCTGTACGCACCACAAAATCCAAGACAGAGCCCAGCAAAGAGTGGGCTCAATACAAGCTTGGTGAATTGACACTAAACCCCAACAATGTGTGGACTAGCCCCCCATCCCTAATCTGGAAGGAATGCCCTTGACGGGGAGGGGCAATTGTCTAGTCCCCAGAAGGCTGCTGTGGTGCTTTTGGGTGCTCCTTCTATCACATCTGCCCCACTTTGACAAAAAGCCAGCCCTGCCTCGGTTGTGTGTGTGTGTGTGTGTGCGCATGCATGCATGTGTAGGGTTGGCCACAGGGCTGGAGGTAAGAGTTTGTTTCATAGAAGCTGGTCTTTGGGGTTTCCCTGGTGGCACAGTGGTTGAGAATCTACTGCCAGTGCAGGGAACACGGGTTCAATCCTTGGTCCAGGAAGATCGCACATGCTGCGGAACAACTAAGCCCGTGAGCCACAACTACTGAGCCTGTGCTCTAAAGCCCGCGAGCCACACCTATTGAGTGTTTATTCCTAGGTATTTTATTATTTTTGTTGCAATGGTAAATGGGAGTGTTTCCTTAATTTCTTTTTCAGATTTTTCATCATAACTGTATAGGAATGCACGAGACTTCTGTATATTAATTTTGTATCCTGCTACTTTACCAAATTCATTGATTAGCTCTAGCAGTTTTCTGGTAGCATCTTTAGGATTCTCTATGTATAGTATCATGTCACTTGCAAACAGTGACAGTTTTACTTCTTTTCAGATTTGGATTCCTTTTATTTATTTATTTTCTCTGATTGCTGTGGCTAAAACTTCCAAAACAATGTTGAATAATAGTGGCGAGAGTGAGCAACCTTGTTTTGTACCTGATCTTAGTGGAAATGGTTTCAGTTTTTCACCATTGAGAACGATGTTGGCTGTGGGTTTGTCATATATGGCCTTTATTATGTTGAGGAAAGTTCCCTCCATGCCTACTTTCTGCAGGGTTTTTATCATAAATGGGTGCTGAATTTTGTCGAAAGCTTTCTCTGCATCTATTGAGATGATCATATGGTTTTTCTCCTTCAATTTGTTAATATGGTGTATCACATTGATTGATTTGCGTATATTGAAGAATCCTTGCATTCCTGGAATAAACCCCACTTGATCATGGTGTATGATCCTTTTAATGTGCTGTTGGACTCTGTTTGCTAGTATTTTGTTGAGGATTTTTGCATCTATGTTCATCAGTGATATTGGCCTGTAGTTTTCTTTCTTTGTGACATCCTTGTCTGGTTTTGGTATCAGGGTGATGCTGGCCTCATAGAATGAGTTTGGGAGTGTTCCTCCCTCTGCTATATTTTGGAACAGTTTGAGAAGGATAGGTCTTAGCTCTTCTCTAAATGTTTGATAGAATTCGCCTGTGAATCCATCTAGTCCTGGGTTTTTGTTTGTTGGAAGATTTTTAGTCACAGTTTCAATTTCAGTGCTTGTGATTGGTCTGTTTATATTTTCTATTTCTTCCTGGTTCAGTCTTGGAAGGTTGTGCTTTTCTAAGAATTTGTCCATTTCTTCCAGGTTGTCCATTTTATCGGCATATAGTTGCTTGTAGTAATCTGTCATGATCCTTTGTATTTCTGCAGTGTCAGTTGTTACTTCTCCTTTTTCATTTCTATCTATTGGTTTGAGTCTTCTCCCTTATTTTCTTGATGAGTCTGGCTAGTGGTTTATCAATTTTGTTTATCTTCTCAAAGAACCAGCTTTTAGTTTTACTGATGTTTGCTATTGTTTCCTTCATTTCTTTTTATTTATTTCTGATCTGATCTTTATGATTTCTTTCCTTCTGCTAACTTTGGGGTTTTTCGTTAGTCTTTTTCTAATTGCTTTAGGTGTAAAGTTAGGTTGTTTACTTGAGATGTTTCTTGTTTCTTGAGGTAGGCTTGTATTGCTATAAACTTCCCTCTTAGTACTGCTTTTGCTGCATCCCATAGGTTTTGGATCGTCGTGTTTTCATTTTCATTTGTCTCTAGGTATTTTTTGATTTCCTCTTTGATTTCTTCAGCGATCTCTTGGTTATTTAGTAGTGTATTGTTTAACCTCCATGTGTTTGTATTTTTTACAGACTTTTTCCTGTAATTGATATCTAGGCTCATAGCACTGTGGTTGGAAAAGGTACTTGATACAATTTCAATTTTCTTAAATTTACCAAGGCTTGATTTGTGACCAGAGTGATTTTTTTTTAAACATAGCAATAGATAACCAGAACAGCCTTCTAATGACAAAATTTAAAGGACCATTTTAAGGGTAGTGACCTCTCTGTGGTAGTTGATCTAGTAGAACCGTTCCCTCCTCTTGAAACTTTCCCTTTCTTTGACATCCTTGACAATTTTTCCTGGTTTTCCATGGTTGCTTCTTAGTCCTCTACCTACACTCCTTTATATTCTTTGCCTTAAATTTTGATGCTCTGGCCTCAGCCTTCTTCTTTTTCTCTTGCAGCTCACTCTCCCTGGAATATCTCAGCCATCTACTAAGTTGATGCTAGTCCAGACTTCTTTCCTGAGCTCGAGACTCATAAAACAAATTGCTCACTGACAATCTCCACCTGGATCTCTCACACTCACCTTTTCCAAAATGGACCTCTTCATTTCTCCTGTACCCCAACATGTTCCTCATCCAATGATCTCCAAAGTTCCCAACTCCATGATTGGCATCCCTAGCCACCCAGCTGTCCCAGCCAGAATACTGACAGTCATTTCAGACCGTTCCCTCCTCACTTCCCTCACATTCAGTCACCATATTTTGTCAAACCCACCTCCTAAATACATCTAAAAATCTTTGTGGTTGTCTTCTGCAACATCTCCACTCTCCCCTAATCAAAACTGGTGCTCATACAGTCTTCTGTATTCAGACCTGACATACCCAAGCTACAGCTGCTGTGGTCCATGAGCTTGGAGCTGTTTCCTTCAGTGAGGAAGGTGAACTGCTAGAGCAGCTACAAAGTTTGTGTTCTCAACCACTGGCTGTGGTGTGGAGGCTAGTTTGGAGGGAAGAGAGTAGAGGCAGACAAACCAGTTAGAGTCTATGGCAATTTTCACGTCTCTGCCACTCCCTGGCTCTGTGACCTTAAGCAAGACATTCACTTCTCTGAGTCTCAGTTTCTTCATCTATAAAATGGAGACAATAATAATTTTACCTACTTACAAGGTTGTTGCTAGGATTCATTAAGATAATGCATGTGCAACATTTAGCACAGTGTCCTGCACACAGCAAATGCTCATGCTCAATAAATGATTGTGGAGTGTTCAAGAAGGAGGAGTAGATGGGAACTTGGCTGGCTCTAGCAGCTTGCCTTCTTTGCTGAAGACAACAGCTCCAAACTCATGGACCACACCAGTTGTGGCTTGGGATCATCGTCGGGTCTGAATAAGAAAGACTACGTGTGCATTTGTGTTGATTAGGGTTGAGTGCAAATGTTGCAGAATACATCAGCGTTGTGTTCCTGAAGTCAGGGTGGCAGCTAGGGGCTGGAGAAACTGACTTAACCTGCCCAACTGTAGCCAGCATGTCTGGAGTCAGACAGCAGAGGGCAGCAGAGGTTGATTCTACTGCAGTTCCCTGGGTTGGAGTGGGGGTGGGGAAGAGAAACCTAAAGGAAGGACTTGTGGTCCTAATTCCAAATTCTGGTGGACTGGGGAAGCTGTTCAGAGAAGAGACATGCTCTTGGGATCACTCTCCCTTATGGTCTGGGGTGAAGATGATTAAGGAAGTAAGACAGCTTGCGAGGGGCCAAAAAGGCTAGAATTTAGGGGTGGCATCTGAGTGAGTGAGTTGGGATGTTTACAAAGTATATTAAAGAAATGTATATATCCTAGTCGTGTCTCTATTTGGGCCTTCTAACTTTTCTTGGAGTCCCAGTGGTCCTTCTAAGGGCAGAATTATCAACTGGGGACCCTAGAGGGTGGAGATACCCTTATGTGTGTTCAATGATGAATTCGTAGTACACGTAGGGACCCCATTCCTAAAGTACGGATGAAAAGAAGCCTCAGGCTCACAAGAGGGAAAACCAAAGCCCAGAGAGGGGAAATGACTTGCCTAAGGTCATATAGCTAAGATTCAATGTCAGAGTCAACATTCACTGAGACCCTACAGGTACTGCTGAACACACTACACACATTACCTCACTTCACCCTCACGGTAACCTTATGAGGCAGAATCAGATGTTTTATTATCACATTTTACAGATCAAGAAACTGAAGCTCAGAAAGGTTAAGCCATTTGCCCAAGGTACAGCCAGGAAGTAAACCCAGGCAGCCTGATTATAGGGCCTGTGCTATTAACCACCTCATTCTACTACTTGCCTAGACCAAGGGTTAGGTCTCCAGACTCCCAAATCAGGGCTTTTACCATTATTCAACATTGTCTTGGATGGAAATCCAATTTTAGAAAGTCAAATCCTGGTCTTAAGTATAATAACAAGGCAGTTTCCTTCTTTAAGTGGATTTTCAGTTAATTCTTTTGTAAGGTAAATACCCCCATTTAAAAAAAAAAATCTCCTCTCATCTATAATTTACCTGCTCTGTGATGTTCCTATATTGTGAGAACTGTCTGGGGAATGTGCTACTTGGTATGCTTCCTACGGAGCATTAACGCCAATATGTGTTCTGCTTTAAGTGGCTTCTTTGTCAGACTGCTCTGGCTCTCTCCTGAGATACCTTCCTACCTCAGACTGTCAGTGTAGGTCCAGGGACAGTGAAAGCTAGTTAAAGCAATGGAATTTTTTGGATGATCATCTATTTTGTTTTCCTTGTAGTATTGCTTATTGTTGGCCAAGCAAACATTCTTATGCTTTTTCAGTATTTGCATGGAGGCATGCATGAATGCATTCATTCATTCATTCAATACTTGCTGAGCACCTACTATGTGCCAAAAATTGTGCTAGATCCTGGGGGTACAGTGATGAGCAAAGTGAGCACGGTCCCCGCCCTCATGGAATTTTGAGTCTAGATGGGCAGCACGTGCCCCTCACTGGATTTGGGCATCGCCTGTCTTCTCCACCCTCACTGCCTCAGCTTGAGCTCTCGCCATCTGTCTCTTCCTTGGGTCACTGCATCTGGTCTGCCATCTCTGCTTCCTCCCAACCCCCCACCCCAGCCTGCACAGAGCAGACAGCAGCAGACAGACTCCACCTTGGAAAACATCCCTTTCAACATGTCACATCCTTCCCCTGCTCAACCTGCTCAAAATCTTTCAGTGACTCCCCATTTCCTGTCAAATGGGATCCAAATTCCTTCACCATCTGGCCAGAGTCAAGCAATTGCATGAGCCCATCCTGCCCTATCCCCCACCCCTTATTTTCTACCTGTTCCTCTGTGAGTAGGGAGGGTCTTCTTACCGTCCCTATGCACTGCCATCTCATTCCTCATCCGTACTGCACTTCCATCTCTGAGAATCCCACTCGTCCTTCAGAGGTACCACTGCCCGCAGGAAGCTTTCCCTAAAGCACACCCCCCACTTTCTGCTCTCCCTTCTCTGTGATTCCTGGATCCAAGTCCTGGCTGGTGTGAGAACCAGATGAGAGCCATTGTGGGCAAATGCTTTGTATTGCCTAATGTTAGGCAGTCTTCATATTGGTTCTCATAGCTAGCATTTATTGAGCATGTGTTCTCTGCCAGATAGTGGGGCTCAGTGGTTTACAGACTTCATCTCACTGAATCCTCTATGAAATAGATAATATTTATTAAACCCATCATTTAGTTGAGGAAACTGAGGCTCAGAGAAGTTAGAGATCTGGCCCAAGATCGCACTTAGAGATTGGTCCATCTGGGGATCCTGTGCTCTTTCAGGAGATGGTCCATTGGACGGAGCTGGGTTGAATCTCAACTTTGCTGTTTTTAGCTCCCTTAGTTGAATACCATATGGCCTTGAGGGTTTTTTACACTTGGTTTTTAAAAAATTCTATTGATATTTCCCCTGGTCCTGACCCTCTGTTTCTATTTTATCATTATTTTATTGTTGTAAGTCATCTAAAGTCTTTGGGAAACAAGGCATAAGTAATTGAATTCGATGCAAATAAAATGCATTTCTCCTGTCTCCACACCCAGTGTCCAGGAGAGAGGTGGGTGCCGGTGTTATGGGTGAGCATTGTCTCACTCTGTGCTCTGTGGGCCCTTGAGGAAAAGGCAGTACAAGTCAGAAGCCAAAGGTCAGTTCCTTCTGTGAAATAAAAGGGCACAGAGTCTGTGCCAGGTCCTCTAGCAAAATGCCTAACTGTGGCATGAACTCTATTTCCTTCCATGGTTTTATTTTTAAGGAGCCATCAGGTGGTGATGGATGATTCATGCTTTACTTACTCTTCTTGTTTATTTCCCTTCCTCGACCTTCAGATTTTTTTCCCCTTAATGTTTGTTCCGGGTTTTGACAAAGCACTGAGGTACCTGACTTGCGTTGGTAACTTTTTTTCCCTAATGTCTTCGCAGGAAAAAAAAAAATGAAAGGAAGTGACAGTATTCCAAAACCATCTTGTATTCCATCAGTGGATGGATTGCACCTGCTACTCCTAAGGTCACTCTCCTCTTGTTTCCTTTTACAGTAAAACCTCATTAGAAGACACTCCATGAGTACCGGATGGGGATGGCTTGGGCCCTACCTGACCTGACTTTGCCCACTCTCAGCAGAAAGAGTCATCTGAATAAATGGGCTCCATGCACTGAGTTTCCCTACTTCAAGGCAGCAAACTTTGTCACTCTTTTGGCAGCACTATTTGTGTACAAATGATGGATGCTGGGGAATCTTTTCATTCAGGCAAGTCTTCTAAGACCTCGATTAGGTTACAATTTGTTAGCCTACTTGGAGTTACTGTGAATTATTCAAAGCAATAAAGCTTCGTTTCTTTACAAGTAACCTACAATACAAATGGTTCACTAATTTGAAGGTCTACCTCCAATTAGTGTAAGTGAAGTTGGACTGCATTCAGTAGCAATTTATTGATTTCTCTCATCGTAGAAATCACCCTCTCTAGTCAAGAACACTTTCTAACAGCCCCAGCACTGTGGGAAGACTGGAAGAGTGGGTTCCCCCTCAGAGACAAAGATGTGCTGGCCACTCACCTGTCCTTGAGTTGGAACCTTAGTAATAGGCATCCCTTTGAACTGATACATCCATATACTTGTAATCTTATACTTTATGGCTAAAAACATGGTCTGAAATTCATGGTCAGTATATGGCTGGGATGGAGAACTGGTTCTGTGTGATATTGGCCAAGTTCCTTTACCTCTTTAGGTTCGAGTTATCTCATTCTGCGATTGTATACTTAGCCTGTGAGTATGATTAAGGGCCATCAGTGGCCAAGGTTAGGGCTCAGCCTGTGGATGAAGAACTAAGCAAAGGGGCCTTCCTTTCCCAATTCTTACTGCCTGCTCATAGGTAGCCTGATGCTCTACCCCACTGAGCTAAGATACAAGACACTAGACAGCTAGAGGAGACTGGAATTGCAGGACAAAGACATTTAGGAAGGTGGGGAAAGATAGTGGATCATTTATATTCCCTGTAAAGAAGGCAAGAAGAAGAGGGTCACTTCTGCAGTCACTGGTGTAGCAAGGCATTCTCAGACTCCAAATAAGTATTTGAAATGGGTGACTTCGCTGTGAATTTCTCCCTGCGAGACTCTGGCCATGGGATGCTGCTGGAGTATGTTTCAGTGAAGCTGTCTTTTCTCTGTCTGTAGTAAGGGTGGGGAGGAAAGGAGATGGGCTGGGCCACCTTGGCCATATTTGAGCTACCAGATGACAATAGAATTCCTGCTCAGAATGCTAGGGAAATGGGTTTCTCTGATCTCCTGGGAGGAATTGTAATCACCAAGTGTTGAAAAGCCTAGGGAATCTGTAACTGAAGGCTGCCTTTCATTTGGGACAGGAAGAGACAGACACGGAGGGTGAGACTGATAAGTGCAAGGGCGTGAAGCACCGTTTCCCTGGCAGGATGCTGGGGCTGGCCTGGAGAAGAGGAGGTGGTGGTGGTGATGGGGGAACCTACCCTCTTTGACCTAAATGCTCACAACCACCTTATGAGGTCATTACCATTATTATCCCCACTTTACAGATCAGGAAACTGAGGCACAGAGAGAAACAGAGGTCACACAGCTGGTGAGTTACAGAGCTGTAACTTGAACGGAGGACTGACTCCAGAGCCTCCAGTTGTGGTTATTGGGAAGAGCAAGTCCTCCTGGGACAGCAGGGTGACATGGAGAAGAAAGGATGGAGAGGGTCATGGTAACATGGCACCTCAAAGGCCCTGAGGTGGCCTCCATGCCAAGAGGTAGTATAAGGTAGTGGGGAAGAGCGTACATCAGTGATCCAACAGTCTCCGTCAACAGTTTGGGTACAAACCCCAGATCTACTGCTTCCTGTCTTGTGACCTTGGGCAAGTTTACTTGACCTCTCCATACCTCAGCTGCTTCATCTGTGACATAGGGATGTTGGGGTAATCATAGTACCTGCTTCCTGGGATTGAATGAATCAATACAGGATTGAATGAATCACTGCCTGACACCCAGTGAGGACCACCTAGCTATTTAGCGTCTTGTGCGGCAATGAAGTGCACAAGGGCTAGGGCTGTGGTTGGCTGGGAGCCCTCTGAGCCCCAGTTCCTCGTGCAGCCCACTTTAGGGTTCCTGTGAGAGGCAGATGAGGCAGTGCAGAAAGAGAACGGCACACAGTGATCCCCGCAGCTGTTTTGCATGATTACATCAGCCTCTTGCAACAAACGCTAGAATCCACATTCTCCTGAAGGCCTGGATCTGGGAGTTCACACATTAAATGAGTGGGTCATTGGCAAGGGATGGGGAACAGCTTTTGCTATGCAAAGAATTTCATTTTCTTAAATTAATTTGTATTGGGGTATAGTTGATTTACAGTGTTGTGTGAGTTTCAGGTGTACAGCAAAGTGAATCAGTTATACATATACATATACCCACTCTTTTTTAGATTCTTTTCCCATATAGGCCATGACAGAGTATTGAGTAGAGTTCCCTGTGCTATACAGTAGGTTCTTATTAGTTATCTATTTTATGTATAGTAGTGTGTATATGTCCGTCCCAATTTATCTCTCCTCCCCCTTTTACCCCCTGGTAACTATAAGTTTGTTAAGAATTTCATTTTTAATGCAAGCGACTTTAGGTGCTGCTGACAGACAGTGAAGAGGGAAAGAAGCCATGGCCTCAGGTACCTCTGGGCTCAGATCCAGAGCCCCAAGAATCCAAAACCTGCAAGGCGGTAGAAGAACTCGGCTTCCAGAGCCAGACCCGCCTGGTCCAGTCCTCACTCTAGTGCAGACTGAGTGGCCTGGGGCAAGTAACTTCACCTCTCTGCCTCAGTTTCCCCATCTGGAAAATGGAGATAGGATTTATACCTCACAGGGCTGTTGTAAGGGTTAACTGCATGAACACGTGTGGAGAGCTTAGAGCAGTGCCTGGCACGTAGCATGATTATTGTTGATTTATTTCCCAAGAAAGCAGCGAGATGAGTGAGAAATGAAGGAAGACGGGCACTCCCCCCCACCCTTTCCCCTTCCCCCATGACTGGAAGGTGCTCCTGGCCAAGTGCGACATTGATGCCAAAATAGCACAATAAAGGAAAGGAAGCCTCTCAGGGAGCAGATGGGCTCCCACTGCCGCCTCCCAAGGAATGTGCTGACTCTTCAGAACAGGCCTTTGGCTGTCACTTAGCACAATCATGGAGCAAAGGGAAATGATCAAGTTTGTCACCAGGGTCAGTGCCAATTTATTTAAGGAAGTGGTGAGCCTGAAAAGGAGGATGTGGGTAACGGGAGGTCCCATACATTCCTGGAGCCAGTTTGCAAAACCTTCGGGGCAGCAATCCCAGGTGAATGGGGAACCACCCCTCCACACATGCCCTTCCAAAGTTCCCAAGTGAGCAACCTTGACCAGAGGCTGGGATTGGAGGCTCTGAGCCAAGCCTGAGAGGGGGGTTGGTGGCCTGTGTGGGCTGCGTCCAGCTGAGGCCCTCATGCTTTCTTTATTCTATTCAGCAAATTTGTATCAGGTGTCCAGTCTGTGCCAGGCACTGGGCCAGGAGCCACGGGAGATGCTGGGAAGAATGATACAGGTAAGGTCCTTGCCCTGGAAGAACACACAGAGGGTAGAACCTATGCTCATTACATCCTGGGAAAGCGTCTGAGAAACACTGAGGGGTCAGGGACCAAATGGCCACCCCTTTTCCAGGGAGTTTACCTGGAAGAAAAGAGAATGTCTGGCAAGGATAATGCTTAACACGGAATAACCTCTCTTGGTGGAATTAGCGGGGGGAGTTATTTACTGGGGGGTGAAGGGGCTACAGCAGACTGTAAACTCATTCAAGGAAAGGCTTATGCCTTTGTCACTCCCTTCACCAGTGACTAGCATGGCTTTAAACCTAAAGAGACTCATAGGCAGAGCATTTAGAATTCGATGCCACCAGCTTTGATTGAGTGCCTACTATGTGCCAGGCACAAGGCCAGGTGCTCTCCCATGATTGGATATTTTACAAAATCTGAGTTGGATTAATGTAAATACTGAATGATTGGGCATGAATCATAGAAAGGGGCATGGGTATAATATAGCCCAGTGGTTCTCAGGGTGTGGCCCCTGGACCAGCATCATCTGAGAACTTGTTAGAAAGGCAAATTCTCGGCCCCACCCCATAGGCACTGAATCAGAAACTCAGGTGTTGGGTCCAACAAGCTGTATTTTAACAAGCCTCCCAGGGGATGCTGACACATATTCCAGTCTGGAGACCACTGCTCTAACCCAGTGATCTTTAAAAGGGGATTTCGGCTGCCATGGAGGTTCTGGGGGAAACTCTGGGGAGGGGAGGGGGGCTGGAGCAGCCCTATTTTCTTCTTCTTCTTCTTCTTCTTCTTTTTTTGACCTCACCATGCGGCTTGTGGGATCTTAGTTCCCTGACCAGGGATCAAACTCATGCCACTGCAGTGGAAGTGCGGAGTCTTAACCGCTGGACCACCAGGGAAGTCCTGGAGCAGCCCTATTTTCATCTGCTTTACATGTTGAGCTGCTACATCAGACTTTGTTTAAAGAAAGTGTTTTAAACTGAAGAAGTCTGAAAGCTCTGACTCTATCCTGCCTCATCATCTGTACAGATGGAAACACTGAGGCCCAGAAAGGGAAGGCTCTGGGAAGCAGAGATGGACTAGCAGCCAGGCCTCCCAACTTTCAGCCCAGGGTGCTTACCAGCATCTCAGGCAACCACCTCATGAGAGAGGAAAGAGGAAGACTAGCCTTTGGGGCCGTCTGTTAGTAAGATCCTGGGGCCTGTCTGCTTCTCTTTCTAGTTATGCCAGGAAAGGCCAGGGGCTTCCGGGGTTCTTGCAGGAAGCCCTCTGGTTTCGTCTTTCCTCCTGTGGCCCAGGGTCTGTAGCCCTAGACTCCCTCCCGGCCAGGCTGACTCTCCCGCCCCCTACCCCAACATTCATCTCAAGGCAGGACATCACGGAGGTCTGCCTGAGCTTCCCAGCCTCTCCCTCTATTCCCCATCCCGCCCTCTTAGGCCCACCTGATGTCTGAGACCCTGCCCAAGTCTGCATTTCCCTGCCCTCCATTCCTTGCCCACCCCAATCCAGGCAATGCTCCATCATTGGCATCATACTATGAACTGGGGTCACTGCGAGCTTCTCCTGGGAGGTCACTGCATTCTGTACCATGGCACCTCCCTCCCCAGCCCCCAACACCGCCAGGCCTATGGTCCCAGCAGGCAGCTCACAGGGCTTGGTAAATGGGCAGGGGAGGGCTTCCCTGGTGGCGCAGTGGTTGAGAGCCCGCCTGCCAATGCAGGAGACACAGGTTCGTGCCCCGGTCCGGGAAGATCCCACATGCCGTGGAGCAGCTGGGCCCGTGAGCCATGGCCGCTGAGCCTGCGTGTCCGGAGCCTGTGCTCCGCAACGGGAGAGGCCACAACAGTGAGAGGCCCGCGTACCGCAAAGAAAAAAAGGGCAGGGGAGATGCTGGTGGGGTTGGGGTCTGCACCACCAGCTGCTGGCTCCTCCCAAGGCCCAAAGACCCAGCTGGCAGGATCTCCCCACCGCTGCCTGTGCCCTTTCAGGGCATCACCTTTGACTTAGGACTTGAGCTTTTGCCAACCTCTATGGCTTTCTCCAGGGCCAGGGCACTGAGTGCAGCCGTGTCCACAGCACAGGGGAGTACGCAGCGGCTCCTCTGGGTGCCAGCTGAGGACAGCGACTAGGCTGGGGCAGGAGTCTCGAGCCACTGAGCCTACGTGGACAAAGTCAAGGCCACTTCAGTGCGGTGTGTGAGTCAGCTGCTTGGCTCTTCCCTTCTGGATGTGTGGGTATGTGTGTGGGGTGCATTCTGGAGGAGGGAGAGAATGAAGAGAAATTGGAAACATGACCACCGAAAGGCTAACATTCATAGACCAAACCAGCTCATCTCCCCTGCCAAAGGGTGTTTGAAACCCTAGCCAGGCCCGCCCCTGTCCGAACTCTTGCCCTCTGTGGATGGGCTTATAGCAGGAATTTCACAGCTGATGGAAGCTGGGCAGTGTGAGGGAAATAGCCCGGGCTCCGGAGTCAGATGGATGGACATTCAAATCCGGGCTCAGCCCCTCACTAGATGATCAGACTCCACCTCCTTGAACTTTGGTTTCCTCAGCTCCCATAAAAGGATGGTAATATTAGGTTGAACCATATGAAAATGCTATTTTGTAGGTTAAGAAATGTTGAAGAGTGCCAATTTCATATTGGTCCAACCCAATAGCACCTTCCTCTCAGGGTTATTGTGCAGATTAAATAAGGCCAGATACAAAATTGTTTATACCAGCACCTGACACATAACAAGTGCCCACTAAGCGATAGTGGTGAGGACAGTGGGTATCTAACACTTCATGTTGGCCTCAGACTGAAGCCCAGGCCTGCCCATCTCACAAATGCGGGTCCTGGATAAACTGAAATACATCAGTGACATAATCTGAGGGGTTAAAATGGAACTTTGGCCAAACACTCCTCCTCTCTGGGCTGGGTCAGCTCTTAAAATTTCTTGCTTATTGCTTCATGCCTTACGCTGGAGCTCTGGGACTACAGCAAAGGCAAGTGCCTGAAGACGTACACGGGCCACAAGAATGAGAAGTACTGCATTTTTTTTCACTTGAAAAGCCAATATCTTTATTAAACAAAGGTGACAATGTTCATTTTCCAAAGAAAACTACAAGCAAAAAAACAAAGCAAAACAAAACTAAGAAGAAATGGGATTTTTCAGATTTACCTTGATGGTTTTATGCTCATTTTCTCAGTGAACCAACCACACCAGACATTTACTAAAGGTAAAATATATGAGCTTCGTAGTGGAGGAATCTTGCAGAAAGCACCTGAACCTCAGGTGTAATGGGACAAATGATTATCAGGTGACTGAAGCTCACAAGACACATGATCACTACTGTGGTATTCCTGGTGAAAATACATAAGAAAGTCATAATCTGAAACTATCATGAAAAAATGTCAGTTTTTTGCAAATTTCAGTCCATATATACCTCCCACGTTCCCTGACCGTTATACTGTATTTAAATAGGCTTTCTTATCAATATACAGGGCAAATCTTTCCTAATTACCTTTTCTCCCAGAACCTTGAGTTATCTGGGCCACTAATGCCATCCCACTTAAAAGAGCATTTTCTTAATGACGCTGTGATAAGCTGGTCACTCTTTGTGGTAAAGCCACTCTCCAATGAAGGCTCCCATTTAAGTCACAAAAGGGGAACAGATTCAATCATTGACTCATCAATTCATTCATTCTTTCAACAGTTGGATCGAGAAACTATTGTGTGCCAGGTAGTGTGCTGAGTGCTGGGTTGAAGAAGCTATGGTCCCTGCCCTGGAGGAATTTGCAATTTGGTACGGGAGAAAACCCCAGGAGAGGTACTGACAGTCCACTGTTGACAAGCATCCTAGTCATAAAATGTGTGTCCCAAGACTCACGGGAGTACTGAGGAGGGATCATCAAACTCTGTCTGGAGGTCTGGGAAGGCTACACAGAAACAAGTGATATGCCACATGGACCTTGAAAGATAGGTAGGAATTCCTTGGATGGAGAAGGAGTGGCACTAGAAGGACATTTCAAGCAGGGGAAACCTAACATGTAGAGAAACAAGATTACAAAGGGGAGTGATTGGTCTGAAGTTCAGTGATAGGGATTGATTCAAAGTTCAGTGTGTCTGGAGCATGGGGTAGGGAACTGAGTATCAGGGGCCGAGGCTGAAGGGGCAGGTTAGGGCTGAGTGACAAGATGTATCATGTGCCATCCTAAAGGACTTCGATATGATTCTGTGGGCAATTGAGAACCAACAGATAAGGATTTCCCAGAGTGTGCAGACAGAAAACAATCTGATTTTGTCTGGAGTAGGTCCTGGGAATCTGAGCTAGCAGAGTTTTTTAACTGTTAGTAATTATTCTCAACTTTATTGAGGCATAATTTATATACAATAAAAGGCACTCATTTGTTTAAGTGTACAGTTCACTGAATTTTGACAAATATACACCCATGTAACCAGTACCACCTTAGTCCTGGGCAAATGGGGGTGCTGCTCCATGCCCTGCATCTCCAGGGTGGGGAACTGTGTTTTGCAGCACCTTGCTTACAATTTTCAAAGGTCCCCTTTAGCGCCTGGGAATGGCCGGGGTCAGCAATATCATCAGGGTGGGCTGCCCATAGTACAGAATAAGTTGCAGGCTGGCGGGAGACCAGATCCATGTTATTCCCCTTCAAGAGACACTTTGAACCTCTAGACCCTTACCACTCCTTCATGCTTGGGGCCCACCAGATACCCCAAGGAACTTCAGGATTCTTACCTATGGGATCATCTATGGGACTCTCATGCTTGGGACCTGGTTCCAGGAGGGCAGCATGGCAAGTGGATTGATCCACTAGCCAATGCAGTATTTCTTTGACACAACTGCATGAAACTGGGCAATCAGAATGGTACCGACACACTGGTTTTGGATGATTCAAATAGTGTCTATAGACAGGGGCCATGCAAAATGTATTTACCTAGGCTCTGAGCACCCTAGGAGTGGCCACTGTAAAACCACGACTGCAATCAGGATTTACAACATTTTCCTCCTGGTAAAAAAATTTTCTTGAAGACCTTTGCAATCAATCTCATTCCCACTCTCCATCCCTGACTACCACTGTCTTGCTTTCTGTCACTACAGGTTAGTTTTTCCTATTCTAGGATTTCAAATAAATGGAATCATACACTATTTAGCCTTTTGTGTCTGACTTCTTTCAGTTAGCATAATACTTTTGAGGTTTTCCATGTTGTAGCACATATCATTAGTTTGTTCCTTTTTATTGCTGACTATCCATTGTATTAATATACCATTGTATCGATATACCATTGGTCCATTGTATAGATATACCACAATTTATCTATTTACCTGTTGCTGGGCACCTGGGCTGTTTCTAGTTCAGGTTTTTTGTTTTTTGTTTTTTTGATAAATAAAGCTACTTTGAACAAGGCTCTTTGTGGGCATATATTTTAATTTCTCTTGGACAAATACCTAGGAATGGAATTACTGGGCCAAAGGATTGGCTTATGTTAAATTTTATGAGAGACTACTGAATTGATTTCCACCATGGTTGTACCATTTTATACTCAATCAGCAACGTAAGAGAGTTCCCATTGCTTCCACTTGCTATTGTTTTTTTTTTTTTTTAAATTCAGCCATTCTAATGGGTGTGTACTACTATCTCATGGTGGCTTTAATTTGCATGTCACTGATAACTAATGATGTTGAGGATCTTTTCATGTATTTATTGGTCATTTATATATCATCTTTCGTGAAGTGTCTGTTCTTTAGGTATAATGCACAGACAATAAAATTCACCCATTAAAAGTTTGCAATTCAATGAGTTTTGACAAATGAATACAACAACATAACTAGTACTACCTATCTAGAAGTTTATCAATAGTACTGATCTTTCCAAAGCACCAGCTTGTGGTTTCATTGATTTTCTCTGTTTTTTTGGCTATTTCATTGATTTCTGCACTTACCTTTATTATTTCCTTCCTTCTACTTACTTTGGGTTTAAATTTCTCTTCTTTTGCTAGCTTCTTAAATTTGAAGCTGAGGTCATTGATATGAGACTTTTTTCTTTTCTAATATAGGTATTGAGTACTATCAACATCCCCCTAAGTACTGCTTTAGTGGCATCTCACAAAATTTTATATGTTATTTTCATTTTCTTTCATTTAAAAATACCTTCCAATTCCCTTTTGATTTATACTTTGACCCATGGATTATTTAGAAGTGTGTCATCTAATTGCCAAATAGTTAAGGATTTTCTGACATCTTTTTGTTATTGATTTCTAATTTAATTATGTTGAGGTCAGAGAACATATTCTCTTTGATTTCAATCCTTTAAAATTTATTGAGACTCATTTCATGGCCCAGCATGTGGTCCATTCTAGATAATGTTCCATGTGTGCTTGGAGAATAATGTGGGTGAAGAATGCAGATGTTGGGTGTAGTGTTCCATTCATGTCCATTTGGTCAAGTTGATTGATAGATAGTGTTGTTCAAGTCTTTTACATCGTCATTGGTTTTCTGTTTACTTGTTTTATCAGTTACTGAGAGAGAAATGTTGAACTCTCCAACTATAATTATGATTTTATATATTGTTTCAGTTCTGCAGTTTTGGATTCATGTATTTTGAAGCTTGTTATTAGGTACTTACACATTTAAGATTGTTATATTGTCCTGATGAGGTGACCCTTTTATCGTTATAAATGTCTTTATTCTTGGTAATATTCTGTGTCTTGAAGCTTACTTTGAAATTAATATAGCCATCATTGATATATCTTTATTCATCATTTTAGGTTTTTTAAAATAAATTTATTTATTTATTTATTTATTTTTTGCTCCATTGGGTCTTCGTTGTTGGGTCTTCGTTGCTGCGTGTGGGCTTTCTCTAGTTGTGGTGAATGGGGCTACTCTTCATTGTGGTGCTCGAGCTTCTCATTGCGGTGGCTTCTCTTGTTGCAGAGCTTGGGCTCTAGATGTGTGGGCTTCGGTAGTTGTGGCTCACAGGCTCTAGAGTGCAGGCTCAATAGTTGTGGCGCGTGGGCTTAGTTGCTCTGTGGCATGTGGGATCTTCCTGGACCAGGGCTCAAACCCGTGTCCCCTGCATTGGCAGGTAGATTCTCAACCACTGTGCCACCAGGGAAGTCCCCATCATTTTAGTTTTAACCTGTGTCTTTATACTTAAAAGATGTTTCTTATAGACAGCAAGAAAAAATTGAGGCCAATTTTATTTTTAATACAGTAGGATGATCTCTGACTTTTAATTGTCTTGCTTAGAGTACATTTACATTTAATGTAGTTGTTGATATGGCTGGGTTTAGGTCATCCATTTCTCTAATTGTTTTCTATTCTTTCCAACAACTTCATCAACTTTTCTCTCTTTTTCTGCCCTGTTTTGGATTGAGTATTTTCTTTATTTTCAAGTAATTTTAGATTTACAGAGAGTTGCAAAGATAGTACAGAGTGTTCCTGAATACTTTTTTTTCTTAATTTCTTTTTCTTTTTTTTTGTAAATTGTAATTTTCATCATCTCTTATGAATGATGAACTGTATTTACTCTTTGGAAAGGGCTTATAGGGAATTAAAGTCTCCATATACATTTTTTGAAATTAATTTATTTATTTATGGCTGTGTTGGGTCTTCGTTTCTGTGCAAGGGCTTTCTCTAGTTGTGGCAGGTGAGGGCCACTCTTCATTGCGGTGCATGGGCCTCTCACTATCACGGCCTCTCTTGTTGCGGAGCACAGGCTCCAGATGCGCAGGCTCAGTAATTGTGGCTCATGGGCCCAGTTGCTCCACGGCATGTGGGATCTTCCCAGACCAGGGCTCGAACCCATGTCCCCTGCATTGGCAGGCAGATTCTCAACCACTGTGCCACCAGGGAAGCCCTCCTGAATACTTTTTACCCAACCTTTTTTACTGTTAACATCTTGCATGAACATGGTAGTGTATTTATCAAAACTAAAAAATTCACATTGGTACAGTATGATAAACTAGACTACAGACTTCATTTGGATTTTTCCATTAACGCTTTTTCTGTTCCAGGATCCCATCCAGATACCACATTTCAGTTAGTCATCATGTCTCCTTAGGTTCCTCCTGGCTGTGGCAGTTTCTCAGACTTTTCTGGGGTTTGATGACCTAGACAATTTTTTTTTTTTTTTTTTTTCTGTACGCGGGCCTCTCACTGTTGTGGCCTCTTCCGTTGTGGAGCACAGGCTCCGGATGTGCAGGCTCAGCGGCCATGGCTCACGGGCCCAGCCGCTCTGCAGCATGTGGGATCTTCCCAAACCGGGGCATGAACCCGTGTCCCCTGCATCGGCAGGTGGACTCTCAACCACTGCGCCACCAGGGAGGCCCAACCTGGACAATTTTTAAGAGTACTGGTCAGGTATTTTGTAGACTGTCCCTCAATTTGGGTTTGTCTGATGTTTTCTCTTGATTAGTCTGTGGTTATGAATCTTGGGGAAGAATACCACTGAGGTGATGTGCCCTTGTCATCCCATTATATCAGGGGATATGTGACATCAACATGACTTATTGGTGGTGTTAACTTTGATTACTTGGTTTAGGTGGTATTTGTCAGATTTCTCAACTATAAAGCTACTGTTTTTCCCTTTTCAAATTTTATTCATTATATGCAAGTCACTAATTTCAGCCTACACCCAAGGGGAGGGGAGTTAAGCTCCACCTCCTGGAGGGACAAGTATCTAGGAATAATTGAAATCTTTTATATTCTGTGTTATCTACACCATGGGCTGCTAGCTATAGCTGTATTTTTTGCTTTGTTTTTGTTTTGTTTTGTTTGCAGTTGCTCTAGGGTTTAAAACAAACATTTTTATCTGAAAAAAAACCCAAAATAATAATTCCAAAAGACACATGCACCCCAATGTTCATAGCAGCATTATTTACAATTGCTAAGATATGGAAGCAACCTAAGTGTCCATCAAGAAATGAATGGATAAAGAAGATGTGGTGTATATATATACAGTGGAATACTACTCAGCATAAAAAAATGAAATTTTGCCATTTGCAGCAACATGGGTGGACTTGGAGGGCATTATGCTAAGTGAAATGAGTCAAAGACAAATACTGTATGATATCACATATGTGGAATCTAAAAAATACAACTAACTAGTGAATATAACAAAAAAGAAGCAGACTCACAGATATAGAGAACAAACTAGTGGTTACCAGTGGGGACAGAGAAGGAGGCAGGGGCAATACAGGGGTAGGGGAGTAAGAGGTACAAATTATTAAGTGTAGAATAAGCTATAAGGATATATTGTATAACATGGGGAATATAGCTAATATTTCACAATAACTATAAGTGGAACATAACCTTTAAAAATTGTGAATCACTATATTGTACACTTGTAACTTATATAATACTGTATAACTATACTTCAACCAAAAGTGGGAATGTAAATTGATACAGCCACTATGGAGAGTAGTATGGAGGTTCCTTAAAAAACTAACAATAGAACTACCATACAACCTAGGAATCCCACTACTGGGCATATACCCTGAGCAAACCATAATTCAAAAAGAGTCATGTACCAATATGTTCATTGCAGCTCTTTTTACAATAGCCAGGACATGGAAGCCACCTAAGTGTCCATCAACAGATGAATGGATAAAGAAGATGTGGCACATATATACAATGGAATATTACTCAGCCATAAAAAGGAATGAAACTGAGTTATTTGTAGTGAGGTGGATGGACCTAGAGACTGTCATACAGAGTGAAGTAAGTCAGAAAGAGAAAAACAAATACCATATGCTAATACATATATATGGAATCTAAAAAAGAAAAAAGAAAAAAAATGATCAGAAGAACCTAGGGGCAAGACAGGAATAAAGATGCAGATCTACTAGAGAATGGACTTGAGGATACGGGGAGGGGGAAGGGTAAGCTGGGATAAAGTGAGAGAGTGGCATGGACATATATACACTACCAAACGTAAAATAGATAGCTAGTGGGAAGCAGCCACATAGCACAGGGAGATCAGCTCGGTGCTTTGTGACCACCTAGAGGGGTGGGATGGGGAGGGTTGGAGGGAGGGAGATGCAAGAGGGAAGAGATATGGGGACATATGTATATGTATAGCTGATTCACTTTGTTATAAAGGAGAAACTAACACCATTGTGAAGCAATTATACTGCAATAAAGATGGTAAAAAAAACAAAACAAAAAAACAAGCATTTTTAACTTATCACAATCTATCTTCAAATTGCATTATATGACTTTATGTACAAGTAAGAACCTTAAAACAGCATACTTTGATTTCTCCTATCCTTTGTAGTATTGTTGTAATACATTTTGCTTCTACGTATAAGCCTCCAAATCCATTATTATTTTTGCTTTAAATAGTCATTTATCTTTTTCAAAATAATTTATTCAGGTGAAATTCACAGAACATAAGATTAACCATTTTAAAGTGAACAATTCAGTAGCATTTAGCAGTCAATTATCTTTCTTTAAAATTAATTAATTAATTTATTTTGGCTGCGTTGGGTCTTCATTGCTGCGCGCGGGCTTTCTCTAGTTGCGGCAAGCGGGGGCTACTCTTCATTGTGGTGCACAGGCTTCTCATTGCGGTGGCTTCTCTTGTTGCAGAGCACGGGCTCTAGGGGCATGGGCTTCAGTAGTTGTGGCACACGAGCTCAGTAGTTGTGGCTCACAGGCTCTAGAGTGCAGGCTTCAGTAGCTGTGGCGCCCCAGCTTAGTTGCTCCACGGCATGTGGGATCTTCCTGGACCAGGGCTCGAACCACATCCCCTGCATTGGCAGGCAGATTCTTAACCCCTGTGCCACCAGGGCAGTCGTTTTTTCCTTTTTTTAAAGGAGTATATTGTTTGGTGGCTGGGTAGAGTGGCGTTGGTGAGTTCAGTTGTGGAAATGTGGAACTTGACTTGCCTGCGAGCTGCCCTACTGGAGAGGGCAGTTGGATACGTAAACCTGGGGTTCAGAGGAGAGCTGGGGGCTGAAAAAATAAATGTGGAGTTTATGGCATATACATGGTAAGTAAGGCCATGGGAATGGGTGAGACTGTCCGGGAAGAGTGTGTCCTAAGGGAGGAGAAGGCAGCCCCAGACAGAATGAACATCCTCATTTCCAGCAGAGAGGTGGGTACTGAGAGAATGCGCCACAGTTCAGGGAAGTCATGATGGGGGAGGAAATAGGATAGAGTGGGAGCCCTGTTTGTCCTGTCCATGGCAGATAAGCCCTGGGAGGGACTGCCTGGAGGCTCAGGCTCCAGGGGTAGGAGTAGGGGTGCTAGGAGAGAAGTCACCAAGCCCCCAGCACATTCTGCTGACTCCACTGTTCTTTTGGCTTCTGCCCTGCCCTGCCTGTCTCACCTCCAGGCACTACCACTAACACTAGTACAAAAATAAGGCAAACTAGGGCAAGCAAAGGCCTAATAGAAATAGAAATAGTTTCTAAACCCCAAAGTAGGAGAAAACCTCAACTGGTATTTTGGAGGCGACAGGCAGCAGTTGCCCCTCCGTCTCCGCAGGCCAGCGTTGTCAACTTGGCCCTGCACTCTGCCTCTGGGCCCTGCAGGCTGGCCACACTCCAACCAGCCCACACATCTGCACCCTCCGCCTCTGGCACTGGGAACCATGCCAGTGCCTCCCAAGGCGGTCAACCATGTGGCCAAGCCTAGGGAGCAGAGTAGGAGGACTCTGAAGCAACTGGGACATACAAGGAGAGTCGGGAAGGGGACAACTCTGCGTGGTGGTGGAGGGGATGCCTCAGCCCAGTCCTGGGTGCCCACCCTCAGTGGCCTCCCTGACTCTTCTTGCCTAACCTCACTCGTGCTTCTCAGAACTAGTGAACTAGCAATGGTGCCACCACCCAACTATTACTCGAATCCATTCTCTGCGGACTATTATTCTTCTGTTGGCTCCTGTCTGTCTCCTCAATGGGCTGGGAGCTCTCCCAGGCCAGGGACCTGCTGCATCGCTGTTTGCTTGGCTTCTCCCCATTCAACCCACCTTGGAAAAATGCCCCAGGGCACATTGAAGGGGACCCTTCATCAGTTTTACTGTCAACTTTGCTGTCTACTCAGATACACAGCATGCTGACTAACTTTTTTTTTTTTTTTTTTTTTTTTTTTTTTTTTTTGCGGTACGTGGGCCTCTCACCGTTGTGGCCTCTCCCGTTGCGGAGCACAGGCTCCGGACATGCAGGCTCAGCGGCCATGGCTCACGGGCCCAGCCGCTCCACGGCATGTGGGATCTTCCCGGACCAGGGCACGAACCCGTGTCCCCTGCATCGGCAGGCGGACTCTCAACCACTGCGCCACCAGGGAAGCCCCTGACTGACTTTTGATGTACTGCTGAGTTCCTTTTAACTGGGAGCCTCTTGGAGCATATAAAGTAGGATCTGGTTCCCCCCAGTGTCATTTGCACTCAACTTCTCAAGGACACAGCTTTTGGGTAGAGTGAGGTAAAGCTGGATTTCTTTTTTTGAATTAAGATGAATAGCTGGGAGCCCTTCCAGACCATCAGCAATGGGCCCATGCTCAGCCCCTCCCCCAGACTTTCTGGGCTTCAGGGGGCATGTGCATCTCTTAGGCTACTCATCTTGACCCACTGGATCTTTACCTTCTGTCAGTGGGGGTCCTCTGAGAAGCAGACATCAAGATGAGGTTAGGGACTTCCCTGGTGGTGCAGTGGTTAAGAATCCACCTGCCAATGCAGGGTACACGGGTTCGAGCCCTGGTCTGGGAAGATCCCACATGCCACAGAGTAACGAAGCCCATGCGCCACAACTACTGAGCCTGATCTCTAGAGCCTGTGAGCCACAACTACTGAAGCCTGCGCGCCTAGAGCCCATGCTCTGCAACAAGAGAAGCCACCACAATGAGAAGCCCGTGCGCCGCAACGAAGAGTAGCCCCTGCCTGCCGCAACTAGAGAAAGCCCGCGTGCAGCAACGAACACCCAACGCAGCCAAAAATAAATAAATAAAGATCTTCGTGAAAATGAAAAATGTTTCTAAAAAAGAAAACGATGAGGTTAAGTGTACAAGCGATGTATTGGGAGAGACACCTGTGAAGGATGCAGGGAAAGAAGTAAAAGCAGGCAGGGAGCATCTTCCCACTGCAGTACAGGACTGACACTTGAGAAAGGAGAGGAGGAAGGAAGGAGGCGTGGGTAGGAAATGTCTCAGATCGCAGCACAGTTCTGAGAAAATCTAGATTGACGGGAAATCCCTGAGCAAGGTTTGCCTGTTGGAGGAATCTCATGTCCCAGCGATGGGCTGGGATTGGTGTCCTTGCTGGACTTAGTCCTTGGCTCGGAGCAGCCTGGGGGAAACATGGCCTTGATATGAACACCACCCATGGATCCCAAAGTGGAGCCCCTTGGGCTGTCGGTGAATGCTGCTCCCTGCAGCAGGTTCTGTCGAAGGGAGCTCTGAGCTGTGCAGTGCGTCTCCACGCCCACCACACCCTCCCTGCAGCCTCCTGGCTTCTCTGCTCTGCCACCTTGCCTAGCACGAGTCCTCACTGGTTTGTTCCCAAGGCAATCATTTCTCCCCTTCCAGCTGAACTCCAGGCCAGACGATCTGCCTGAGCCTCGTCAAGCTCCGCAGCAGGCCCCAGGTCCCCGACCCCTGCCTGGCTGGAGTGCCGCTTGGAGCAGCCTGGGAGTGGGGGCCGCTGGGGAGGGGCTGTGCACTTTGATTCACCCATCGGCCAGGTGGTCAGTGCAGGTGGCAGAGACATTAACAACAGCCCCCAAAGGAAGGCTGCTGCTGCTTCTCTCCTACCTCTGGAAGGGTAGCCACAATGCCGGCCTGGCTGGTGGTTCCTCCTGGCCCAAGCACCAGGTCTGCTTTGGTGGTGTGTCTCCACAACCTGGTCTAAAGCCTGGGGCACAGTGGGTGCCCAATATCTGTTGGTGGAACAAGTGCCTTCTCCTGGTTTTCCCTCCCAGTGATCCCCTTTGCCCTCCACTAGAATGTCAGGTTCATGAGGGCAGGAAATTTGTTTTGTTCACTGCAATATCCTAGTTCAGAGCCTGCACTCAACAAAGAGCATCCATTGGGTGCCAGAGCCCTATTCCCAGGAGCACAAGAAGGAGGAAAGCGTAGGCCTGGCCCATGAGAGCTCACAGCCTTCTGGGGAAACACAGCCTCTTAGGCAGCAGATGGGGAGCCAGGATTTACTCTGAAATAGCTAGACATAAGGACCGATTTAAAAGAAAGCTCTGAGCAAGAACATAGGTGACCACAGCTGGTTGGAGAAGACTTTGGCATGGAGGGGGACACTGGAGTGACTGAGGTGACAAGAGCTGGCTGGAGACAGTTGCTGCACGTTTCCTTTCTAGGCTTCTTATTTATGGGGAACACATGTTCTGAGCCAGAACTCTGGACACATGGTGTGACCAGGGGTCTGGATGTGGGAAAGTGGGACTGGCCTGGAAAATCCAACAGGACACTTCCTAGTCTCGTGCTGGAACTGCTCATGGTAAGGAACAGCCCAGATGGAGACCAGTCTCTCTGCTGGGAGCTGGGCCAAGTTCCCAGGCAGTGGGTCTTACCAGTAGGCCTATCTTTGGCTCTCTTGCTGGAGGTTGGCATAAGCCAAGTGTATCGAGGAAGGAGAAAGACTTCTTGGACCCATGAGAGAGCAGCAGTACACTCTCTGCATCCAGCTCAGCCTGGCACCCCCAGAGGCACATCCTCACCATGGCAGCACACCCCTCCAAGTCCTTGAGTCTTGGTCCAACAAGAGAGAACACCTTTATCCATTCATGCATTGCCTTTGGACTCCTAGCCATCCTCACTGCCAGCTTAAGAGTGTAATTGCTCAGAGGCAGCTTCCAAGAACCTATCATTCTTTGGGGGAGATTATTCTGTGCAACTTCAGATTTATTGAAGGCTCATAATTGAGAGAGAAGGAATCAATAAACAAAAGCTATTCCCCTGAGATGTCTTAAGGTTGTTCTCCCCACTCTGGGAATGTGATTGGCCTGAGCCTTTCACATTCCATCTTAAGCAGGCAGACTAGGGTTGGGGTTCAGGTTGAGGCCAGGGTTATTGTTCAATTAGGGCTTAGTCCATGCCTAGGGCTAGAATAAAAAGAAAGTGGTCTGCACTGGGGTGAAATCCACAGTCTTGGCCCCCAGTGGATCCCATCAACCAAAGTTAACCAGCCCAGACATTTAGATATTGTCTGTTGCTCATAAATGACACACTAGGACCTGCTTTACAAATCTTTGAGGAAAAACTCAAAGTTCAAAATTTTAGTTGGAACAAAAGGTATATTAATGCAATTAATGCAAGAGTAATGGGTGGACAAGATTCAGCCATGACTGGCCATGAACATGGCAGTGGCAGTTCTTTCAGGAACTGAGGCTTGGCAGAGAGCAATGTTTGGAGGGACTAGTTACTTTTAAGCTGAGGAAAGAATGGGCTGGTCTGGAGCCCCCTAGGGGGTAGGTTCTGAGGGGAAGGGATATGTAGGGACGCCATGGTGAGGGTTCCAGCAGACAGTCTTTGGTTTCCTCCTCCTCTTCCTGTTGGCTGACACTGTGTGCTAACTGTGCTTATTCCTTCACAAGCATTATCTTATTTTGTCCACAGGACACCGTACAAGGAAAGTCTGATATCACCCCGTTTTACAGATAAGGAAACTGAGGCTGAAGAATGTTAGATAACTAGTCTACAAGTTCAGAATGGGGTAGGAGTGGGACTCAGGTCTGTCTGACTCCGGAGACTGTATTACTGCCATCTTCTGCTGACTCAAGTTTTTCCTGGGGTCTAGGCTTGCTGTGGGTGCCCAGGGGACAGGTGGGCACCCGAGATCTTGATTCTCCTGATTCAAAACTGCTCCAAGCATGACTCATTCATAACACCCTTCTGTCCAGTGCCCCTACAGCCCTGCTCCCCTGGAACCCTTTGGTTCTCCTGGGCCTCCTCGGAATTCCGCCAGGCCCTCGTGGGCAGGAGCTCGCTCCCTGGGGCATGTGCTGTCTCTACAGACTCACCCCCAAATGACTGGGGTGAGGCCATCCCCCAAGCCCCGCCGCTTCCCGTCCCTCTGCCTCCCTCAGCCCTACTGCTCTCTGCAGCCTTCCTGCCTCCTGATAACTGTGGGAGGATCTGGCAGCTTGTGCATGAGGTTAACTGGCCCCTGTCCAGGCTGAATTTCACTTGGTTATTTCCTAACCATATTCCTAACCTCGCAGGCCGTCTAGAGACTCAATCTCAGTCTTGGCTGATTCTGAGCAGTCCAGTTTTTAGCTTATCTGTGGATTTCATTAGCGTGTTGTTTATTGGCATCTTACAAAGTTTTTAATGAAGGTGTTCCTGGAGACTGAGCCTGGGGTTGGTCACTCGGGTTGGTCAGAGTCTGGTGTTAACGAGGCCGAGCATGTGGGTCCAGGCTGCATCAAGCCCAGTAAGCTGCGCTGGACTGCCAACCACAGGCTGAGGCTGATCCCAGACCCCGTTTCAGATTCAGGTTGAGTGCTACCCACAGGCCGGCTCTGGGGGCCTGAACTTGGGGTGGCAGTGGGCATGGAAAGTCATACGAATAAACAAGCCAAGGTACTTGCAGAGACGCAGGCTTAAAAGTTTGTCCCGGGTGTCCACCTCCTCCCTCACCTCCCTGACATCCTCAGCACAGGCTTTCACTCAGACCTGTGCCCTCCTGCACTGGGAAGATGGGGTAGTAATGGCGTGTGGAAGGGAGCTGGCCCAGACCCCCGTCCCCACCCTTGCACTGGCCCGGGCCTGGCCACAGTGTCATGGTGTCTCATTGCGGGTGGCGCGGGTGAGGGTTGCCGGCAGGCCTGCGTGGGGGCTTTCTTCTCTGCCCCTCCTTCTCCTTATCCCACCCGAACTGACCCAAACTGGCCCCTCGAGGAGTACAGATGGCCAACCTGTTGTGTCGATGGCTCGTCTGGTTGGAAAGGGTCACGTTTGTCTCACATCCAAGACGGCACAGGAAAGAGGGACTGAAACCAGGTGACTGTGTTGCCCTATGGGCCCAGCCATCTCTGCTCCAGTGGTGGAAATGGCTGGGCCGGCACTGAGGGGCCACAAACCCTCTCCTTGACCCTCTGGGCTGATTTACAAGGCCCTGAAGGGTGAAGCCTGTGGCTGGAAAACAGTGACAAGCACCCGGGCTGCTGGAGGGCTGGGTCCACACTGTTGCCCTCGTTAGCTTGGAGCTCTCCACTAACTAATCAAAGGGACCCTGCATTCTGGGATGGTAAATCTATTTTGCAGCCTCTGCAAGTGTGTAGACTATGCCTTCTATTCTGCTTATGACTTTTCTATTATTTTTCCTCTCTGCCTCCTCCCTCTGCCCATAGCAGGGGCTGAGTATAAGGGAGACAGATACCAGAGGCCGAGGGCCAGTCTACCAAGGGCCGGTCAGCCTCGCCTTTGCCTCATCTGTGGTGCCAGGCTGCTGCATCACAGGTGGGGGGTAGTGCCTATGTGCAACATGATGAGTGCTATGGACTGCATGTTTGTGTCCCCTTGAAATTCATATGTTAAAACTCTAATCCCCAGTGTGATGTTATTAGGAGGTGGGGCCTTTGGGTGATGATTAGGTCATGAGGGTGAAGCCCTCACGAATGGGATTAGTGCCCTTATAAGAGACAGAAGGGAGCTTGCTTCTTGTTTCTCTCTCTGCTTTCTGCTATGTGAGGGTACAGCGAGAAGACAGCCAACTGCAAACTAGGGACAAGACCTTCACCAAGAACTAGACCATTATGGTGCCGTGACCTTGAATTTCCAGCCTCCAGAACTGTGAGGGAAAAAATTGTTGTTTAAGCCACCCAGCCTCTGGTATTCTGTTACTGTAGCCTGTACTGATTAAACTCGAAGTCTTCACAAAGGAAGTGATTCCTGGCCAGGGGGTTGAAGGGTCAATAGTTTTTCCAAATGGGCAAAATGAGGGGGGCGTTGCTGGGGGATGCATGAACAGCACGAGGAGAGGTGCAAAAGCAAGAGTAGCTGAATGGGCTTGGGGACCTGCAGCTACTTCAGCATAGCTGTTTGACTTTTGCCTTGCAGTGCCTGGCACCTGGCTGGTGCTCAGGAGACGTTAGGTGAATGAATCCACCTCCATGACCCTGGGGTACCATATGCATCTATAGGACTTCTGGTCCTGTGTCCCCTGCTAGACTTCAAGCTGGTTAAGGGTGGGTCTGTGAGAGAAAAGTGAACGCTCAGGGTGATGCAGAGGGTTGAGCAATGAACTGGTCTAGAACCCAGCTCTCCTGACCCCCAGCTCACTGCTCTTTTCACTCCACCTACTTCCCTCTCGGTCCACACCCATCTCTCCCTTCCGCAGCCCCTTCAGCGCTTTCAGGCAGAGCCATGCACTCTCACATGACTCCTCACCTCTCTTGTCTTGCACATGAGCTGTTTCTAGTGTGTTCCACCTGTCTCTCCAACTGGACCGTCAGCACCTTCAAGGCAGAGACTGTGCCTCTTCTTTTCTGTGTTCTCTACTGCAAGTTACATATTTCCCAAGCCACACTCTTTCCTCTTTCCCCAAGAGCTTTGTGGGCTCATTTTTCAAGGGCTGGCTGACCCGAACTTAGGAGTTCCTGAACTTTCCACGTACACACCTGTGGCCCCGTCCATGCCATGTGCAGGGAAATCACCATAGTAAAGAACCTCCACCATCCCCTCCTTTGGGAAGTTTGCAGCCGGGACAGGGAGGGAAAATGGCCCCAAATGTAGCATAAAGGTGGCTCTCTGTTATTTTGTTAGTGTGTTCCTGAAATGTGCGTGGGAGTGGAATACCCCATTTGATGCACTGGGAAAAAATCACTAGTTGAGGAAGTCTGATGGTGAAATTTTTTGAACTAATGACATTGAATTTATTTATTTCATTTCTCCATGGCATCTTTTGTTTATTAGGGTCTGAGTCTATTCATTTACCAATTATCTAAGAAAAATCCATCCATCCTAATGAATCCGTCCATCTAAGTGAATTCCACTATGGAGGAAAGTAAATACACACTAATTTATAAAAAGGGATACATGTATTTTATTTGCAGTAACTTCTTTTTCAAAGTGAAAGACTCACACCCTAACAAACCCAATGTGTTATACTAGGACTAGAAGCTGAATACAAATAAAGGCAGTTCTTACCATTCTCGTCCAACAGATGGTTATGGAAGTGTGTTTAGATTTGTATTTAAATGTCATTGGGGCCCACCACCTAGTTTCTCCAATGGAATCCATCCATAGGGTACAGGGAATCAGATAGGCTGTCTTTGGAATCCACTTCTGCTTCTTACTGAGTGACCTCAGGCAAGTGACCTAGCTTCTCTTTTCTTTTCTTTTTTTTACTATTTATTTATTTATTTATTGGCTGTGCTGGGTCTTAGTCACGGCATGTGGGATCTTCGTTGCCGAGTAGGGGATCTTTAGTTGTGGCATGCGGGATCTAGTTCCCTGACCAGGGATCAAACCCAGGCCCCCTGCATTGGGAGCGTGGAGTCTTAACCACTGGACTACCAGGGAAGTCCCAGTGACCTAGCTTTTCTGGTCCTCAATTTCCTTAGCTATAAAATGGGGACAATCAAAGCAAGTGCCTTGTAGGGTTGTGATTCAGATGAAATGTGATGCTGAACATCAAGAGTGTGGATCATCTGAACTAGGTGAAGGTAGGGACTGTGAGAAAGGGAAGCAGCTCCCTCCTAAGGTGACCCTGAAGCATAAATCCATTACCCTAAGGGCGAGTTCTCCCCACCATGCACCCACAGTGGAAATGATTTTACCATTTCGAGGCAGGGTGGGGGTGGGGAGCCAGCAAGGCACATGTGGGTTTCAGCAGGCCATCGACAGATTCTCCCATGACACCTCTATGGGCAAGGTGTCCACTGGGGCTGGATGATAATCATAATCATAAGTATTAGCGAGAGCTTGCTTGGGGAGCTCATGCACTTACGGTAGATTGGACTCCCCTGGTCACGCAGTGGCTAACAATCTGCCTGCCAATGCAGGGGACATGGGTTCGATCCCTGGGCCGGGAAGATCCCATGTGTCGTGGAGCAACTAAGCCCGTGCACCACAACTACTGAGCCCGTGTGCCACAACTACTGAGCCCGCGTGCCACAGCTGCTGGGGCCCGCGCACCTAGAGCCCGTGCTCCGCAACAAGAGACACCACCACAATGAGAAGCCCGTGCACCGCAACAAAGAGTAGCACCCGCTTGCTGCAACTAGAGAAAGCCCACGCACAGCAACGAAGACCCAATGCAGCCAAAAAAAAAAAAAAAAAAAAGGAATGGTAAAGACACAGATGACATTCAAACCTGGAAGGCTTCTGGAGGAGATGATGATGATCTCCCTCCCTTCCCCATCCCGTCCTAGCTGAGGTCGCCTGCAGCTGTACCAGAAAGTTCTTTCCAGCGTGCCCGGCTTCCGACTTCCAGCGCCTGAATCTTCTCTGCTGGAGGGAGGGAGGGCTTTTCTCCAGCACCGGTGCACTTGCCCAGCCCTGACACAGGAACCTGACCCCAGGGCAACCTTCAAATGATGGGGAATGGGAATTCGTGGGAAAATGCTCTAGCCCCCCCAACCCCCACCATCCCAGCTATCCAGTGGGACAGTTCTGAGGAGTGTCCCCACCCTTTCTCAGCCAGTCCCCAGCAGGATGGAGCCCTGGTTATGCCTGGGGCCACCTGCTGTTTAATGCCCTCTTCATGGCTTCTCGCCCTTTCCTTACTTTCCCTATTTCTGCATGAGTGCTTCTTGTGACCACCTCCCCAGTAAACTCCCTAAGCCCCAGTCCTTGTCTCTGGGTCTGCTTTTGGGGGAAGCCCAAACTAAAACAGTTTTTCTATCTTCTACAGTTCACAAGAGAGCCAGGTGGGCAGGGAGACAGGAGCGTGAGAAAAGCTCACTACAAAAGAAATAGAATAAGCCTACCGGACATTTGTTTTCCAAGCACTTTCTTTCACCTACATCCTTGTTATTCAAAGCACAGAGGAGCAGCCAGGGCATCACCTGGGAGCTCTGGAGAAATGCAGACCCACCCCAGGCTGGCTGAATCTGAATCTGCATTTTAACGAGATCCCCAGGTGGTTTGTGTGCCCAGTATAGTTTGAGAAGCCGTGTACATTATCTTCCTCTACTCTCATGAAGATCCTATGACAAAGTGTTACCATTTGTAGTAAGTTCAATAGTGTCCCCCAGGGCTTCCCTGGTGGAGCAGTGGTTGAGAGTCCGCCTGCCGATGCAGGGGACACGGGTTCGTGCCCCGGTCTCGGAGGATCCCACATGCCGCGGAGCGGCTGGGCCCGTGAGCCATGGCCGCTGAGCCTGCACATCCGGAGCCTGTGCTCCGCAATGGGAGAGGCCACAACGGTGAGAGGCCCGCGTGCTGCAAAAAAATAAAATAAAATAAAATAGTGTCCCCCAAAATTCACGTCCACCCAGAACTTTAGAATGTGATCTTATTTGGATTTAGGGTCTTTGAAGATGTAATTAGTTAAGATGAGGTCATACTAGAACAGGGTGGACCCTGAATTCGATGACTGGTGTCCACATAAGAAGAGGAAAGGACGCACAGAGACACACACTCAGAAGAAGGGCACGTGGCAGAGATTGGAGTTTCGCTGCCAGAAGCTAAGGAACACCAGAAGCCACTAGGAGCTGGAGGAGGCAAGGAAGGATCGTCACTAGAGCCTCTGGAGGGAGCATAGCCCAGCAGACAACTTGATTTTGAACTTCTAGCCTCCAGAGCTGTAAGAGAATAAGTTTCTGTTGTTTTAAGCCACCAAGTTTATGGTACTGCATTACAGCAGCCCTAGGAAACTAATAGACTATTATTCCCAATTTCACAGCCACAAAAGTGGCAAAGTCAGGACTTGACCTAGGCACAGTTTGTGTTGCTGATTCAAAGCGCCGCAGTGGGTGCCAGGCCTGGGGGGACTCCGGGATCATTTCCAGGGCCCTGTTCTTAGCCCTGCTCCATGTTGTTACCCAGGACTTGGAAGCAGGCACGGGGACACGTGGCTCAGGTGTGCAGGTGACATGAGGCTGGGAGAGATGGCTGAATTGGGACTCAGGAAGTGTTAGACAGGTTTAGAACAAGGGCCCCAACACCAGATGATGGAACCCCACCGGGTTGAGAGGAAAGCTCAACGCTTAGGTTACAAAGAACAACCGTACAGAAACAGGATGGGGAGAGCTAACTTGACAGATGTTCTGATGGAAACAAAAATTAGGGCAGGCGTGTGGGTGGTTTAAGTGACCTCAAGCTCAGCTGGAGCTGAGACTGTGATGCATTTTGTGGAGCAGGACCATGGCCTTCAGCTGCATCCGTAGAAGCGGGATGCCTTCCCTTCCCCCAACAAGCAGAGACAGCATCTTCTGCTTCTGCTTTGTGCTGCTCTCACCACCCCTGGAGGACTGGGTCAAAGCAGAGGTACCACTTTTTAAAGAGGACTGCAAACTAGAGAGCGTTTGTGGGGCAACCTGAATGGTGGAGATTCAAACATAAAACGGTGATAAGAGCTGCCATTTATTGAATGCTTCCTATGTGCCAGACACTGGGCTAGGTGAGTAAGACAGACACTGTCTCTGCCCCGGGGAAGCTTACAGCCTGCTAGCCAATAAACCTGGATAAATACATGTATTTACTTAGAAACCTACACATGCTGTAGAGGAGTGTGGGGTGCTCTGAGAGCACTAACCCAGAGAACCTGACCCAGATTGGGGATCTGGGTTTTCATCTTTGGGCCAATATATGAAGGCTGACTAAGCGTTACCCAGGGGACCATGGTACCTTTGAAACAGAGCACAGCAGGTTCAAAGGCCCTGGAGCATATTTGAAGAACAGGGAGATGGGATGTGGCTTGCTTAGGTGAGGGTCTTCGAAACATCATTTTGGCTGCATTGTGAGGACCAGATTGGAGAGAGGCAAGAGTGGAGACCAGTCAGGAGAGGGTTGGAGCCAGCCTGTGTTAGTTTCCTATTGCCGCTGTAACAAGTCACCACAAACTTAGTGGCTTAAAACAACACAAATGTCTCCTCTTACAGTTCTGGAGGTCAGAAATCTGAAATGGGTCTCACTGGGCTAAAATCAAGGTGTCAGCAGGGCTGTGTTCTTCTGGAGGTTCCAGGGAGAATCCGTTTCCTCTGCCTTTTCTTGCTTCTAGAGGCCGCCCACATTCCTTGGATCATGATGCCTTTCCATCTTCTAAGCCAGCAATGGCCGATCGACACTTTCTTATGTCCCAACTATTCTGAATCTAACTCTTCTGCCTCCCTCTTTCACTTCTAAGGATCCTCATTATATTAGGACCATCCACATAATCTGGGATAATTCTCTAACCTCCCTGTTTTAAAGTCAGCTGATGAGCAACTGTAATTCCCCCTTGCCACATGACATAACACATTCACAGGTTGTGGGGATGAGGGTGTGCATATCTTCAGGGGGCCATTATTCTGCCGACCACACATCCCGATTTACATACATCACCTCATTCATCCCCCATGCCCCCTCCTGTGAGGTTGGTACTATTAGTCCCCCCTTTTTTTTTTTGCGGTACGCGGGCCTCTCACTGTTGTGGCCTCCCCCGTTGTGGAGCACAGGCTCCGGATGCGCAGGCTCAGCGGCCATGGCTCACGGGCCCAGCCGCCCCGCGGCACATGGAATCTTCCTGGACCGGGGCACGAACCCGTGTCCCCTGCATCGGCAGGCGGACTCTCAACCACTGCACCACCAGGGAAGCCCTTATTAGTCCCTTTTTATGGACAGGACACTGAAGCTCACAGAGGTGACCTGTGTAAAGTCACACAGCTGGGAAGTGGCAGAGTCCAGAGTCAGATTCCAGGCTGATACTGCAGATCCTGTGATCTTAGCCCCTGCCCCGTGCTGCATGTCCACGTGGAGGGCACAGGGGAGCCGACTTCCAGTGTGTAATGGGCTGGCTCTTACTGTGACACAGAGCCAAGTTCTGGGTGACTCCGGAATGCAGAACAAGGTCAATAGTTACAAGGAGGTAAGTTCTAAGTTTTAGTGACTCAGAATGTTAGAACTGGAGGGGACCTGAAAGGTCATAGTGTCCATTTTCTTCTAAGGAAACCAAAGCCCAGAGAAGGGAAGTAACCCACCCAAGGCCACACAGCTAATTAGTTGCCTAACAAGGAACTTTCTATCACAGTTCTCCCAACAGTGGTATGGGCTGGAGTATTAAGTGAGGGGATCCTTGCCACCAGAGGGGGCTGAGCATCTGACGGGGGCCCTGTGCTGGGCACAGGCATTGCTGGCTATTGTGAAGCATGTTGAGAGTAATTGTTTAACCACAAAATGCAAAGGTTTGTGAACGATTTACTCATTTTAATAAGTTAGAGCAGTTCTTCCTACAAGAGTATCAGTCTCACTCATTTGTCCTCTGGTATAAGGTTTTTCTAAAAGTTGGGCTTATTAAGGCACAATCTACATACATTAAGAGTCATCCTTTTAAGAGTATCACTCAGTGAGTTTTAGCAAATATATACAGTCATACAACCACAACAGCATTCCACATAGGAAAGGTTTCCATCACCTCAAGAAGTCCGAAAGGTTCTCTGTGCCACCCCTTTCGTTTTTTTCCACTTTGTTCTTTATCTTTTTTTTAAATTGAAGTATTGTGTTAGTTTCAGGTGTACAGCAAAGTTATATATATATATATATATATGCATGTATATATATATATATATATGCATATATATATATATATATATGCATTCTTTTTCAGATTCTTTTCCCTTATAGGTTATTACAAAATATTGAGTATAAGTCCTTGTACTATACAGTAGCCCTTGTTGGTTATGTTTTATATGCCTCCCCTTTCTTGTTTATTTTCAAATAAACAAAGTTATTTTCAAACAATCATAGACTCACAAGAAGTTGCAAAAACAGGACATGTATCCTTCACGCAGCTGTCCCCAGTGACAACATCTTACATAACCATAGCACAACATCAAGTCCAAGGAAATGATATCAGTACAACATATCAGCTGGACTGCAGACCTTATTCAGATTTCAGGAGTGTTTCCATGCACTCATTTGTGTGTGCATATTTTTGTGTATAGCTCGATTCAGTTTTATCACCTGTATAGTTTTGCATAACCACCACCAGAAAGGAGCTGCCTGGTGCCACTTCCTCAGAGTGGTACGCAACCCCTGCCCCTGGCGACCATGAATCGGTTTCTCTGCCCCTTTTCATAAGCTTTATTGTTAAATTGCATTTTTCATTAGAAACGAAATTGGTGAATGAGTTCACACTGGAAAAATCCAAACTCTGCAGGTATTTTGGAAGATCTCCTTGAGACTTCCTTTTCATGCCAGACCCTTTCTGGAAGGTACACACTGTTAGGGTTTTGGGTATCCTAAGCTTTTGTCTCTGCAGTTGCACACCATGATGGTTAATTTCACGTGTCAACTGGACTGGGCCACTGGGTGCCCGGATTAAATATGATTTCTGAGCGTGTCTGTGAGGGTGTCTCAGGATGATATTGGCATTTGAATCGATGGACTCAGTAAAGCAGATCACACTCCCCAGTGTGGATGGGCATCACCCAATCTGCAGGAGACCTGAATAGAACAAAAAGCAGAGGAAGAGACAATTTGTTCTCTTCCTGCCTGCCCGCTTGAGCTGGGACATTGTTTTTCTTCTGTCCTGGGACTGGGACTTAGGCCATCAGCTTCCCTGGTTTCTCAGGTCTTCTAGCTCGGACTGGAATTACACCACTAGCTTTCCTGGGCCTCCAGCTTGCAGATGGCAGGTCGTGGGGCTTCTCGGCCTCTGTGATTGTATGAGCCAATTCCTCACAAAAAACATATATCTACATCTAGATAGGTAGATAGATAGATAGGTAGGTATCTGCTATTGGTTCTATTTCTCTGGAAAACCCTAACACACATGCAGAATACACATTACATGCACATGTACTGTACCATAATAATATATACTTGTATGTGTGTGTTTAACCTATATATTGCATCATACATATTGTATGAAAAATATATATTGTATGAAAAAAACCCACAGCTGGGTGTTTTCACTTTAACTATATGTCTTGGGTAACTTTCTATATCCACACATTTTTAAGGCTTACTGCATTAAAAGAAAAATCTCTGCATAGCATTCTGTACTATGGTGTCCCATTACTGATTTAACCAATCCCCCACTGGTGGGCATTTAGATTGCTTTTGGTGTTTGCCTATTACAAACAATGTTGCAAAGACCAGCCTCTGTGCACACGTGCAAATCCTTCTCATAAGTTGAGAGAAGTGATATGCTTTCTAGAGTGGAAGACGATAAAGTTCCAGCTGACAGAGAATTGCCCCAAACCCTGGAGTGGCAGTGGGTCCCCCATGTGAAAGGAATCTGGGACAGTTCATTGTGGAGGCTGATGACTGCTGGGCTGGAGGATTTGGGCAGTGCCTTTTAGCTCCGAGCGTTTGAGGTTCTCTGACTGAGCCATCTCATGACCAGAATTGCCTCTCTGGTCTGCTAACTCTGCCTAAGCCAGCTCTTAGGTCCCATGAAGTGAAGGAGCCTAGGGGGGCCCCCTTTATTTGGGGGAAACCATGTATTGTTTCGATGAAGGCTGTTCCAAGTTAATGCTTCCTAGCCCCAGAGAGACCACAAGCCACCCCTGGCCAAAAGATATGATGGAGCCAACAAAAAAACAAGCTCTTCTGCAGCAGCAGGAGTGGTGATAGGTTCATTTTCTTCTAAGGAAACTAAGGCCCAGAGAGGGGAAGTAATTCACCCAAGGCCACACAGCTCAATTAGCAGCCTAACAAAGAACTTTCTAACTAGGGGGTGTAGGGAGTACCTCCTTCCAGACTGTGTATGCGCCATGGGAGGTGTGTTGGAGCAGCTCTGTGTCTAACCCTTTGCTCAGCCTCCACTCCTATCCAAGACGAGCCGTTCAGAAACTGAGGAATGGTCATATTGCAAAGCCCCGCCTGCCTGAATCCCACCATGTGTGCCTAGGGAAAGGCTGCTCGCCAATACCGCCTCCATAACCATTCACCCACCACCTTACCCATTCCCCGGGGCCTACCTGCTGGTGAGGAAGGAAGTGGTAGCTGAGAGAAGAAACAAATATAAGAATTGTCAGCATTTCACGAGCATTTTCTGCTCTCAGAGGGTCTTCCCATCTTATCTGCTCATCACGCAGGTAGCAAGGGCAAGCTCTAGGTTTCATATTGCTCAAGTGGGGAAACCGAGGCCTGCTGAGAGAGTGAAGGCTTTGCGTCAGGTCACACATGCATCAAATTGGCCAGAGAGCTGGTGCAAGGACCCTGGTTTCCTGATTCCCAGCCGAAGGCTCTTGTTGACACAGTTTACTTCCACCCCCTTGCCTGACACCAGAGCCTCGTGCTCAGAGCCGGGTCAGCTCCTGTGCTCATCTCAGAAGAGACGCTGCACTATGCTCACGACTCTGTCTGCCCTGCCCTTTCTGGCCAGATGCCATTGGAATGTGAACCTGAGGCTCTGTGACCCTGGAAGAATGAGGACAGTTCAGCCAACAGAATCCAGATGCTTAGGGCTCACGTGTGGGAGCCACTCTTCTGCCTGGTAAGCATGTAAGCGTCTGTATCCTTTGGATGGGGGAAACTGCTGCTCGTGGGGCTCCTGGGGGTCTTTAGGGAACTTTAAGGAAGGGGCTGGAGAAGAGAGGAGGGCACCCTGGGCAGGGGGCTGGGGCATCCAAACTACAAAAGCAAGACAGCAGAAAGCTTGTCTGAAGGGCTTGGAGGAGACCTGCTGGCTGAAGTGGAAGGTTCATGTTAGGGAAAAGTGGGAAGAAAGACTGTAGTGGCAGGCAGTATTTTCCAAAGATGGCTGCAAAAATATCTCCTGTCCCACATGTGCTTCTACCTTTGACACTGGCCTCATGGAGATGTAGGGGCTATCTAAGGTCCTTCCCCCCAAAGCTGGGCAGACTCGTGACCATGGTAGAAGTGAAGCTAGGTGACTTTGGACGCTAGGTCATAAAAGGAGATATGGCTTCCACCTTGCTTGCTGGAACACTCACTCTTTTTTTTTTTTTTAAACAGAGAACAGGAGTATTTATTTATTTATTTATTTATTTATAAATTTATTTATTTATTTTGGGCTGTGTTGGGTCTTCGTTTCTGTGCGAGGGCTTTCTCTAGTTGTGGCAAGCGGGGGCCACTCTTCATCACGGTACGTGGGCCTCTCACTGTCGGGGCCTCTCTTGTTGCAGAGTACAGGCTCCAGACGTGCAGGCTCAGCGGCTATGGCTCACGGGCCTAGTTGCTCCGTGGCATGTGGGATCTTCCCAGACCAGGGCTCGAAGGGGTGTCCCCTGCATTAGCAGGCAGATTCTCAACCACTGCGCCACCAGGGAAGCCTCAGGAACACTCACTCTTGAAGACTTGAGCTACCCTGTGATTTGTTCAACTGCCACCATACTGTGAGGAAGTCCTAACTAACTCACATGGAGAGATCACATGAAGAGTCTCGGAGACTACATGAAGAGAGGGATGCCTGGCCTGTCCGCAGTTGCTCCGTCAACTACCGTTCCAGCTCCAGTCACTTTCTAACTGCAGCCGTAGGAGGGACCCTGAACCACCCAGCTGATCCCTTCCAAATTCCTGACCCACAGAAACTATGAGACATAGTAAAATAATGGCTGTTGTCTTAAGCCACCACGGTTTGGGGTGATTTGTACACAGCAACAGACAAATGAGGTTGGTGAAAGCAGAGTAGTGTTGTGCAAAGAGCGCTAATTTGGGAGTCAGGAGACATGGCTTCCTGGGTCTAGCCTTGCTAGTAACTTGCCGTGTGGCCTTGGCCAGGAAGCTTCTCTCTGGGCCTCAATTTCATTATTTGTAAAAACAGGAGGTTAGAATAAAGTGATTTAGAAAAGCGTTTTAGTTCTAAAATTTGCTTTGTGGCGATAAGCCTCAGGGAAGTTGGAAGTTGATCCTTTAGCAATGGGGAATCACTGAGCAGAAGACATGCTGAGAGAGTGTTCTAGAGACAAGAACGTGTGGATGAAGACAGACCTGGGAAATCCTCCTTCCTCTTTCTCAGCCCAGTGGAAGGTGGGCACTGAGGTGATGAGAAACCCCCAAGCAGATACCCGACGGGAGGACGAGGGAGGGGGAGGATAGGTAAGTCAGAGGCAGGCAGTCTACTGGCCAGATTCAGAGCCAAAAGCTGCAAGGGTGCCCAGGAGTCCCCTCCCATTTGGGGAAAGGACCCCCCAGCCCTTTCCACCTCAGACCTATCCATCTCCATCTGTCTGAAGGAGCATCTATTTATGAAATCTCGCCTCCGAGGCTCATCACTTTGCTCAAATGGAGCTGAGATTAGGCTCTAGCCTTGTGCCCACTGCTCGGATGTCAGGACCTCGAGCAGTAATCACCACAGGTAGCTCAGTGCAGGGGAAGAGCCCAGCCAAATGTTTCCAGTGACTTCCTTTAGGCCCTTTTGGGGTCTGCCCAAGAACACCTGCCCCTGGGCCCTGTTCTAGGGTCTTGAGCTGTGGGGAATTGGGGTTCTATGAGTCTCCCACTGCAATGGCCTCTCCAGGCTGCCATTTCTGTAAGGCAGAGGTAGCCCTCACTCTTGGCTTGGGATGGTATCTTAGGAAAACAATGGGCAGGCTGGTGCCAGTGGGGATGGGGAAGGTTTGCTTCTTAGCAACAAAGGGAGCATTGGAATGGAAGACAAGCCCGGGGGCCCTCTGGGACTGTCTCATTTGGTTATTTCTCTCTGCTCCTCGATGACTCCAGGCAGCTTGGGGACCTGGACTCCCTTTGCCTGTAGCCTGTGGCTAACACCTCCCCCAGAGTGAAGAGGGGGACCGCATTTCTGCAGCCCTCTGGTGGAGGAGCTGGTCTTTTCCACACCAGCACTGCCAAAGGCTCACAGGTTATTAAGAGAGTTGCACAAACTGGAAGGTCGCAGCTGGGGAGGGGTGGGAAGAAGAGTGTTGGGAGAGCAAAGCTGTCTGAAACAGGCTCTGCTGCTGGCCGGGGGCAGGGCTGAACGCTGTGTCCTCTGGAGGGAGGTCAAGGACACAGCTGGAGCCTATTTGTAGCCCCCTCCCTCCTACAGCCCCCTGATAATAGCTCCAACACTTGCTGAGCCCTTAGTATGAGTCAGATACTGTTCTCAGCCTTTCGCATGGATCATCTCATTTAATCCTTCACAACAGTCCTATGAGGTAGGTCTAGTATTATCTCTATTTTAGAGATTAAATAATAATAATTTTAAAACACCCTGAGGCACACAGAGGTTAAGTAAGCTAGTAAGTGGCTCAGCCGGGATTATGAACTCAGACAGTTTAGCTCAAGAGGGCGAAACTGACCGCTGGGCCTTGTTGCCTGTCACGTGACAGGCCGGCTACATGGTCCCACCCTCTGGGGCTGCCCTCTGAGGTGTCCTTTGAAGGCTGGCCCTCTTGGGGACTTCCTTATGCTCTGAACATTACAATAGCCACCAACGTACTGAGCGCTCACTATGCACTAAGGATTGTGCTAAGCACTTTACATGACTTATTTTTATAATGCTCACAACGACCCTGTGGAATAGGTATTAGCTGCTGTCTCCATTCTACAAGGTGTGGAAACCCAGGCTCCAGAACGTTTAATAACTTGTTCAAGGTCAAGTTAGGATATAGCAGAACCAGGATTTAAATTTGAACCGAAGTCTGTCTGACTCTGCAGCTCTAAGACACATTTTATTCATTCATCTATTCAACCAGCCAACATTTTATAGACCGTCTGCCATGTGCCAGGCACTGTGCTTGGTGCAGGTGGGTATACACAGGGACAATATTTCTGTATGTCTCACTCCATCTCTCCAGCTTAGACTGCTCTTTAGAACTGCAGACTCATGAATCCTACTGGCCGTGTGACATTACTCTCTGAGACTGTGTTCAGAACAGAACTCTTGACCCTTCCTCCAAAGTCGCTCACCCAAAGCCTTCCTCAGTTCTGCATATAGCATCACCTCCCATGCAGTCGCTCAAGCCAGGGCTTGAAAGTTGACAGGCCATCTTTTTTCCTTTTTTTAATAAATGTATTTATTTTATTTATTTATTTTTGGCTGTGTTGGGTCTTCGTTCCTGCGTGCAGGCTTTCTCTAGTTGCGGCGAGTGGGGGCTACCCTTTGTTGCGGTGCGCGGGCTTCTCATTGCAGTGGCTTCGCTTGTTGCAGAGCACGGGCTCTAGGCGCGTGAGCTTCAGTAGTTGTGGCATGCGGGCTCAGTTGTTGTGGCTCACGGGCTCTAGAGCGCGGGCTCAGTAGTTGTGGCACACGGGTTTAGTTGCTCCACGGCATGTGGGATCTTCCTGAACCAGGGCTCGAACCCATGTCCCCTGCATTGGCAGGCGGATTCCTAACCACTGCGCCACCAGGGAAGTCCTGAGAGGGGAATCTTTGAATGCTCTCTTTCCCTGATCCCCTACATTTAATCTATGTGTCTGGTTGACTTTATCTCAAACTTTTCACTTTTCTCCCTCCCCCCTCCCCCCCATCAATCCATTGTCCGGACGGAAGTCAGCATGATCTTAAAACACCAATCACATCATTTCCTTCCCCGCTTCAAACACTCCAGCGGATTGCCAGGTGCTCTGACCTACAAGGCCCTGCCCGAACTGGCCCCTATGCTGCTACCCTGGTCCCCTGCCCTCTGCCTACATCCTCCCCTAACATGCCAAGCTCCTTCCCACCTTTGCCTCTTCTCACAACCACCCTCTGCCGGGAATGTTCTCCCCCCAGGTCTCAGTTTATTTTTACTTTATTATTATTATTATTATTATTATTTTTGTGGTACGTGGCCCTCTCACTGCTGTGGCCTCTCCTGTTGTGGAGCACAGGCTCCGGACGCGCAGGCTCAGCGGCCATGGCTCACGGGCCCAGCCGCTCCGCGGCATGTGGGATCTTCCCAGACCGGGGCACAAACCCGCGTCCCCTGCATCGGCAGGCGGATTCTCAACCACTGCGCCACCAGGGAAGCCCCCCCGCCCAGGTCTCAATTTAAATGTCACCTCCTCAGAGAGGCCTTCCCCACCCAGCTTGTAAAAAGTAGCCACTCTCTTCTCTCTGCATGGCTCTTTTTACTGAAGAATATTTTCTTTCTAAAAAATTGTCCTCCTTGCCTGTCTCCCTCAGCCACTAGAATAAAAGCTCCACACGAGCAAGGAGCTGACTTCTCTTACTCCTCATTTTACTATCCGCATCTAAAACAGTATGTGGCACATAGCAGGTGCTCACTAAGTAAAGTGGCAGAAGTTGGGGGGTACAGCAAGCGGGGGGGTCACACAGAGCGGTGGACAATCCTTGGGAAATGACAAAGGAACAGCAGCCTGGAAGCAGCAGAAGGGAGTAAAGAACATGCTGATCCTTCTGTGAGCCTGGGTCAGGGGGCTGGGAGGCGTGAGGCTTCTCAGTTTCTGCTCTGCCACTCGCTAACCAAGGCACTGCGTTTTCTGCGCCAGAGTTCCCTCATTTGACAATGGGAGTGCTGTTGCGGGAGGAAGGGTGGGAATCTGCTCAAACCCTCCAATGGCTTCCCAGCTTGCTCTGGGAAAAGCCAAGGTCACGGCAATGGCCTCCGCGGTCCTGCACGATCTGACCCCCGTCCTCTACTTCCCCTCTGCCCTCATCGCCCACTACTTCCTCTCACTCCTCTCCTCCAGCCAGACAGGCCTCCTCCACTTTCCAGGCTCAGGGGCTTTGTCTGGATGTTCTCTCTGCCCAGAACGCTCTTCCTCCAAGTACCTGCAGAGGCTCACCCCTCACTCCCTCCAGGTCTAGTCTCAAAGGTCCACCTCCTCAGTCAGACCGTCCATGGTCACCCCATTTGACACTGTATCCTCTCCGCCTTCTCTGCTTTATTTTCATCCATAGCACTTCCCACGGGCGGGCATACTGTATCATTTATTTATGTACTTCGTATAACCATTTGTCCTCCCCACTAGAGTGTAAGCTTCATGAGAGCAGGGAGTTTAGCTGTCTTACTGACTGCATCCCAACAACCCCTGGCACAGTGCCTGGCACATAGTAGGCACCCAGTAAATTTGGACTGAATGGATGAATGAATGCATGCATGGGTGAATGAAGTGCCGGCATGGTGTCTGGCATATAAAAAAACGTTTGGTAGGTGGTAGTTATTACTAATGACTCTCTCTTTGTGGTCCCCCTTCCTGTGCCCAGGGCTTAGCACAGAGTCCTGCACTCGGCTGACACGAGTTGAAAGAGGAAACCTACTTGAGGTGGAAAGACTTCTACCTGCCACAAGAGAAAACCAAAAGACATGGGCTCTAAGAGTGCAGAGGAGGGAAGGCAGGACTGCAGGTGGTTTCTAAAAACCCAGTCTCCAGCCCCATCCCTGCCCCTGAAAAAGAGACCTCCAGTGAGGGGACTTCAAGCAAAGGGCAATTTCCACAGAGGAGCACCAGGAAGGCTATGTGGATCCTTAACCTGGATCCCTGGTCTTTTAAGGTCTGTGGCTAGAATTCAGAGGGCTCATGAACATGGATGGGGAAAATTGCATCTTTTTTTTTTTTTTTTTGCGGTACGCGGGCCTCTCACTGTTGTGGCCTCTCCCGTTGCGGAGCACAGGCTCCGGACGCGCAGGCTCAGCGGCCATGGCTCAAGGGCCCAGCCGCTCCGCGGCATGTGGGATCTTCCCAGACCGGGGCACGAACCCGTGTCCCCTGCATCGGCAGGCAGACTCTCAACCACTGCGCCACCAGGGAAGCCCCTAGTTATCTATTTTATACATATTAGTGTATATATGTCATTCCCAATCTCTCCTTCCTATGCTTCTTAAGATAAAGCTCAAAAGCCTTAATGTGGGTCTACATCAAATGATTCTCATCCTTGACTCAACATTACAGTCACCTGTGGAGACTTTAAGTTAATGATGCCCAGGTCCAACCCCAGACCACTAAATCTGGACTTTGGGATTGGAAGCCAATCTTGGGTATACTTATTGAAGTTCTCTGGGGATTTTACTTCTCGGCCAGGACTGGGAAGCTCTGCTCTACATAGGTACACCCCTACCCCTCCAGATTCATCTGGCACACAGGGCCACCTCGACTCTGCACTCTGGCCACAATGCCCTGCTGTCAGTCTCTTGGCCTGGAACGTTTTTCCTTTCCTCCAGCCCACCCCCTTTCACCTAGAGAGTGACAATTCATCCTTCCGATTACAGGTAATTAATTGTCACTTTCCTGCCCTCTTCCCACGTACACTTTAAATCAGATTCTTCCTAGCAGTCATCCAATCGTACATTTGTATTTATTTCAGTGGTTATTTGATTACTGTCCATATTCACCACTAAACTGTCAGCTCCGTGTCTGTCACTCACTGCTGAATCCTTACTAGCTAGCACAGTGCCCAGCACAATGTAATGGCTCAAGAAATATTTGATGATTGAACGAATGGGAGGTAAGATGAGGTATATGAAACCATATGAACTAATTATGTCCTTTGATCACAATCTGAATTCCTAATCTAGGTCATGGACGGAACCCTACAGTTGGGCCCAGTATGGAATCAATGTCCTTGACTACAGCCTAAGTCCCTCTTTGCAGCTACTTCCACAGGTGGCTCTCAGTCCTGGCTGCCCAGAGAGAGAGAGAATAGAAAATAATGATCACATATTTAACAAATATGAAAAAGTACAAAAACAAAAAATCGTGGCTGCCCATTATAATCACTGGAGAAGCTTAATTAAAAAAAAAAAAGGCTGGCCTCACCCCAGACCATTTAAATCAGAATATCTAGGGGTGGGGCCTGGCCTAATTTGTTTCTTTCCCCTAGCTTTATTGAGGTATGATTGACACCTTAAAGTTGTGTATAGTTTGGTTGTACAATATGATGTTTTTTTAAAGGTGTGCATCACGATGATTTGATATATGTATACATTGCAAAATGATAACACAGTGGAGTTTGACAAATCCATCGCTTCACATAGTTACCTTTTTTTGTGTGGCGAGAACACTTACGATTCCTCTCTTAGCAAAGTTCAAGCGTTTGGGGCTCCTCAGGTGATTTTAATGTGCAGCTGCAGTTGAGAGCAATGCTCTACCTCTTGCTCCCCACGGTGTGGTCCAGGGCAGCAGCTGCATCACCCGGGAGCTTGTTAGGAATGCAGAACCTCAGGCCCCACCCAGCTCTTCTAAATCAGAATCTGCACTTTAACGAGGACCCCAAGTGATCTGTCCAAGTGATAATGTCTGAAAAGCAATGTCAAGGAGCCAGGCAGGACAGTGTGGACTTCCGGATGCCCCCAGTTTCCAGGGGAGTGTGTGGCTGCTTGGGTGGCAGCACATCTCCACTCCTCCACAAGTCCACTTAATGGCTGCCTCAGCGTTTTGCCGGGCTGCTGGGTCGACATCCTAGTGTAATACTGTAAATAAGGTCTTAGCATGGACAAAAAGCCCATCCTGGATAACGACGGCAAAGCAGAGCTCTCCATTTCGTGGGGAAGGCTGGGACTAGCAGGCTACGTTTGCTAGGAGCCCTTTCTGATGAGTGGGAACAATAGAATAAAGGACCATCCCTCCCGGTCCCGTCACGTCCCTGCACCCAACTAACCGCGGGGCTGGGCCTAGCGATGACTGCTAGCGTTGCTTGCGCGGGGGAATGGCTCTCGGAAGAGACAGCTGCCTGCAACTCTCCCCCAGTCCCCGCCCTGCCCCAGAGCGATCAAATGGGTTCTGAATGTCCGCTCTGTTTTGGCCAAGAGCCCCGATTCTCGGGATGGGCCGGGTGGGTGGAGCCGGGACCCCTTCGTCGCAGGGCTCCAGGCTTCGGGCGTCGGGGGCGGGACCCGGGGTCACGCTGCCCACGCCCACGCCCACGCCCGGCGTGGGAGACTTGGGCCCGGAGCTCCGGCTGCAGCGCGGGGAACCAATCCCCGGCCCGGCGCGCCGCGCCACGAGGGGAGGCTGCAGGCCCGAGGGCGCCGGCGGGCGCTGCACGGGCCGCCAGGGACGGAGCGCGTGGCTTCCCGGGCTGGCTGGCACTGCTTGCGCTGCCGCCACCCGCCTGCCTGTCCGGGTGCCCAGCCAGGAAATGTCTTCTTACTGGAAAGACCGCTGCTGTCTGCTGCAGCGGGTGGCAGAGTCTGAAACCGATTTGCACATGCACCTGGTGACAAAAAACTTTGTGTTCGTTTTGGGGAGTGTTCCGCTAGAACCAGCGTTTAAAAAAGCCACCTGTCGGGTCTCTGTTCGTAAATGAGCCCACCCCCAACCCCACCGGAGGAGGATGAGAGTGGAGGAAGCATGTTCACGGTGAGACTTAAACATCACTGGCGGCGCCCAGTCGCAGCGCCCAGGACGCAGCCCCTGCAAAGCCAGCTCTTTGCTGTGTAACTCAGAGCCTGAGTCCTCTGAGTACACTGGGGCCATTGGGTAAACACTCTGTTTGTCTCTCCAGCAGCTGGGGGAAGCCAGGGCACCCAGCTGTTGCCCAGCCAAAGAGCCAAGGTGCCTCCTTCCAAAAGCCACAGGCACTGGGTCCTTTCCTGGAGGACACATAGCTTCTGAGAAAAGCAGACTGTAGCCCCTTTAGGGGGAAAACATATCGATAAAATCCTGTGCCTGGATACTCAACACTAGCTCTGGGGCCTGTACCCCCCCCACCTCCATCTTGGCAGTGGTTCCCTGGGCATGGGCATGGCCTCCACTGAGAAACTGCCTCCCTTGTCAGCTCACTCCCACCCTCTGCCATTCATAAAAGGTCACATAGTATACGATTCCATTTATATGAAATGTATGGAAGGGGCAAATCCATAGAGATGTAAGTAGATTAGTGGTTGCTAGGGGATGGAGGGCAGGGGTGAACTGACTGCTTATATTGTTTTGGGCGAACAGTTCGTTCGGGTTTTTCTGTAACATCTTACGGAGATGTTAAGATGTTACAGAAAAACCCGAACGAACTGTTCGCCCAAGCCAATAGATACGGAGTTTCTTTTTAGGGTGGTGGAAATGTTCTGGAATTAGATAGTGGTGATGGTTGCACAACTTAGTGAATATACTAACAATCACTGATTGTACACTATAAAGTGGTGAATTTTATGTTATGTGAATTATATCCCAGTTTTTATTAAAAAAACTTTTTTTTTAAATTATTTTTTTGGCCATGCCGTGCAGCTTGCAGGATCTTAGTTACCCGACCAGGGATTGAACCTGGGCCCTGGCAGTGAAAGTGCAGAGTTCTAACCAATGGACCACCAGGGAATTCCCTATCCCAATTTTTAAAATGGGATAGATTTGAATAGATAGTTCTACAAAGAAGATGTATAAAAGGTCAGTCAATAAGCACATGAAAAGATGCTCAATATCAGTAGTCATTAGGGAAGTCAAATCAAAACCACAATGAGATATCACTTTACATCGCTAGGATGGCTCAAATAAAAGACGTAGACTAAGATGGCAAGATGAGGAAAAGTAGGCACCCCACGCACTGCTGGTGGGTTTGTAAAATGGGACAGGTGCTTTGGAAAATCGTTTGGTAGTTCCTCAAAAGGTTAAATATAGTTACCGTACGAAGGTAAAAGCTCATAGGCATGCCAAGAGAATTGAAGACATACATGTATGCAAAAATCTGTACATGAGTGTTCATAGCAGCATTTTTCACAATAGCCAAAAAGCAGAAACAACCTACTGATACATATGACACTATTAATGCATACAACAACATGAATGAATCTCAGAATAATTCTGCCAAGTGAAAGACACCAGCAAAAAAACAAAAAATGCATACTGTGTTATTGCATTTATATAAAATTCGAGAAAATGCAAACTATACAGTAACAGAAAGCAGATCAGTGGTTGCCTGGGGACGGGGGACTGGGGAGGGGATGGAGTGAGCAATTACAGTGGGGCAGAATGAAATTTTAGGGAGTGCTGGGAACGTGACCGTGGTGATGGTTTCCTGGAGGTATATGTATGTCAGAACAGCAAATTGCACACTTTTTGTATGGCGTGCAAATGTGCAGGTTACTATATGTCGATTATATCTCAAAAAAGCTATAAACAAAAAAAGGAGCATGTTTTTGAAGAGATGAACTGCAAGGTCCTTTCCAGCTCTGGTTCTGTGACACTTATTAGAGGGATTTATCCCAAAGCCTTGTACCAAAATGGTGCTTTGTAATAGGATACCCAAATCATTGAGATAAAACAGGATTTTGCCTAATTATTGAGAGACCGGCCTTGTTCTTTACCTTTCTGGGACTGTGTAGACAGAGCCTCAAAGCCCAATGGAACGACGGGGCAGGGAAGCGCACCATCCAGCCAGTGGGAAGACATCCAGGTCAGAGGAGGAAACTGGGGAAACGACAGCCTAATGAGCTCTGCTCTTTCCAATTTCTTTAAGTCTATGATTCAGAGGATCGGCTCGCCGTGGACATTCCAGACCAGTGAGGCATCTCAGGGCCATGAATGCATAGACATCCCAGGGGAAAAAACAATGGAAGACAAGATGGAAATGAGAAATGGCCTTTTTAGGTCTCTTGACCCAAATGCAAAGAGCTGAGAGGATATGGAGGAAGAGGTGGAAGTGTCCCTTCCCTGCAGGAAAGGAGATTATGACTTGACAGGGTCTGGGGAAATCAAATGCAAGACACCGAAGAGCTGGAATGTTAGGCCTCCAGGGATGCCTTCTAGATGGACGTGCCAGAGGAGGAGGAGGAAGGAGGTGATCCCCTCCCCGCCTGTTGGCAGTGAAAGCCAAGAAGGCAAGGAAGGGAAAGAATGAAAAGCTAAGAGGCACGCTTCAAAGTCATTTGTCAGCTGGGCAGCGCCTTAAGCCAGTGCCACGGCTGATGGATCACCTCCTGGAAAGCACCTGCGGAGATGGACCCAGCCCAGAAGGCTGTCGCCCTCTCCTCAGCCTGCACCTGGAGCAGATGCTTTAAAAGAAGACAAACAAAACCCTAAGTGCCCTCGGTGACTTGGGGCAATATTTATACTTGAGGAGAGTGGCATTTTCTTTTGATCCAGAGGGTGATAAGTTAGGAGCTTCAAGTCTGAAGCAGAGGAATTGAGTGTGCTTGTAATCTTATCCTACACAGCAGAGTTCCTACAGGAGTTTCTTATCCGGAGGAATGTTGACCTCAAGGATCCTTTCTCACCTCCACCCTTGCTTCTCCTGCTGCCCCAGGGCCCTCAGCAGTGTACTTCCCTGGCTCCCAAAAGGCTGATGACATCGGTCAGTATCATCACGATTCCTTAAATTAGTAAGCCATCTCATGGTCTATAAAGCTCCTTCCCCTCCATGATCTCATTTTGATTATTATTCAACCCTGTGAGATAGGCATTGCTTCTCTCATTTTTAGGAGAGGAACATGAGTGATCAGAACACAGATGTTTGGATTAATTAACTAATTAATTCTTTCATTCATATAGTCATTCAAATAATGATTGAACACCTTCTATGTGTCAGACACTGCTTAGGTGCTGAGGACACAGTGATGAAACCAGACAGCCACAGGCCTTGCCCTTCTGGAGCTTAGTCTAATGGGATTGGGGGACAGGTAGGTGGGAAGAGGCGTTAATACAACGCAAATCTAATCACAGACTATGAGGGATGTTATCACTGGGGAATCTCAGCTGGCCTGGGGGCGAGGGAAAGCATCCCTTGAGGAAGTGTTATTTGACCTTAGAGCTGAGCTGATGTATGATGGGTGTTAGCTGAGAAGATGGAGTGGGGTAGAGAGTTCTCCAAGAGGAGGGAAGAGTATCGAGGAGGCATTGTGGCAGGAAGCGACTTGGCCTTGCAGAGAGAAAGAGGGAGAGAGGCAAGAGAGGAGACTGGCGAGGTGGGTGGGGCCTTGCAGGCCACGGCCAAGAGTTGTGTCTTGACCCTCAGAGCCACAGGGAGCCACAGAAGGCTTGCAAGCAGAGCAGGGCTGGCCTGACCATTCTGGTTGCTTTGGAGAATGATGTGTGAGGAATGACAGGTCTTGAATGAGGATGGGGCAGCAGAAACATAGAGAAGTGTACATATTTGGGAGATACTTGGAGGCAAAATGGACAGAAAGTTCAGGCTCTTACGATTCCAGCATGCTAGGGATGCGAATGGAGGTGGTGCGGTGCAGTGGGTCGAATGGGAGTGCCCAAAAGATGTGGCTGTGTCTTAACCCCTAGAACCAGTGAATGTAACCTTATTTGGAAAAAGGTCTTTGCGGATGTAATGAAGTTACGGATCCCAAGATGGGATCATCCTGGATTATTCAGGTGAGCCCTAAATCCAGTGACACCTGTCCTTACAAGAGAGAGAGGCAGAGGGAGGTCACACAGACAGAAGGGAAGCCCATGTGAAAACGATGCAGCCCCAAGCCAAGGGATGCCTGGAGCCATCAGAAGCTGAAAGAGGCAAGGAAGGATTCCCCCCAGAGCCTTCTTGATTTTGGACTTCTAGCCTCCAGAGCGGTAAGAGAATAAGTTTCTGTTGTTTTAAGCCAGCAGGTTTGTGGTAGTTTGTTACAGAGGCCTTGGGAAAACTAATATGTGGGATTTTGCTGTAAAGCGGCTACTTTTCTTTTACTTCTTTTTTTTCTTTTTTCAAAAGTGTTACCTTTTTAAGGTTAGTACATTACTGGGCTCTCTCTTTATGTGTTCAGGAAATGTATGAAAGATGAAGAAGTGAGAAGCCAAGAAGATCTCAGTCTGTGGTCAGGGTTAAGGCCCATGTGGTGATGGTGCCAATCTCTGATCAACGGAGGGGTACAAACTTGGATCTGGGATGGAGCAAAGCTGACCGAGGTGATCTCTCTGACTTAACCTCATTATCTCAGAGCTCTAAGCTCACAGCCAGACTGGCAATAGACTCAACACCTGGTCCCCACCGGTCTTTGCTCTGTCTCAGCACACAAAGGAACCAGATTTGAGATCATGTAATATCCCACCTGATGTAAGTCCAGATTAGATTAGCCAGCAAAGCAAGAAGAAAAAAGGTTCAATGGTCCCCTGGACCTTGGAGATAAACCTGCTCATTAGGGAGTGGCCATCCTAGTTCATAGGGCTTTGCTGCCTGAGGAAGGAATTCACAGGCCTCTCCTGGGGGACCAGTGTATTTATAGACCCTAGAGGAGAGGAAGGATGGAGGCTCCTGGGAGACGTCATAGAGGATGTTCAGAGGAAATGAAACTGCTCTGAAAGACCAACGGGAGGAACGGGGTCCTGCGTGGCTCTGGGTGAGGCCCAAGGATCAGAAAGAAATGGGCAGGATGCAGGGAAAAGGGGGCAGCTCTGTGGGGCTGGGGTGGCGGCGGCGGCAGAAGAGCAGTGCTTTACCTTCTTGGAGGAGCCCTCTTAGGACCGCTACCTCTAGTGAACAGTTAACCTGTCAGAAACATTTGAAATATGGCTGGTTATCTGCATTCCATCACCATAATACCTTTCAGGGACGTAGTTATGTGTCAAGTGAGGTGTATCTGTGAGGGAACCCCAGATCTCTTAAATATGTAAGAGAAGCTGAGAATGTATGTAGTTTGCAAAGAAGTTGGAAGAAATGTATAAGTAGAATAAACATTTCCGGGACATTTGGAACCCATTTGGGAATGGCCGAAATATGCCCTGTGGAAGGATTTAACACGCTGGGGGACTTAGGTATGGTATTAAATGCCAGGGATGTTAACAGAAGTAGTCTGGTTATGCTACAAAATGGCTACTTCTCTAATTTTTGCAAAAGTGATACCTTATAATGGTTAGTATTTGACTTTGCATGCTTGGGGAAAGGGCAGGTGTGAGCTGCAAGATCTTAGTATGTGGCCAGGGTTAGGATCCAGTTGGTGATAAGGACTGGGAGGCAATGGACACCAAAGCGAGGGGAGAATCATACAGCTAGCTGAAGAAGAAACCATAACAATGTCCCCAAATCCTGACGACCAGGTGTTTTCCTCCAAATGGTCATTAGGGTCTTTTGATTTATAGAGTAAGTTTCAGGCTAGTTTCCATGTAATTAACATCATGGCCTCACACTCAAAGTGGGAAAGTTAATCCCTGAGGATGTCTTAAGCATCTACTCTATGGCAAACATTGTGCTGGCTGCTCTGGGGCATATAGATGAGTTAGAAAGCTCAATTCTAGCCAATGGAATTAGAAAGACAAATACTTAGTAATGAGACAGTGAAAATTCATGTTCTCTGCTGGTGCTTAGCCAACCAAAGATCATTCGTCAAGGAACTAGTTAGTGAGGCATCAACCAGCAGCTGGACTTTTCTGCTGTTTTTCAAGTTCCTGTTAAGTAGCTCCAGAGACAGGGGAAGCTTTGAGGCTCTTCTTAAAGACTTTTCACCAAGGTTGCTGCTACTGAACTTCTTTGATCATTAATTTAGCTTATGTCTTAGGGAACAAATTGGATGAGTGATATTGGGAAGGTTCATTATTATGATGTGATCCAGCAGGCCTGATCGTGGAGAGAGTCCATGCCTAACCACAGCCATTTTGAGTGCCTTCACAGTCAGCTGGGGCACTGCTCAGCCGTGACATCTGTATGCCGGGAAGGCACTGAGGGAAACACAGGAGACAGGAGTTAATGAAACCTAGCTCTCTGTCCTAACTTTGCCACTCGCTTTCTGTGTAACCTTGGGCAAGTTACTATTCCTTTCTGGGCCTCAGTTTCTCCATCTGCATAATGAGGCGGTTGGGACTCTTTCTGTTATGAGATTTCTGTGATTACCGACCAGGCTCATCATTCTCCGGATGTCCACTCCCCATTCTACTTTTTATATTACTCCAGTCAAAACAGCCACTACCGATTGGGAGGAGGGGAGTTCCCATCTTTGTGTTATTTCTGCTAACTCTTGGTGTTGACCCATCTGAGCACCTGTTGGACAAGCTGTGATGATTTTACCCAAATAAGGATACTTGATATGTATCATAAACCCAGGTTGATTATTGACATGACCATACAGTTCCTTTCTGCATTCAATGAATATTTATTGAGTATTTGCTTTGGGCATTAGCACTGCTGGTGAGAACACAAAAATGAGCAAGACATAGCTTTACTATCTCATAGTATTGGTAAGACATACACAAGTACCTATGAGAATATATAACACTTATACAATGCTTGCCTTACTAGGAGAGCCAAGCACTGTACCAAGTACTTCCTAGGTATTGATTGGTTTAATCCTTCCAATAACCCAGTGAGCTGCCCCCCCCCTTTTTTTTTTTCAGATGAGGAGTCTAAGGCTCAGAAATCTTAAATAATTTGCCCATTTATCTATTTAGTAAGTGACAGAGCGGCCTTATTCCAGAACCCATGTGCTTAACCACTGTGCTTCACTGCTTCCTAATTTGATTCAAGACAGTTTGAGTTCAGTATTAGAAGTGCAAATAAAGTGGTATATGGGCTCAAACAAGTGAGAATTTGCTTCTCAAAGTTCAGTGAGGGAAGTGTGTGGGCTTTCAGGTTAGGCAGACCTGGGAAAATTACTTAACTTCTGTTGGCCTCAGTTGCCTCATCTGTAAAATGGGGATGATAAGGAGTAGGACTACTTCATAGGTGTGAGGATTAAATGAGTTAATGCATGCGAAACATTTAGAACAGTGCTTGACACGCAGTGCATGCTCAATAAATTTTAACGACATCCCTCTCCTCCTCCTCCTCCTCCTCCTCCTCTGTGGGGATAGGAAGAGAGGAATGGGCTGCAACAGGATTGTACTTTGAGTCTTCAGTGGCTGAACCTGCAGGCTGAAAGTTGGGTTTTAATGAAAACACTAATTCTAAGAGTTATGTGCACCCCACTGTTCATAGCAGCACTATTTACAAATGCCAAGATATGGAAGCAACCTAAGTATCCATCAACAGATGAACAAAGAAGCTGTGATATATATATATATATAGACAATGGAATATTATTTCGCCATAAACAGGAATGAAATCTTGCCATTTGCAACAACAGGGATGGTCCTGGAGGGTGTTACACTTAGTGAAATAAGTCAGACAGGGAAAGACAAATATTGTATGATATCACTTATGTGTGAAATCTAAAAAATAAATGAATATATGTAGCAAAACAGAAACAGACTCACAGATATAAAGAACAAACTAGCGGTTACCAGTGGGGAGAGGGTGGGGGGAGGGGCCAGATAGGGGTAGGGAATTAAGAGGCACCAACTACTGGGTATAAAATAAATAAACTACAAGGATATATTGTACAGCACAGGGAATATAGCCAATATTTTATAAGTTTAAATGGAGTATAACCTATAAAAATGTTGAATCACTATGTTGTACACCTGAAACTAATATAATATTGTAAATTAACTATACCTCAACAAAAAATTTTTAAAAAAAGAAGGTTCGGTTGTAAGTTGCCAGAGGGGATCCCTTTTTGAGTTGACTTTGAAGCAAGGTGAGCTCTATGTAGAGCAGCCAAATGAAAGTCACTAAAATATCTCCTTGCTTGAAAGGGTGGAGCTTGATATTACTTTGGGGAACAGGACATACCTCATAGGACTACTATCATAATACCATACCTAGGAGGAAAACCTCAAAGTACTATCATGCATTAACTCCCTGGATCAAGTGCATTCACTAGATTAGCCCCAGCAGAGATTGGTGCTTTGGTGGAATAAGATAGTGAACAGTTCTGATGGCTACTAAGAAGACAGGTGTGGATGGAACAGGGCAAAGACAGAGCCGTCCCTTCCTGATCAGTTCCAAGAGGTCAGAGGCCAGAGCCCAAAGGTGGGTGGGTGGGGGAACATATCAGGAAGAGGAGAAAACTAACACTGAATGAGCAACTACCGTGGGCTGGGACCTGTGCTAAGTACTTTCCGTGCATTATTTTGTTTAATCTCCCACCGTAATAAGGTAGGTACTATTATTACCCTCACTTAGTAACTGAAGAACCTTAGGCTCAGAGAGGTTAGATAAGTTGCCCAAAGTCACACAGTTGAGGCCTGAGATTGAGGGGCAGGATTTGAATTCAGTTATTTGAAATTCCAAAAGTTGAGTTCTTTCTAATACACCACACTGCTCATTCAAACCCAGAGGACAGGGAGCCAGACGAGTCAACCAAACAGCAGTGGCTGGTGGTGATAACATGCATAGGACACTAAGCAGGACTGAATAGCTTGTGCACAGCACCAATGAGGGCAACAAGTCACAGGCTGGCTTCACATAGGTCAGCTATCTCATCTCTGTCCCCAACAGTACACTGAATTCTACCCCTTGTCCCCAGCATTGCCCCTGAGCTTGACTGGAAACTGAGTCTTGCCCCTCACCACAGGCCTGAGCCCCAAGTGCAGCAATGCACCTTACAGCCACTGCTGCCCACTCTTGGAGACACACCTTTAAACGTTGATTCTGCTAATATTAACTCAACAGTGTCATCTTCCTGAACAAAAGACAGAACACAGTTCTACCAACAGTTACTTATCTCTTCAACAAGCAGTCTCCAAGTGCCAACTTCGTGCCAGGCACTGCGTGAGTTGCTATCATTCCTGTGACCTTCAAGTCTAGCGGGGGCAGACAAGTATAAAAACCGGTCATTTGAATATGCTATTGAGATATACGGGAGCCCACAGGGATTTCAGAGTGACCCATCAGAGTTGCCTCCCTTGCCTCACAGGCCTTGGCTCCGGAATGGGTACCCTGGTGGTGGACCCTCTCTACGGGCCCACAGGACATGGCGTGCAGACACACAAGTGCAGGCCAGAATCACTGCCAATGAAAGTTATGGCCATAGCTGTTATGAGGAAGACAAAGTCACCATGGGCAAGAGCAGCCTGAGAAAGGAGAAAGATGAGATCTTGGATCTAGGACTGGAAACATGGATGCAGTTTGGTTAAATGGAGAGAAGGATTAGATTAAAACATAATTCTCCCACGTGGTCAGCTCCTTAAATCTTGTTTTAAATACATGCCTTCTGTTTACTAAGAGTTGCTTGCCTTAAATTTGTATTGGGTGTGCCTTTGTATGTTGTTCCCTTGCACATTCTGAAAACTAAGTAAGGTGGGAAAAAGAATTACAGGAAAAAGAATGACTGGGGTGCTCTCTCCCAGCATTGTCCAATAGAACTTAGTGCAATAATCGAAAGGTTCTATTCTGTGCTGTCCAATTCAGTGGCCCCTAGCTGCAGGTGGCTACTGAGCAATTGAGATGTGGCCAGTGCAGCGGAGGAAATGAAGTTTTCATTTTATTTTAAATGTTGTTAGTATCAGTCATATTGGAAAGGGCAGCCCTTAAACCGCTTAGCAAATAGCCCATACACACCCTGGTCAAGGAGCGATTAAATATGAACGCTTCTAGGAACCTACTTATGGGGGTGCTCATTTGCAAATGTATGGGCTTGTTCCGTCAGGGGGTGGAGGATCATGGTTCCTAAACACCATCCCGCAAGGGTTGATACCTTATTTACACGGTGCCTTCAGATACATTATCTCATTCAATCCCATAACAACCCTGAAGGGGGTAGCACGCAGATCATCATCCCCAGGAGATGCAGCAAATTTAGGTGACAACAGCAAGGCCCTGAGGCAGGTGAGGGTGGAGACTAGAGGTCCGGTGTTTCTCCTCCTGGGTGGAAGACTCTTTCCAGGAGGCAGCAGAGGGGGAATGATCTCACGCTACTAATGCCCACTGCTCACCGCCTGGGCCTCACGGATGAAGAGAGGTGCTCTGCCTTCCATGTCGCTGCCTTTTTCCTACTGGACTGGGGCTAATGCGGACATAGGCTATGAACAAGAACCCTATCTTATCCCCTTCCCACTACCTTGATTTAGGCAATAGGAAAGGTTTTGAAAATTTCATTTATATATTCAAAATTATGTCGGGAGCACCAACCACGCCCCAGACATTGTTCTAGTTCTGGGGATACAGCTGTGAACAAAGCAGAGATCCCTGCTATGGAGACTGATAAAAAATTGTGCATATGCTGGATTGTTGTAACATTTCAAAAACATGTTAAGTCTACTGTGGTCTCTCACATCTTTAATGGTACACACACACTGTCCAATGTATTTTTTTGTGCAAATCTGGACTCGCACTTCAAGCAAAATGCCTGGCTGGCTGAAATGTGGAAACACTTTTCGATTCAGTCTTTTAACATGTGTTGAGTGCCACCTATGTGCAGAGCCCGATATTGGGGACTTTGGAGAGAGGCAGAAGAATGAGAAGACAAGGTCCTATCTTAGGGGGTTCCCCGTGCAGTGAAAGAGGCAGCTCCTTCTCTTGGGAGCTCCCAGGCTGTAGGAGCTGACAGCCTAGTCTGGGAAGGCAAACAACTTCAGGACCCACTTTCAGAGGGGAATCCCAAGTACATGCAAAATGAATCCAGCCTAGACTGTTTGGAGTTGGGTAAACGGTCCCTTGCCGTGATGATGGGGAACAAAAGAGGGGATGCCATAGGAGCTGTTGCATGTCCTGACAGCGAGGAGGAACCCAGGAGCAGCCTCTCCTGGATTACTGTTATCCTGGCAAGTCTTCTGGATGAGATGGGATTGGAGGTGCTGCTGTAAGAATGAAGAGGTCTGTGGAAGGATGGGGTGGGGTGGGGGCGTTCCAGGTAGAGGGTGCCTCCTGGGGGATGGTAGGAGAAATGGGGGCGCTGGGCACAGTTCAAACCCAGCTGAAGATGCAGAGGAGAGAGGAGGGCCAGTGTGTGAGGGTCTCGGCCAAGTCCTTGCCGCTGCGGAGCGGCGGTGGGGAAGGACCGGGTCAGAGGTAGCGGGGGTGAGTGGGGGCGGCGCCCAGGTTTCTTGACAGCTGTTTAAGGAAGCGTGGCGACAAAGGGTTAAGTGTGCCCCTCCACCGCCCCAAATGCTTCCTGTGTTTGAAATCCTTCAGGTCTCCAAAACCCTCTGGCCCCCGGCCAGGCGGGCATTGTCCGGGGAGCACTTGTGGGCTGTCAGAGTGGCCTCGCAGCCTTTGTTGTGGGACCACCTCGAGGTTCCCTCTCGCGCCCTGGCTGCGACTGCCCAGTGCGTGCCGGGAGGGGGGCGGTGCGGGAGGCTTGCTCCCTCTCCCTCTGCCCGGCCCCCCCTCCAGCCCTCCCGATGACCACATGACCAAGTGGGCTCGCGGCCAAGCCACAGGCTACAAAATGCAGCCCCTGGAGTGAGCGGGGCGCATTCCCGCTGGCAGCCTGAGCCACGGGCCGTTGGAGCCGCAGCCGAGCCGCCAGCCACTTGGAACGAGCTCGCCGCCGCCCCCGGAGCCGCCGAGGCCAGCTGGGCGGCGCTGCCCCGCGGCGGGAGAGAGGAGGCTGCGGCAGAGAGTAGGCGGCGGCCGGCCAGCCCGCGGCGCGGCCCGGGGCGTACCGTCTCGCGGCCCGGGAGCCACGCGAGCTTCGCGCCCGCACGCACGAGCCGCGACTCGCGCCTCCCTCGGCCTCCGGCCTCTCCGCCCCCACCCCCGCCCCCTGGCCAGGGCCGCGCGGCGGCGGCGGCGGCCAGAGGAGCAGCATGAATCTGCGGCTCTGCGTGCAGGCGCTCCTGCTGCTCTGGCTCTTCCTGAGCGCGGTGTGTGGAGGTGAGTGCGCACCCTCCCGCTCGCCCGCGGCCCCCTCGCCGCTCTCCAGGGCTGCAGCCCGCGCGCTCCCCGCCCTCCGCCCTGAAGATCGCGCCCTCTCCGCCTCCCGGGAGCCGGGCGCGAGCCGTGCAGGAGCCGCCACGCGCCGGGCCGCCGACGGACGGGGCGCCCGGGGCCAGGGACTCGCCGGCCGCGGGCACCTCTCCCTCCGGGGGGCTCGGCTCGTCTCGGCCTGGGGCATTACCTTCCGGCGCCTGGCCCCTCCAGGCTGCCCCTCGTAGTCCGAAGAGCTCAGGGCCGCAGGCGTGTGCCCTGTGTCCCGAGCCCCGCTCCCCACGTGGTGGAGGGTATGGGGGGGCACGTCCTGCTCCCCTCGTGGATCCTTGGAGGGAACTGACCTGAGGCCGGTGGGTTGGGCTCCTGCGTGGAAAGTTAGGGGCCGCCGGCCGGTCCGGGGGCCTGGGCCACTGGGGGATGATGATGTGCCAAGATGCAGACGTGACACTTGTTGCATAGGCAGGAGCGCGCCGCGGGGGAGGCGGCGTGGAGCCCAGCTGTGGTTCCTTTCAGCCTGCAAGTGAGCAGAGGCAGCCTCCCCCGGGCCGGGCCCGGCAGGGCCAGGTCAGGCTGGCCTCCTCCCTCACCCCCAAGTCCTGTCTGGTCTGCTCTCCTGCTCCCACGCAGAAGGCTCTCCCGGAGGCCTGCGTCCCACCCCAGGGACTTGAGTCTTCGAGATCCTGGCTCCAGTAACCCCTCTGACCCAGGCATGGTCATGCTTCACCTCAGTCCCCCTGTCTCCAGGCACCAAACCAGGAAACAGCACCTGACCCGATACCTCCATGCAGCTGGCCCCCACCTGCACCACACCCCCACCTGGCATACTTGGCACCGACTGGTGCTCCCTTGCCCTCCCCAAGCCTGGTCCCCACCCACATCCCAGCAGTCCCAGTCCGGGCTGCCTGTCCTCTGTGCGTCAGTGTCTCCTGGGGCTGCCAGCTCCCACCTCCAGCTGCCACAGTCCTGTGATCTGCCTGTCACTGCTGCCTGCCTGGCAACACAGAATAGGAAGGCCAAGACCAGGTGGACTAATGCCAGTGCCAGGCTTGGACTTACGGGGAGGTGGGAGCAGGGGCAAGGAGAGAGCAGGGCAGCAAGTTTCCTAGAGGAAGGGCCCAAGGCCCTACTTTGTTCCAGACCCTCCAGAACAGGATGCAGCCCGGGAGCCTCTGAGGGGCCTGGTGGGGCTTCCACCTCTCTCTTTGTAGGTCACCTCCTTTCTCTGCTCTTGCCTTTGGCACTGCCCTGGCCCGGGGAGCCCTGCCCAGCTTCTCGGGAAGGCGCACTGGCTGGGTCTGGCACTACCTGCCTTTAGCTAGCTGTCCAGTGATCTCTCTCTTCAGGCCTGAGCCCTGGCTCAGCCACCTCACTGGTAAGAAGGAAGCAGGCTTTTTCCTCAGAAACTCCTGTCAGGCAGGCAGTGGCAGAAAGAGAGCCAAATATATGAATGAAGGACACCACACGGGCCTGCCCTCCTGGAGCCTGCCGTCCAGGGCAGTTGGCGAGATAAGACATCCACAGGACACCACCCCTGGCAAACAGTGGTGCAGAGAGGGCATCCCAGAGGAAGCTGGGCCTACCTGATCTGCACACTTGCGGCTCCCCCAGAGCCTACGGGGAGACCCTTGGCTAACTGACCCGCACTCGGACCTTTTCAGGGTCCAGCTGTTGGGGCAGTACTGGTAAAGGGAGAGCCGGTTTCAAGGGGAGGGAGCGCTGCATCTGGCTCAGACCCTACCACGTCCTGCTTCAATTCACCCTTCTGCATTAGGTCACCTATCTCCACAGCCGGATCTGGGTAAATTCGTTGCCCTCACAGTTTGCTTAAGCCTAGCACTGGAAACTTCCAAAGCTCCCCCTGCCTCTCCACCCGCCCCTGCCACATCCCCCCACCCCACCCCCGCCCTCTCCTGGGGCCAAGGGGGCCACCTCTGTGCAGGCGGCCACCAGCCCAGGGTCTGGGGACACATGTCCTGCTCCTCCTGCCTCCTGTCCTGGGTCAGAACAAGGGACCTTTTCGGAACCACCTTGCCCTTGGCCCAGACTTGCATGTTCTCCCCAGCTAGAGTCCCCAGTCAGCTCCAGGCCTGAAATCCATGCTTCCTCAAGACACGCCGTGTCCTGACTTGGAATGCACTCCCGCCACCACACACAGACTCCTCCACTGCCTCCTGACCTGGGATACACTTTGTTCTTCTGAGTCTGAGAGCTGCTGGGCTAGGGCCAAGTAGCCCTTGGTCTTTGTCTGAGCACCTCTCTGTCTTTCCTTGTCCCCCTCCTGCCCTTCCCCGGCCCAAGCTGAGGCCTGCAGCCACAGTGACAGCGTGAGGACAGCCTCCTGGACCCCTCCCACTCAGGGAGGGGGCATCTCCACTCCATCCCCAATGCCTCAGAACTAAGCACCCAGGTAACCTGAGTCAGGCCTCTCGGCGGCAAAGGACTAATGCAGGTGAAGCGGACGACCAGGCTGCCAGGGCGTGATGTGTCCACAGCAGCACGGCTGGCGCGGGAAGACGGCTCAGGGCACTGGGCTGGGCAGACAAAGGAGGGGCGCTTCATCCTGGAGACACATGCAGGACCCCAGAGCAGTGGAGGGGACGTAGCCATTGCCACCAGGGCACTTGTGTGGGCTTTTAAAGCAATCACAAGACAGGCCGGACAGCAAGAGGAAAAAAAAAATGTTTCATTGCTAGTGAGGATGGCGTGTTCCTGAGAAGCGGCACACACCTCTTTGTGAACGGGCAGGGCTGGAGTTCAGATTGTGTGAAAAGCAAGCCCTGTTTACCCCTGCCTGCGCTTCACGGTGCAGGTGCTGTAGCTTCACTGCTGATGGCGCTTCGGTCCCTCTAGGCTCGCGACTTTTTGCAGGATTGCCCCAGCCTTCCTGAGTAGCAGATGCGTTAGAGGAAAATATTTAAGTATACTGGGGATGGCCCGTTTCTACAGGGGAATTCTTTTGTATAGCCAGGACCTCTGCAGTGATGAGAATCAAAAGCCTCTGATTTGTCCCTTTGGACAGGACAAAGCCAGGGTTTCAGGTGTCAGCTTATCTTAGGGTGAACCAGACTCAGAATCAAAAGTAGGAAACAGGTGGATGATGGAATCAGGGTGGGGGGAGGAGCTGAAGACTTCCGGCTACAAGGAGGACAGTAAGCCCCCCCCCCATCCAGTGGGATGCAAGGTGCCAGGGGCTTCTGGGTGACTGCTCTCCAGGGCCTGGCTGAGAGCTCGGTCAGCTTAGGTAGCTCTTCTCTGCAGCCCTAGAGTCTAGACGTCTCGCCGGCCAGAGTCTGAGCCCACCAGCCGTGTTCCTCATCCTGGCTCTGGGCCTCCCCTGTCCCTTAGGGACCCCTCCCCCGTCTCTTAGGGACCCCTCCCCCCAACAGCCCTCCCTCCCTGACTGCCACCACCACTCACAGTCCTGGGTCTCAGCATTTGGAGAGGATACCCTCCCCATCTGGGCACTGTACCTCTCTTCTCATGCCTGCTGTACCCCTGGGGCCATAGCCTGTGCCATTGGCCATCCCTGCAACACAGGAACCAAGACCTCACTGACACCTTCAAGGCCCTTAGGGTCCTTCCTTTTGCCTGGCCACACCCTCAGCACAGTCCTTTTTGCCCTGAGAGTTTCTCTGGTACCAACTTCTCATCAGTATCATTCCTGTCCTCTTGAGAGGGCAGAACAGCCTTGAGGGGACTTCAAAACACAAGGCAGAAGCTGAAGCAGCTGGGGTGGGGAGCTTAGTGCAGGGGCTTCCCTCCTCTCCCTCCCCGACCCAGCCCCTTTGCAGATGGCACTCAGAGGGTAGACCTATGGCAGGCGAAAGCAGCCTCCTTGCCCCTGTCCATACCTACTGCCCCAAAGTGCAAACACAACTCGTGTTTTAATTTACATTAGGTGATGGGTTTAGGGGAGGAGCTGACACAGTAACCCACCCCCGACCAGAAGCATGAAGGGTGGCTGGTAAACAGAGGGGTCCTAATGGGCCTGTGACGTTCTCTCTGGGAGGGAGGGTGGAGGGCTAGAGAGTGTGTGCGTGCGTGTCTGGGCGAGAGAGCGTGGCCAGCAGCAGGCGCCAGGGGCCTGGGCAGGGAGGGCCCTAAGGACAATCCTTGCCTGCGTTTGGCCCAAGAGGAGGATAAATGCCTGGAAATTGCGTGCAAGTGGAGGAGGAATCACAAGAACCAAACAGCCAAGGAAGGAACCGGAGCGTGGGGATGCTGGAGGCAGGGAGGAAGGAAAGGAAGAGCCGCCAGGGGCATGGTTGGGGGGCGAGCAGCCAATGGGTGGTTATATGGAAACTGTGAGCTAGTGGTGGAGACTCCTGGATGGATGGAAACAGGTTTCGAGAGACAGCGATATAGCTGGAGGCGAACCCGATGGTGTGGGGAGAGGGAGACTGGGATTCATGATCACTGGCCTCAGAAGCTGTGTTTCTGCAGACCAGCCCCATCCTGGGCATTGCACAAGCACTCTGCCCGTCTGCCTCCTGCCCAGCACCATCGCATCTCCCTGCTCTGCTTGCCTCTGGCGGCTAGCTTGTCTGTGGAGTGCCAGCTCGCCTGCCCTGGCTGGACTGCAGCCTCCATGAGAGGTGGCTGAGAGCTCGGTCAGCTTAGGTAGCTCTTCTCTGCAGCCCTAGAGTCTAGACGTCTCGCTGGCCAGAGTCTGAGCCCACCAGCCGTGTTCCTCATCCTGGCTCTGGGCCTCCCCTGTCTCTTAGGGACCCCTCCCCCCAACAGCCCTCCCTCCCTGACTGCCACCACCACTCACAGTCCTGGGTCTCAGCATTTGGAGAGGATACCCTCCCCATCTGGGCACTGTGCCTCTCTTCTCACGCCCAGGGGCCTCATCGTGTGTCTTTCCCTCATCGCACCCAGGAACACCCAGCACCACTTGGATTCTATTGGCAGGGCTTGGTCTGGCATCAGGAGGCTTCTCCTCTAAGCCAGATGTGGACAGATGTAGAGAAGAACCCCCTAGAGACGAAAAGGAGCCAGCTGGGATTGGAATGCAAGGGATTTGCATCAGGCACAGGATGGGGGTGTGATCCAGGGGTGAAAGGAGGTAGGGCAATGGGGGGGCGATACTAGCAGCCCACCCCCCTCCCGATGCACTTGCTGCTTCAGGTGACGTTCACTCATTTGTTTACTAATTCATTTGTACAATATTTATTGGCCTCTGAATCTGGTCACAGGCTGACTAGAACCCAGCATAAGGCACACAGAGTCAGAGATTTCCCCCCCACCCCCCCGCAAACAATCCCCCAGCCACACCCACAGGGAGGCCACAGGTGCAAGCGAACCCCAGGATGGCCAAACACTGATGAGATGCCCAGGGGTGAGGTATGAGAGCTCTAGTACTCAAAAGTGGGTCACCTGCGTATCAAAGGATGTACAATGACATCATGTTCCAGATTTGCTTTAAAATATCTCTGCAAAGAAAGAAACAGGAGAACCAAAGCATATGTAACTCCATCTGGATAACTGTTGAATCTGGGTGATAGGCACGTGATGGGGGGAGTTGTTTTCATTGAAATATTGTGCGTTTGAAATGTTTTGAGTGTATCAGTGACAAGGGTGCCGTGGGAAGGTATTGTCTGCTGTGCCCCAGCCTGAGTACAGGCATGATGCCCCAAGCTGCACCCCCCGATGATGTTCTGAGCACAGAACATGTTTGTGCCCATCAGAAACATGATAGGACTGTCAAAAGGACATCAAGTCAGGTGTATAATTTGCAAGTGTGAGTAGTGGGCTCTGTTTGCCCCAGGACAGTGTAAACATTGCAAATGGTTCATCGGTTCACTGATTGGAAGAGGAAAAACAAAAGCTCTGAGAGCGCCACCTCATGGAGAGACTGCCCCTCCTCTGGGGCCCTGGCCCATCTGCATCAGCCTTTGGGATAACAGGCTTTCTCCTTCCTGCAGGGCCCCTGCTGCAGACTTCTGACGGGAAGGGGATGGAGGAAGGCACCATCCGCCACCTGGTGCAGCCCAGAGGGCCGAGGAGCGGCCCAGGGCCCTGGCAGGGAGGTCGGAGGAAGTTCCGCCGCCAGCGGCCGCGCCTCTCCCATAAGGGCCCCATGCCTTTCTGAAGCAGGTACTTGAGCCTCTGGTCAGTGGGCGGCACAGAAAGGGCAGGGGAGGAACAGCCTGGAAGCTGGGTGGCCCTGCTGCTCACCGCTGGCCAGACACCTGCACCAGGCAGTGCCGGCCCCATGCATAACACCGGGGCTTACAGAGCACCTTCAGTTTAGACCGGAGACCAAGGCCGGAGAGGGGCTTGACACTCCCCAGGAGTTAGGTGCTGGCTCCCCTCCACTCTGCTGCCTAGGCCCAGCTGGAGTGTTATGGAAGTCCTGGGGGGGCCTTGATGAGCTGGGGAGAGGTGCCCCGGGGTATATGTGCAGGTGTGCGGTGTGGATCCTCACCAGAGGCGGGGAGGAAGGCAGGGATCCTTGGGGGTAGCCGCTAGCAGAGAACAGGAAGAGAGCTGCCCGGAGATGTGGGAAGGAGAGAGCAGGGCCTGAGCCTGCCCCTGAGGCCTGGCCTGCTGTCCTTCCCCCTGTCGCCAGGACAGAGTGGCACTGACTCAGTGGCCTGGGGCTTTAGGTTCAGGCTTGTGGGGCGGGCGGGTGAAGGCCCTCTCCTCTCCTGTCCTAGGCGGTTCCTTTGACCTAGGACACGTCAATGACCCCTCTCTGGTCATTTTTCCTCTTTTAGGACTGAAGGGGCCACCACGTGTCCGCCCCCTGTGATTCTCTCTACTCCTCCGTCGTCGATCGGCCTGCTTCTCTGGAGCCCTCCCATCCGTTCGCCTCATCTGGCCCCTGTTCTAGCTGCTGACGGTCTGGCTCTTCTCGCCCACCAGCCTCCCCGAATGGATTGGCGTGCTCCTGCCCCTAGCAAGGACTCATTCAGTGCCCCTTCGTGACTTGAAGACCCTGCACTGGAAGGCCGTCCTTCCTCTCCGCAGCCCTCCCTCTGCTCTAGTCCCTACCTCTTCTGTCCAATACCCTTCCTGCCTCAGGTATGCCCTGGGGGCCGGGTGGTACCCGCCCTTCTTTAATGGGCTCCAGCAGATTCCACAGTTTCGCATCAGCACTCCCCCCCAGGCCTCCAGAGGGGCATAGAGAGCAGAGCAATGAGAGACTTTAGCGACAGGGACCGGGTGGCTGGGATGCAGACAGGGTGCCCTGGGGGCATGGGAACGGGGGCTTGGCGATCTGGCGAAGGGGGAGTGAAGCACTGGAGAAGAGGAGGAATAGCTACTGTGGCCTCTTCCTCATCCCCATGTTTGGCCTGGTTGAGGAAGAGGTGAAGGAGGGGCCGTGAAGTCCTTTGTCACTTCTCTCGCCTCACTGTCCCTCCCACTCACTCCCGCCCCCCCCACCCCAGCTGGTTCAAGCTCCAGCTCAGGAGGGGAGGGTATGCGCCTCAGGTGGCTCTGTTCCCTCCCAGGAGCAAAAGCCAAGTAGGATGATTGGTTTTGCCAAGAATCACAGACGATCAGAGCCAAAAGGAACCTTGGAGTTCACTTAGCGCCACCTCCTTATGCAAACTCCTGCAGAAACAGAGGCTCGGAGAGGGATGGTGACCAGCTCAGTGCCGCTGCAGAGCCAGCGTGAGGGCTCAGGTCTCCGAACTCCCACGTGATGATGCCCTCTTCCTTCTTGATGATGTCTTCCAAACCTATTAAGTGCCTTTTCCCGGGCTTGGGGCTGGGGGTGGCCAGGAAGGGAGAGGGGGCCGGCTGTGAACTGCCCCATGGTGGGACGGAGCTGTTCCCTCCTGCCTGGCCTGCCCCTTCTGGTCCATTCCCCAAGCCGGCCTGGAAAGTTCCCTGACTGGCCAGCTGCCCCCATTCCTTGCAGCACTCCCAGACCCTGGGTATTTTCATAGGGGCAACTCAGGCACCGAGACTGCCAGGAATCAGGAGGTGGCCTTAACCAGTTGGACTCAATGGCTTTCCCTTCACGTTGACTGGAACTTCTTCTCCCAGTGGCCTTTCCCTGAGGAGGCAGGGAGTGGGGAGAAGAAGAAGGAAACAAAGAAGGGGTGGGGGAGGAAGGAAGGAAAGATGGGAGGAAGTGTAGATCTCAGCAGGCTTTCTTCTCAAAGGCCTCGTGGGAGGGAGAAAAGGGAAGACAGGAGCCTGATGGCCACCTATGTACGTGTGGGGCAGGGGGAGTCAGGGCCCCCAGAGTCCCAGAACAACCCCAACGTTTGCCTACCCGCCCCTCCCCCTTCCCTCCACTGCTGCTAACGCTGCTGCTGCTGCTGCTACTGCTGCTTTAAGGCCACCCTGGGGAGCCAGGCTGGGCACCTGCCGCCCCCCCAAACGCCCCTCAGCCCAGAGTGGGGTCTGGCCAGTGTCCAGAAAGCCTCTTCTGCCACGGATGTCCCCACTGGGGCTGGGCCTTATTCCCCCTCTTCCTTTCTGCATCTCCTGTCGCATCAGTTGCCCAGCCCAGGGGGAAGGGCGGGGGTGGGCTGTGGGCAGCGGGAGAGGGACGGCTGGGAAAGTCTGGTGACACAGGGCAGTGGAGGTGCTGAGGGGCCGTCTTATTTAAAGTGGTTGTGTATGATTCTTATACTAATTTATACAAAGTTATTAAGGCGCTTTTCATTAAGAAATCGTCCCATTCCCCTAATTGTGTTCACTGTGTTTGTAAAGATTGTTCAGTGTAAATATGTCTTTATAATAAAAAGTTAAAAGCAGACAATTCGCCCTTACTCTTGGAGGTCACGTTCAGGAGGGGCACACCTCTCTGCTGAGATCCATGGTCCCCCCCCCCCCCGCCCCGCAACCCCGCACCCATGAACTTCATGTGCAGGGAGGGAAGTGCCTGCCTCCTAAATCGGTTCCAGGTCCAATGGCTTCAAACTAATTTGCCACAAACTCACAAAAGGAATCTCTATGCTTAATGACCAGTTCACATAAAATGCAGTCCACTTTTAAGTGTTTTGGCATCTGAGTGTCCTAATTTTGTTTTTTTTTTGCAGTGTCCTTTGAAGGATCTTTAAAAAAAATTATTTAAGAACATTCTGATTAAAGGTGGGATTTCTACTAAAAGTTGTTTTATATCCTTGGTGTGCATCTTCTTCTATTTTTATCTACTTTTGAACACTCTCGGGACTTTTTAGCCAGTTGCCTTTCTTGAGAAATGTTCTGTTTCCTGCAATAAATACATTTGTTAATGACTTTGTATGTATCATTTTACGTTTCACAAAGTAGTTGCTTGATGCACGAGATAGCCTGAGAAATAAAATGCAAGGAGTTTGATGCAATTCTGCCCCATCTGTCTCACTTCCTCACGCTTGTTGTCAAAATGCCAACATCTTGGAGAACAGGAAGGAACATTGGGTACATGCTAATTTGGTTAATCAACTCATTAGGTGCACACAGGTATACACGATCCAGAGTAAAACCCAGCAAAAAGGAGACAGGAGTGATCCAAAAAGTGCATTCGATAAATCTTGTGGGAAATTCCACAGATTTGACAAGTATTCAGTTCTAGAAATATACAATTTGAAGAAAGGGTCTTCAGACACTTGCTAAAAAGTCATGAAACTGCTCAATGAAAGATAAAATAGAAAATGCCACCCACAAGCGTACACAGCAATCTTATCATTGACAAAATGTTGCAGATTGTGACATATAGTGAGTTAAAAATATGACATTGTGTTGGAACTGCCTCTTAGGAAAATTGGTACAAAAATGCCTTCTTTCAAAATTACTACTTTGACTTTTAGGCAAACTGGTTGTCAGAGGAACTGGTTTTAGGCAAGGAGGTTTTGGGCGGGCTGGCTTTATGCTGATTGGTCTGTTACCGCCCTAATCACCCCCAAAGCTCTAATTTCACAAGAAACCAAGGAGAAGGGGCCGGGGGCAGGGCAGGACAACTTAATACTGATCCGTGAGTGTGTAGCCCTTTAACAGTTTACGGAGCTCTTTTTAAAAAATATCAACTCATTTTATTATCCTAACAACTGGGCGACACAGATCCCTGTTTTACAAATGAGAAAACAGGCTAAGAGAGTTGAAGCAACTTGCCCAAAGGCTCACAGCCGGTAAGTGAATCTAAAATCTGTACTTTGAATTCTAGAATGTAAACTCTTTCTATGGTACTATGGAAGGTCCCCTAATTAGAGAGAAGACTTAAGTACAAAATGTACTTAAATCCCAGTAAGTGCACTGGAAATAGGTGGCGTGGTGTGGACTGGTGGGGTCAGAGAAAGGCTCACGGAGACACCAGCTTACACCGGCCCCAGAAGACCCAGTTGCCTTTGGTTAAGTTGGCAGGAGGATGGTGCACAGTGGACGGGGGGACAAGGAAGGGGAGTTGCCACCAGTGTCCTCCAGGCATATGTAGTCACTGTATGCAAGTGGGTGGAGGCAAGTCTGACCTCCTTGGGGCAGAGGATGAGGGGAAGGAAAGCTGGTGGCTTTCTGTAAAGATAATTAGACATCAAACCAAAAGAAGGCAGGACATATGGGTTGGCACCATTTGGAGATATCTTGACCAAATAAATACAATATAATCAGAGTAGGGGGCTGTTTTTGAAAATACAGAGGGAAAAAAGAAAAAGGAGTTCACTTTTTGTTCACTGATTACTTCTGGACCAAGACCTGGAAGGGTTGGGGGTGGGGTGGGCAGATGAACCTGAAAAACAACAGCGCTTCAAATCCACCTAGAAATTAGGCAGCCCCTGAAATGAAAGAGATAAGGGAGGCAAACAGACTCAGGCCACACACAAGGCTTTTCAGGACCCCAGGCGTGGTATAAAATGAGCCATAGCTACTTAGATGCCTAACATTTCAGATTCTCCCACAAGTCCTGGCTGACCCAGGCAGCCATTCTGAGGTGCTTATAGAATTCTATTTTTCACGCCTGAAGGTTATTCAACTGAAATTTCTCAACCCCAGATTTCTGACCAGAATGGGCCTGTACCAGCTGACTGCCAAAGGGAATGGCAGAGAAGATCTACCATCTTCTTTTCTGGTCCTAGAAGGGGCTACTGACTCAGCCAGCGTTTTTCTGGAACCCCCCCCCCCCACCAAGTGGAAGATGTCTCCAGGGTTCCTTTGAAAAACCAGTTTTCCTACATACTGACCAGTGCTCAGAGAGGGACACCCCCGGCTTGCTGCCTTGGACTTCAGTCAAAGGCCGGAGCTGCATCTAGGACATTTCCTTGCATGTTTCAAATCAGGGATCAGCAAGCTTTTTCTGTAAATCGACTTTGCAGTCTGTGAGGTCTCTGTCCTAAGTACTCAAGTCAGCCATTGTCTTGCAAAAGTGGCCTTAGACAAAATGTAAATGAACCACTGTGGCTGTGTTTACAAAAACAGATGGCAACCCTGTCTCATGTGAAGCACTGGCAAGCCCTTCAGCTGAGCCCTTGAACCCTTGCCTGCGGCCCGAGGAGAAGACTTCCTTTCTGCAGCAAGGTCTAGAATTAAGAGAATTTAATAAACTGCTTATGAGCTGCTTTCTGTGCCATGCTATCTGACAATAATTATACTAACAGAGGGCTTTCCCTGGAAGGGGAAGTCTGGAGTCAGATCAGGGTTCAACTCCCAGCACCACCGTTTACTTCTCTGTGAGACCTGAAAGCCGGTGTCTCCATGAGCCCCATTTCCGCAGCGGGCAGGATACTCTGTCTGCTTGTGAGCGCTGTGGTCAGGACCAAATGCGATGATGCAGGTCTAGTGTTGGGCACAGTGCCTGGCCCATGGTGTGTGCTCCCTAGTGAGAGGTAATATTATGCCCACTAAGCCACACTCTAACCCTGAAAGGTGGACAGGGCAGTCATCATTGTCCCCAACTTATAGATGGAACAACCGGCTCAGGGAGGTCAAGTCACTTGTTCAGATTCACAGAGCCACTAACTGGCTAGCGAAGCCTCAAAGCCGGCTCCATCCTCAGCTCGCTAGGAGTCTGCTTCCCCAATCCGAGTGTGCCTGGGGCACTGGAAATTTCCAGTCTCCTAGACAACCCACAGGGCCTCCCCAGGGACAGATGGCCCTCAGCACTCTCCCCCGTGGCAGCGTTAGCTTGGGCAGCACCCGATCCTGGATTTTGGGGCCAGGCACTTGCTCCAGGAGACCTGCCTGGCCCTCAGGTTCCTTTCCACCTGAGGCCAGGTGCCCAGAAAGCTGAGTTCAGTCCTGACTCTGCTTCTGCCCAGGGCTGGCCGTGGAAGGGCCCCTTGGCCCCTTCTGGATCTCAGCCTCCTCACCTGCCTGGCCGCCTGGAAGGAGTGGGTGGGTGGGAAGCAGCTGCTTGTGCTCAGGGCTTTGCTGGGGTTCCAGCAAACAGTGAGGCTGCTTCAGGCCACTCTCCAGAGGGAATCAGTGCTCTGGGAGAAGAAACAGAAGAAACGGTGGGAAACGGGACCCTTGGCCAGTGAGGAAAGCCACCACTGGGTTACGTGGGTCTGCCCAAGCTTCTCCTGGCCCCAGAGGCTGCTGGGACCTCCATTTCATACTTCCCCCATCTTGCAAACCAAATGCTTTCTGACCTTCCCAGTGGCCTGAAGCTAGTGGCTCAGCACTCGGGATCCTAAACCCAGCTTGGCCTGTAACTGGCTGTGTGACCCTAGGCAGGTCAGTTCATCTTTTGGGGGTTCCAGTCCCCCCTCATCTATTTTCATAGGACAACAATCTCTGCTTTCCCTACCTCAGACTTACAGAATCCTAGAAGGGCAGAGCTGGCAGGCTCCTGGGAGGCCATTCAGTCTCCTGAGCCCCTTAATTTTTACAGACCTTTGACAGAAGAAAGTCGGGCTCAGAAAGGGAAAGTGACCCACTTAAAGGGACATAGCTAGATGATACTGACAGACACGACTCGACAGGTAGGGAGCAAATGCTTCCTGTGTGCCAAGCACTGTTCCGAGCACATCGCCTGTCCTGGCTGAATTAGTCCCCATTGCAACCCCATTTTATAGCTGAGGAAACTGAGGCGCAGAGAGGCTAAGTTTGTCTGAGCATCTTCTGTGGAATGTAATGGAATGAGGGGACCAAGGTGACATTGCTTTAAAGCAAGGTGAAGGCAGTACTGAAGTGCCAAGCAGTCACTCAAGGGCTGCCGTCCCCTCCCGGCTATGGCAAGGGCTTCACTCAGGCACCCTCAGTCTCAGGGCAGCAAAAATGCTCGTATCTGTGGGACCTGGGAGGCCGGCGTGGCCGGAAAGAAGCCTTCTTCCCATCTAGGCAGGGGTGTCTCTGGCTCCCTCCCCAGCAAGTGTGGGGATAGGAGCCGGTGACCCTGGCATAGTTTCATCCCCCTGTCTCTAGACCCCCAAATTTCCTCACAGCCTCACCTCCTTGGGAACTCCTAAGCCCTCAGGTGTGAGGGGTGTGAAAAGATAAAGGAAGGTAAAGTGGGAGGGGAGAGAGCACACAGGGATGGGGGGGAGGAGGTGTCTCAGGAGGGAGGGCTCACCTCTTGGTCCCTTCCACCTCCATCACCTCAGAGATCTCAGACGCTGCTTTTCCCAGGAGTTTCAATCTCAGTTTCCTCCTACCCCACCCCAAGGTGACTCTGGGCTAGTCCCCAGCCCAGCTCTATAGCCCTCTCCACCCCCACCCCTGCTCCCACATTGCCTGTCAAGTTTCAGATCCCATGCCTTAATGCAAGTTTCAGAAGTAGCTCCACCTCCCCTCAACCTAGGCTAACATTTTCAGAACCCAAGCACAAGAAAAGGGCATTCTGCCTGCACAAAGACCAATTCAAAAGAATCACTCTCCTGGACAATGAGCTAAAAAAAAAACACCTACTCTGTGTAGGACAGTATGTGAGAGACAGCAGAGAAGACTCGATCCTCACCTTGCCTCTGGGAGGCTCAAGGGACGGGTGCGTGGCGAGGGTATGACAGCCCTTGCTGCCTGGTGCCCTCTATACCGGTCCTAGCTGCTGCCCTGGCCCCAGCAGGAGTGTGAGGGAGTGAGCATCATATGTATCTTTCAGGAAGCAGAGGCTGGGAAAGCCTCAGCCCAAGTCACCAAAACCCCATTTCCCAGTGCACCTCTAGTCTCCCCAGCCTTCCCTTCCCTGGTTCTCTGCCTCCCCTAATTCCCCCAGTCTTTCAAGTGCCAGCTAAGGCCGCCTCCGCCATGAAGCCTTACCGGATGCTCCTCCAGCTCTGAAGGTCACAGGCAGGTGATGCCCAGATGGGAACCCAGGCTTGTTCTCCCACCAAAGCCCATGTCCTTGCCAAGCATACACCTTCTTGCCAGACTGAGCATGGCCTTCAACACAATGGGGGTGACGATGCCCAAAATGATGACTGACGGGGGCATCTAATGATCGCACCTTCCGGCCAGGGATCTGGAGGCTTAAAAATCCTGGCTCCTCCAAGTACTAAGCCTGGGTCACACTTCACCTTTCTGGGCTTCAGTTTTATTGTTTGTAAAATGGAAATAATAATCCTTAGCTTCCTCACAGGCTGGTGGAGGCTGAAGTGAAGTTTCTGAAGTGAAAAGGTTTGGTACAGTAAAGAAGTGATGCAGGTGTGAACAGTGTCGACCTCAGAGGGTGCCCGGTTTGCATGTGAAAGTGCTTTGTCATCTGCAAAGGGCCATAGAAATTCATTTCTCAACATTCAACAAATGCCTTTGAGCGCCCACTCTGTGCCACATTGCTTACAACCTGGTGAGGGAGATCCGATGTTATTCAAAAGCCACAAAGGCTGGTCTGACCAGGACTGTGGTCAGGGCTCTGGGGACAAGCACAGGACTCTAGGAAGTTTATCGCGGGGAGAGTGCAGGATCCAGATGGGGAGGAGAATCAGAGAAGCTTCCCTGAGGAGAAGTGTGTGGCGGGAGATGTCAGAGTGAATAAAGGTAAAGCAGGAGAAGGGAAGTCTTAGGAGACGGAGCACATGGCTTGGGTCCAAAGGCCAAGGAGGGAGTAGTGTGCATGTGTGATTTCTTCTTCTTCTTCTTTTTTTTTTTAATGAAGATATACATATCTCCTTTTTTTTTTGGCCAGATCTCAGTTCCCCTACCAGGGATTGAACCCAGGCCACGGCAGTGAAAGCACCGAGTTCTAACCACTGGACCACCAGGGAACTGCCCATGCTCTTTTTTTTTTAAATTAATTTATTTATTTTTGGTTGCGTTGGGTCTTCGTTGCGGTGCACGGGCTTCTCACTGCGGTGGCTTCTCTTGTTGTAGAGCATGGGATCTAGGCACGTGGGCTTCAGTAGTTGTGGCTCGCGGGCTCTAGAGTGCAGTCTCAGTAGTTGTGGCGCACGGGCTTAGCTGCTCTGCGGCATGTGGGATCTTCCCGGACCAGGGCTCGAACCCATGTCCCCTGCATTGGCAGGCGGATTCTTAACCATTGAGCCACCAGGGAAGCCCCCCATGATTTATTCTTAAACCCATTTCACAGACAAGAAGTGGGGCCTGAGAGTGGCTATGCCTCGCAAAATGAGAGATTCCATTCAACTCCTGTGTGCTGGCTGATTCCCTTCCGAGCTCTCTGCTAGGCAGAGAGACAGCCCAGCCCTGCTATGGTAACTAAAACATCCTCTCCTGGTAACTTGCCCAAAGCTCTATTGATTTCATCAGCTGGGCAGGAGGGGCTGAGGCCCCACACCCAGGGGACTGGGTGGCTGGGTGCGCCTGGGCCAGCTCACAGGCTGGCTGGACACTGTACAACTTCTTAGAAGATGTTCCACTTTCCTTGGGCTCCGCCTCCCTGTCTCCTCCAGGCCCCTTAGTCTTCCGGTGAAATTCAGTGTGGCGTGAGAGGCTTCCCCCTGCTGGCTGAGCCTGGGAATGGCAGGGACTTCTCACGGGCCACCTCAGCTGTCCTGTTCCCCAGAAGGTGTGAGGAACGGCAAAGACCAAGGTGTGTGTGGAGGGGCAACCGATTGGAGTTAGTCAAAGCTGACTCTTTTAGTTGCTTGTGCTTCAGGACTCTGAGTCTGTGAATGACGTTGTGGGTGTGAGTGTGGATGCCCCATGACTTGAGAGGGTGTCTACAGGTCATGGGCACATGTGGGCTGTGTGTGTGAACACTGACTGGGCAGGTATGTGCATTTGCTCCACGGCGTGCACTGTGTTTACAGCCTGTGTGCATGCTACCTGCTGTGCGTGGTAAGTGGCTGGGGGGAGGAAGAGAAATTGCCACCCAATGTGCCGGGGTGAAATTCTCCAGCTTGTGGCTGCAAAGGGCAGCAGCCAGCTCTCTGAGTCCAGGCCAGGCCCTGTTTGCATCCTTACAAGACTTTCCTAGGCTGTTTGGCTCTCAGGCTGTCCCAAAGAGCATTTCCTTCAGTTCTCCCACTTTTCCTCCTAGCAGGTACTCCCCGACACCCCCGCAGCTACTGGAGGAATCTCCTCTGGAGGCAACAGCAAACCTGATTTCTGCATGTGCTCCTGGGAGAGGCCCAAAGGAGCACCCCGACACTTGCCAAGGCCCGCTCCACAGGTGCTCTTTTCCTGTGTGTGCTAGTGCAGACTTCCTGGGTGAACTGTCTGATCAGTTGGCGCCCATGCCATGCTGGTTATTAAAGATTTTCAATCACCCCTGTCTATTTCCTACACTCCAGGTAGTATATATATATATATATATATATATATATATATATATATATATATATATATATATATATATATATTTAAATCTGGAGCTTCAGGAGACCATGAGTTAGGGTATTACTCTTGTTCTCCAGCCTAACAGAAAGTTTTTTTTTAAAACAATCCTCTTGTTCATCGCCTCTCCAAATGGCATGAAAACACTAGTCCACCTTACTAGTCTCAGCAAGCAAAATCCCTTGGTCAGGCCATCAGCCATCAGTGAAATACTTGTGCCATTAGGTTGAGAACAGAAATGTCAGATCAGAGTCTAATGACTCCCTTGGACTTTGCCCAAACACCCAGCTTTCTGAGTGAGATCAAAGGGATGGGAGCTCGGAGGATTCAAGCTGAGGTTCCAGGAAGTACTCACGAGCAGGCCTAGCCTTGTCCTTTGCCCATGGGTAGTGCGCACCAGCCACACCCGCGGCATTTCTAGGAAACACCCTCTTCTGCTCCCTGGGCTTCAGCCTCAGCTCCTCCTGGGAGAAAGGCAAACAGTGGGGAGCTGCTCTCCACAGGTTACTGCTGGGCAGGGCTCCTCCTCTGCCCGCCCCATGACTCGCCCCTTCCAACTGCCATCCTCCCCATATGGCGGCCCTGGGGACCACCAGGCAGTGTGATAGAGGGGAAGTTCCATCCCAGTTCTGCCACTTGGTAGCTGTGTCACTCTCCCCCTCTGAGCTTCGCCTCCCTTATCTATAGCATGTGGAGGATCATTGCACCTCTTGAGTCGTCTTGAAGCTCAACTGAGACACTGATTCCAAAAGCACTTTGAGTCAGAAACCATTGCTTGAAGCATGTAAGGGGTGAGTGCTTCCCTCAGCCAGCTCCCCAGCCAGGCAGTCTCACCCCTGGCAGAATCCTTTTTTTATCCCCAGGGGCTCAGGAAGATTTGTAACCAACAGTCATATGGAATCCTGGGGTTGTCAGGGACCTTAGCTGAGCCATCAGTAGATAATACAAGCTACTATTTATTGAACACTTATTATATGCTAGGTACTGTTCTAAGTGCTTTACATATATGATACTCATTTAATCCCAACAACCCCACAAGGTAGAAACTCTTATCATTCCCATTTTATAGACATGGAAACCAAAGCTCAATAAGCTTAAGAAAATTGCCCAAAGTCACACAGTTAGTCAATTGGGCCAAGATTTGAAGCCTGGCAGTCAGTCTCCAGAACCTGTGCTCTTAATCATTGTGCTCTACAGTCTATATACAATCGTCACGGAGCAGTTGTTTTGCTTCTGCTTGCATACCTCCAGCGATGGGGAGCTCATTACTTCCCAAGGTAGCCTATTCTGACTTCACACAGCTGTGGCTGCTAGAATCTTCTTGCATGTCTGGCCAAGCATTTGGTGAGCCAGTCCACACAAAGATCCCGATTTTCTGAAGACTCGAGCAAGGTGTAGGTTAAAAACAGGAGACTACAGAAAGCATATATTCTCCCTGTACCCCCGGACACACACAGACTATCTGATTCCATTCCCTTTGGCATGCCAATACCTTCTCCTCAAATGGAGACTGAAGCAGTAAGTAGGATAGTTACCCCCATCTCATTAGTCCTCTTTCAAATGGGGTGAGTGAGTGAGCAGATGGTCCTATAGTTAGAGGCCAGGACCTACACAGAACTCATTGTATTAATAGGTAGTCAATAAATGAATGAATGAATGGACAAGTGAATGAGGCTCACAGCCTCCTTTCCCGCCAGCCTCAATCTCCTGGAAGAGTTAGTTTTGCATTGTGCTTTGAGATCCTTAAAAAGCACCATTTCCATGGTAACAAAGCATATAGATCTGCCACTCTGCAGGGCCAAATTCTTTCCTGTCACACTGACTCTGCGCTTGCCCCAGAAAAGGTCCTAAACTATCTTCAGTGCCCATGGAGTGGGTCACTGTCAACTGGGAGGCCTGAGGAGTGGGCCTGCCATGGGCGGATCCCCCAGCGCACATCTCCTCGGGGGAAGTTCCTCGGCTGATCGACCTTGCTGGGGTTTCCATGGTAACAACACTAGGCTAATGGGTTGCCAGGGTGATGGTGCAATACTGCTAAGATTGCACGGGACCGGACCACACAGGGCCACCGAGTTGAAAAGATGCTAATAACACCTTTCTGAGTCTCCATGGCAACAACACTCAAGCACCGGGTAGGCTTTGTCCCAAATGCAGATGAGGCCCCCACCCACCACACTCAGCAAGAACACCCTGGGAGGCAGGCCACTGGCCCAGTGTCCTGGGGCTTGGCTCCTGCTGTTTCCCCCCAAGGGGAAGAGTAAGCTGGTCAGGGCTTGTTCCCCCTCAGAGGCCCCCTCTCTGCCCCAGGGCCCCTCACCATACTGCTTTGGGACGTCTGGCTGAAGCGACCAGTGTTTGGGCCATTGGGACTGTCAGGGAGAAGGGCCAGGGCAGGAAGAGGGCTCGGGCTGGTTTTGCATGGGAGAAAATGGAGTTTGGGGTTGGGGACATCTGCTGGTGTGGCTGCTGCCACCCTCTGGGGCTGAGGAAGCAGCCAAGGTGCCATCCCCCCCCCAGCAAATCCAGGAGCGTGAGGCCAGAGTTTTCACACTACTTTTAAAGCTGTGGCACATATGAATTCCATCAAAGCAGGATTGGGGGGGGGGTGTCCCTTATTCAGTCTTATCCCTCTCCTTACCACAGTGTCTCCTGAGGCACCTAAGCTTCTGTGGAACATAATCTGAAAAACCTCTGGCTTAGGCCAGTCCAGATGGAAAGACTAACTGGGGACCAGAGAGGGCAGGTGACTTGCCTAAGGACACACAGGGCCTTAGGGCAGGCCCCAGTCATTAGCCAGGGCTAAAACCCAGGACTCTCCTGCTGGTAAGTCCACTCTCAATAAACCAGGGTGTTATGAACCTCTGGTGAGCTCTACCTTGGGCTCTTCGAATTCTCAAGGACCGCTGGGGCTTCTGTCTTTCTACCTATTCATGGAGGTTATAATAAGGATCTGTAGGGACAAGCAAAAATGCTTAGAACGGACCCTCCAAATTTGACATTTCTGAGCACCGACTTTGTGCTAGGCATTTTGCTAGAACATGTTTTCTGTGCTAGATGTCATCTTTTTTTTTTTTTTTTGCGGTACGTGGGCCTCTCACTGTTGTGGCCTCTCCCGTTGCGGAGCACAGGCTCCACACCTGCAGGCCCAGTGGCCATGGCTCACGGGCCCAGCCACTCCGCGGCATGTGGGATCTTCCCGGACTGGGGTACGAACCCATGTTCCCTGCATTGGCAGGCGGACTCTCAACCACTGCGCCACCAGGGAAGCCCTTCTGTGCTAGATGTCATCTTATTTCTTTATAACAAACTATTTAGACAGGCACAATTCTCTTCATTTAGCAGATGAGAAAACGGAAGCTTTGGGGTTAACTGAAGATTGGGTCTATTAAACTTGGAGCATCTCTTCAGCAGGGACGCTGCCTTACTAGCTCCAGCAGGGGATTCTGGGATGAATGCTGACCACGGTCTATCTCTGGTGACATTGAGCTGAGGCAGGCGGATGCATTCAGAGCATTAGAGACCCCTTATCACCTGCCCCCCCCAACTAAAACCACATCTAACTCTGCTGCATCAGGGATGACTGGACAGCAAAACCAGTCTCAAAGGCCAGACTGTGTTATTCTCCACAACCCGACACAGCTGCTGGCCACAACAGGCAGAACATCTTGTGAGTTGGGATGGGGGTGGTGGTGATTCCTAGTTGCTATGGAAACTCAGGGGGAGGTGTCATGAGCACCGTGTCCATCACGTGGAAGGCCTGGGCAGCAAGCAGATGGAGTTACCTCCCCAGCTGGTGGCCAGGTGGGTGTGGCCCCCCCTTTGTCTGCCCCCAGGAACTGCCTGAGTGTACTGGCTGCAGCCAGAGGTTTTCCAGGGCTTCACTGGGGCTCAAGGGGCACTGCGCTCTCTCAGGGGACACTTGTCCCCTTGGCCATCCTTTCTCTCCTTTGGACTCCGTCTCCTGGAGGATCCCTTTCCCTCTGACTCCGCCTGCCTCACACCTCTCCTCCATGGCACGACTTCCCTCCTTCGCTGGAGCTTGTCTGCATTTGCTCTTGCTGTAGTGGGAGCCTGGGGGTCTGAGCCCTGACTCTGGGTCCCAGCTCTCTGACTCACTGACTGTGTGTTCCCAGGCGAGTCAGCTGACCTCTCTGGGCCTCAGTTTCCCTCTCTGTAAACTGGGCTGTGGCAAGGATCAAACAAGGTCTCAGCTGAAAGAGTCAAGTTCTCGGGGAGACCTTCCCTGGCACGCTAGACAGGGGCTTGGACTAGATCTAGGTTTGGTCGCTCTTTGGTGTCCCCATGGCCCCCTTAATGCTGCTCTGCTGGCCTCTGTCCCACAGTGGTGTCACTCCTGACTAGCTACTCTCCCTCTCTAGGCTGGGAGCTCTGTGACTGAAGGGACAGGCCTCTCTGGCCTATGGCAGTAGCCCCTGACTCATGCACAGTCACATAGTAGGTGCTTCATAAGTGTTAAAGAAATGAAGATAATGACAAACAGCCCTGTACATCCTGCTTCCTCTCCTTTTCACACTTTCCCACCCTGGCACCGTCTCCTTAGGGCGCTGCTGTACCTACAGCCAGAAGGCTGGGTAGTCTAGCCCTTAGGGGTGCAGGCATTGAAGCCAGATGGTCACTATCAGCTGTGAGACTCTGGGCGAGGTCCTGAACCTCTCACGGCCAGTTTCCTGATCTGTAACATGGAGGTTGATAGTGTGTGTGTGTGTGTGTGTGTGTGTGTGTGTGTGTGTGTGTGTGTGTGTGTGTGTGTGTGTGTGTGTGTTTCTAATACTGCTCGGCACCAAGCGAGTGCTCAATAAAAATTAAAGGGAAAGCAAGGAGGGAGCTCTCCACCCCAGTTAAGGGTGGGCATCCCCCCCTGTAAACCCCCCTCCTATTGTCCCCACCCCAGTTTCTAGTCAGAGTTGTGTCCCATGGGAAGAAAGCCCAGCCAGGCTATTCCAGTCCCTCTGATGTGAGCCTAGCAAGATTCAGAGCAGGGCTGAGTTTTATACCCCTATGGCCTGGTTCTTCCCCTACCCCTGCAGCAAGAATCACTCATTTGTTTACCATGCATTTGTGAAGCACCTACTGCATGCCACTCCGAGGGCTTCTCAAGCATTGCTTATATGAGTTCCTTCACACTCTGCTTAGAACTCCCACCTTAGCTGCCCGCAAGTCTCTTCTCCCTTAGCATCGCGCCTCCCTCGGACTATGGCCCTCCCCCTCAGCCACTCAGTGGTCTGGGACTAAACCCCTCCCTCTCCTGTACCTCAGTTTCCTTATGTAAAAGATGAGGCTCTGGAAGATCTCTGAGGACCCTTGTAGCTCAGGTGGTTCCAGATGGCGGGGTGTCATTGCCCTCTTGTCCCAGAGCCAGGGTGAGTTGTGTGTGTCCTGGGGCTCACCAAGGGCAAGACTTGGGTTCCCTGCCTGCTGCGAGAGACACAGCCCCTTGTCCCAAGGTGCTCCAGGTCTCCTGGGGAAGGGCTAAGGCCATGGTGGGGAAGGGGGTGGGGCAGGAGGCCAAAATTCCCAGTGGGAGGCCACCGTCTCCCCAGTGAGTTTCCAAATGTAGCCAAAGTCTGGAGAGCCAGCTGCATTGAGTGGCTGAGGGAGGAACTCATGGGGACAAGCCCTCCGCAGGGAGAGTCAGCCTGGGGGTCCTTGCTTGGCCCACGTTGACTCAGCAGCCCTCCTTCACACACTGCCTCACTGGGCCTAATCAGAGGCATAGATCTCACAAGGCCACTCTGCAGGGTCTTCCCCAATCCACACTCACACCCCAAAGGTGCCCAATTTGAGTTTCAGCCCCCTTGACAGTCAAGGAATTCTTATTCCTTTCCATCTGTAGCCCATCCTGCCTTAACTGAAACTGTAGTCCTTTATTCAGTCCCCTTGGGGTGAGGAGAGCTCCTCAACTTCACAGGCACAAGGGAGCTAAGGCTGGTCCTTGAGCAGTGGAACAGCAGGCTGAGAGTGTTGGAACCCAGTGAGGAACCAGCACCGGACTTGAAACACTCGGAGATGGTATACCTGAATTCTAGCCCTGGCTCAGACATCCCCTCTCTGCACCTGTTTCCTCATGGGTAAAATGGGGGTGATGCTATAACTTGCTCTGCCAACCTCACTGGGTTGCTCTGAGGATCAAATAAGAACATACATGTAAAAGCACCTGTAGCCTACAGTGCGCCATGTAAATGCTCTGTGGTCGGTGACAAGGTGCCCTTCCTCCTGTCCTAGGGGTCTGGCTCTACACTGTTCCCTTCCCCTCCACCCTGTGCAACATTCACCTTTCCACTGGCTCCTTCACCTTGGCCTTCAAATGTGCTAGGAACTTCCCTGTCCCTCCACTGACATGCACTTCATTCTCACTGCCAAATCTGAGATAAATGCTCTCTGCCAGATGCCTTCATTTGCTCAGCCCAGAGCCCATCCTCCAACTCCAGCTCTCTGGCTCCGCCCACCCCACCCCCGCCCCACTTGGTGTCTCTGCAGGCATTTGGTCCCACTGACCCCGCTCGCACCAAAGTCCTCTGGTTTCCATGGTAGGCAGCCTCTCTGATAGTCCCCAGGGTCACCGCCTCCTGAGATTCCCGCCCTTGTCTAGTCCTTCCCCTGGCATGTGGCCTGGACCTAGTGACTCAATTCTCGCAAATAGAATATGGCAAAGGTGATGGACTGTCATGTCCAAGGTTAGATTATAAGACTGTGGCTCCTGCCTTTCTTGCACTCTCTCATCATCTCTCACTTGCTGGCGCTGTGGAAGCCAGCTGCCATGTTGTGAGCTGCCCTATGGAGAGTTCCACATGGCAAGGAACTGAGGGTGGCAGCCAGCCAGCAAGAAACAGAGGCTCTCAATTTAACAGCTAATGAGCGCCTGAAGGCCCCTCCAACAGCCTCATAAGAGAGCTGGAAGTGGTCCTCCTCCAGTTGAGCCTTTAGGTGCTTGCACCTGGCCAACACCTCGACTGCAGCCTGAGAGACCCTGAGATGGAGGGTCCAGCTAAGTTGTACCCCATTCCTGACCCACACAAACCATGAGATAAAAATGCTTGTTGTCTGCAGCTGTGAAGTTTTGGGGCAACTTGAAAAGTTCAAATCATTGCTGTTACTTTCCAGCACTTTGGACAACACAGCTAACCAAATATCATCAGGGAGAAACGTGCCTGGACCCAGCTTAGGGAACAGGGTGCAGTGAAATCAACAGATATGGTTTATTTCCTAATGCCTGGGAATGAATGATCCCGGACACACAGATGGAGGTAAACAGAAATAGTCAATCATTTATGGGCTTCCCTGGTGGCGAAGTGGTTGAGAATCTGCCTGCTACTGCAGGGGACACGGGTTCGAGCCCTGGTCTGGGAGGATCCCACATGCTGTGGAGCAACTAGGCCCGTGAGCCACAACTACTGAGCCTGTGCGTCTGGAGCTTGTGCTCCGCAACAAGAGAAGCTGCGACAGTGAGAGGCCCGTGCACCGCGATGAAGAGTGGCCCCCACTTGCCACAACTAGAGAAAGCCCTCGCACAGAAACAAAGACCTAACACAGCAAAAAAAAAAAAAAAAAAAGAATAAAATAAATTAATAAACTCCTACCCCCAACATCTTCTTAAAAAAAAAAAGAAATAGTCAATCATTTAATATCTGTGTGCCCAGCACTAGAAAGCGTTGCATCATACTCCATGGAGTCAGAAAAAATATCTAGAAATTCAAACAACCTAAGTCCATGAATAGGGGAATGGGTCCATAAATTGGGGCATAATTGTACAATGAAATATTACAGAGTTAAATTGAAAGAATTGTATGTTTCTACATGGTAAATCTCAAATAGTTACATGTTGTCATTTATATAAAGTTTAAACACTCATAAAGCAATCCTAGAAGTTGTTTATACACACAGTGCATCATAAAAGCATAAAAAATGTGCACGGGAAAGGTATAGGTTCCTCTCCTGAGCTCCAGATCCATGTACCCAACTGCCTACACGCCCTCCCCATTTGGACGTCTAATAGGCTTCTCAAAACGAATATGGCCACAGGCAAGTGCCTGATTCTCCCCCAACCCCCAAACCTGCTCCCCCTGCAGTAAACGGCAACTCCAAAGTGGATCAGGTGGAAATCTTTTGAGTCATCCCTGATTCTTTTTTCTTTCACCTCCCACCCCTCCCATCTTATCCAGTGGCAAATCCTGTCGACCCTACCTTCAGAATAAATCTAGATTCTGCCACGTCTCACCCACTGTTACCACTGCGGCCACACTATCGCCTTTCACCTGGATTATTTCAAGAGGCTCCTAACTGGTCTCCCTGCCTCTGCCCTGGTCCCCCTACATTCTGTTCTCAACACAGCAGCTGGAATAATCCTTTACAGTCTAAATCATATTATGCCAGGCCTCTGCTCAGAACCCTCCAATAGCTCTCATCTACCTCATTACAATGGCAAATAAGGCCCTCAGGATCTGGCCTCCATTAAGTCTCCAGCCTCACCTCCTACTGCTCCTCCTTCCAGCCCTCCACTCCAAATACACTGGCTTCTTTGTTAGTCTTTGCTTACTCCAGGCATATTCCTGCCACAGGGCCTTTGCACTCACTCCTCCCCTGTCCCAGCATGTTCTTCCGGATATCAGCGCGTTCTACTCCTTCACATCCTTCAGTATTGGCTCAAATGTCATCTTCTTGGTCAACCTTCCCTACTCACTGTATTTAAAATTGCAAACCCTCTACTAGTCACCATTCCTCTTTCTTCTTTTATTTTTTATCCAATAGCGCTTAGCACCACGTGTCATATTATCCATTTTACTTGTTTGTTTGTTGTTCTCCCCCACCTCCCACTAGAACGTAAACTCTGAAAGAGTCAGGGCTTCGGTCTGGTGTGTTCTGTACCATATTCCCAGTGTCTATGAGCCTGACACACGGTAGGCGGGGTTTGGGGCAGCTTGCACCCAGGAAGGTGTGCCTATCATCAGGGAAGGCTTGCAAAAGAGTCTTGAGTCACATCCACAGCAAGAGTAGCTTCTGGCCCTGACACACCAGACGGCTTCCTGGGAGGAATGGGTTGGGCAGGGGTGTGTGTACAAGAGTGTGTGCAGAACTGTGTGGAAATGGTAGGACTGGGAACCAGGGCTGTGGCTGTGTGTGGTAACTGTGGGTGCTTGTGTGCTGAGGGAGAGAGGGCCCTTTAGGGTCAGCCCAAGAAGCAGAGACCTAGTTAGTGCCTCAGATTCGTCCTTGGCCTCCAGCAGGTGTACTTGTGGTGCAGCCAGCCTGGCCAGACCCTCCCCGCAGTGTCCTTTGAGGAGCCGGGAATGGTAGTGACTATTTGGTCAAGCATCTTTGAGGAGGTGCAGGGGAAGCTTCAGGCATTTCCCCTCCTGAGCCAAAGGAATGCCGGAGAAGCCCCGAGAACAATGGGGAGCCGACAGCCCCTAGGCGGCCGTGTGACGTGGGCCTCAAGGGGGACGTGCAGCTGCCGGCCAGAACCTGGGGATACAGAGGAGCCTCCGAATCCGTGAAGGAGGAAGCCGGAAGCAGCTGGGGATGACACTGATAGGCATTTCCCGCCTCAGGATGCCCTCCTGCTTTCTTCACTGCCGCTGCAGCTGCAAAAGCAAAGATGCAGCTTCCCTCTGGCCCCAAATGGCCGTCCTAGAGGTTGGGAGCTGTCGGGTCCCACTCCCGGCCTCCCTCCCTATCCCTGAGGAGAGCACGCAGCTCCCTCAACCCACAGCAGGGCGCCCCGTAGGCCTAAAGGAAAATGGGGCTGGTTTGAGGTGATTGTCTAGCTCTTTCCATGCCTGACCCCAGGCTTATGCTGCCTTTGCCAAAAGAGGGGTTGCTTCGGAGGGCTTTGGGGCCTCTCATGCTTGCCCTGGGCCCACCCCACTGTGCTCTGCCTGAGCATTGCTGGCCTCCCCGTCTTCACCTCATGTCAGTGCCTCAGTGAACAGCGCTAGGCCGCAGGCAAATGCAGGCCTCTCACTCTGGACAGCCTATCCCACCTAGGTTCCCGGTTCCAGGACTTCTCAATCTGTTTTGCACCACCGCAACTCACTCTAAGCATGCTCCCACTGACATACTTGAGTTGTGATAACAACCCCCCTACACACAGAAATATGTAGTGATCATGGCCACACCTGTTCATGATCCTCAATGGTTCCTCAAGAGCGGGAAGACGGGCTAGGGGTCATGCGCGATTCCCAACACAGAAGTTATAACCCCACCCTTTCCCATTTAAGAAGGCCTGGGACTTCCCTGGTGGCACAGTGGTTAAGAATCTGCCTGCCAATGCGGGGGACACGGGTTCGAGCCCTGGTCCGGGAAGATCCCACATGCTGCGGAGCAACTAAGCCCGTGTGCCACAACTACTGAGCCTGCGCTCTAGAGCCCGTGAGCCACAACTACTGAAGCCCGTGCGCCTGGAGCCCATGCTCTGCAACAAGAGAAGCCACCGCAATGAGAAGCCCGCGCACAACAATGAAGAGTAGCCCCCGCTCACCACAACTAGAGAAAGCCTGCGCACAGCAACGAAGACCCAACGCAGCCAAAAATAAACAAATAAATAAATAAATAAATAAATTTATAAAGAAGGCCCGCCAGTGTGAAAGTGACCTTGTTCTAGGAGTAACTCTGACTCCATTCTTATTTTAAAAGGATAATCCTGAATCCAATCTCGTTTATCATAAAAAGGATACTCATCTGCAAACTTTGGTGCTTTATTATTGGTCACACACCTCACAGCTGATCTGCCTTAACTCCGTTATTCACGGAAATGGCCCCATCCAGAGACTTGCTCTGGAATTCTATTGCGTAAGAGTGGGTTCAATGAGTGGCCCTCCTCTGGATGTCTCAGCCAGGGTGGGGGTGACCATGAGCCCAGATGGTGGGTTGCACCAGGGGACCAACACTCGGGTTGTGCGCATGGCAGCAACAGCTTGGTTCAAGCCACGTAGAACACGGGAAATAAAAAAAGAGAGAAAAGAAAAAAAGAACACTGTGAAGCAGCCTGCTCACCACCTCCAAGGCAAGCACCACAAAGCTGGAGCCCATTCAGAGACGGTCAACTAAACGGTCCATCCAGGGACAGAGTGCTGTAGAGCCTGAAGACCAAACAGGAGGGCGTGCGTCAGCAGGTGCCTGGAACAGATACAGACACAGGAAGCCCTTCAATGAGAGAGAGGAAAGGGTGCAGAGAGATCACATAGACCTCTGCTGTCCAAAACAGTCAGCAGCAGGCACATGTCACTATGGAACACTTGAAATGTAGCTGGTGTGAAACAGGACACCTCATCAGTGGAAAACACACTGAAATTTTGTGGGGAGGGATAAATTAGGAGTTTGGGATTAACAGATACACACTACTATACATAAAATAGATAAACAACAAGGACCTACTGTATAGGACAGGGAACTCGACTCAATATCTTTTAATAACCTATAATGGAAAAGAATCTGAAAAAGAATATATATATATATATATATATATATATATATATATACATAATCACATCACTTTCCTGTACACCTGAACCTAAGACAACATTCTAAATCAACTATACTTCAATTTAAAAACAAAGAGAAAAAAAACCAGACTGGAATTTAAAAACTTTGTATTAACAAAATAATGTCAGATATCTCATTAAAATTTTTCGTATTGAATACATGTAAAAAGGACTATTTTCGGTAAATTGAGTTAAATAAAATATACTATTAAACATATTATGCACTTAATGGCTATTATTGTGATTATAATGTGGCTACTTCAGTCATAGTCACCAAGATCGGCAATTATAATGAACTGATATAATATCTCTGTTTATTAAGTCACAGGCTGGGTTCCATCCCCCCCACCTCCAGCGTGATTGAAAACAGGCTTAATTCCTAGAGGGGCTCGTCAGCTTTGCTGAGTTTTAGCTCTGGCTGCAGATAGCATAGTCATCACTCATCATGGTTATCAGAGGAAACCAAGATGAAACAATATATATCATGACTACCTGAGGAGGGGGAAATCCAACAGGTTTAGAGTAAAGGATGTGCTGAAGGGATTCCCTGACAGTCCAGTTGTTAGGACTCCTCGCTTTCACTGCAAGGGGCATGGGTTCGATCCCTGGTCGGGGATCTAAGATCCCACATGCCAAGCGGCATGGCCAAAAAATAAAAATCAATAAATTCTGCACAAAAAATAAAAAATAAAAACGATGAAATCTTGCCATTTGCCACAACATGGATGAACCTTGAGAGTATTATACTCAGTGAAATAAGTCAGACAGAGAAAGACAATACCGTATGATTTTACTCATATATGGAATATAAGAAACAAACAAACAAAACAAGAGAAAAGGACAGGCCAATCCAAACAAAAACAAACGTGTGGATACAGAGAACAGAGTAGTGGTTACCAGAGGGGAAGTAGGAGGAGGGCGAAATAGGGAAAGGGGATCAACTGTATGGTGATGAATGGAAACTAAAGTTTTGGTGGTGAGCATGCTGTAGTGTGTACAGAAGTTGAACTATGAGGCTGTACATGTCAAACTTATACTGTTATAATCCAGTGTTATCTCAGTGGAAATAAACTACAAGAACCCCTGTAGGGAGCCGAGGACTGGCAGGAGCCTGAGTCCCTGGCTGCTCCCTGGAGCGCGCGCCTTGCTCACCTTCCTCTGGACTTCATCGACGTGGAACAGAATAAGTATCCAGCTTAGACCACTGTAATTTTGCGTTTTCTGTCACATGGCGTCAAACTTATTCCTAAATCATAGACATTATATATACCTTTGCTTCTAGGGAAGAAGAGGGTCTGATGGACTGATGCTTTCTCACCCGCCCTCCCACACCACAGGGACAAATGGAGAATCCTAAAAGCTTCCAGAGAGAAAAGACAGGTCACATACCAAGATTCCAGAATCCGAATTGCATTAGTTTCCCAACAGCGACACTAAAAGGTAGAAGGCAATACAGCAATGCATTCAAAATGCTGAAGGAAAACTTGCTCCAAACCAGAATTTTATACCCAACCAAAGTTTAGATATGGAACGAACTTAAGAGTGGCTACGTGACCTGCTCTGGCCATTGGAATGTGGGCAGAAGAGACACGTGTCACTTCGGAGCAGCAGCAGGAGGGTCATCTCCGGTTAGCCGCATCCTCTTCTCCTCTGGCTTGACACTGGTGATGTTCCAGACAAAAGCTGCTCCATCCCCTGGGTCCTGGGGCAAAGATGAGGCATGGCACAGAGCTACAGACAACCCATGAGGGACATGTAACACGCCGGAGGAGAAATGTTTCTTGTTGGAAGCCAGCGAGGTGTTGGGGCCCTATGTTACCACACCATAACTTAGCCTCGGGTGACATACAAAGGAGTGACCTAGAAAAGAGAAAAAATATGAGATAAAGGAAAAGGGACCCAACAGAGGAAAAAGAAGGAAGATCCCGGTGCAAGAGAACAGATGGTCCATATTGGAGCAAGAGGGCCTAGGATTCCTGCAGGGATGTTTCATGAAGTAGATTAAACGACTCAATTACCTGAGGTGCTAGAATATATTGAGAGTAGAGTAACATTTCTAGCAGAGACTCTGGAAAAGAAATGGGTAATAGGTGTATAGAAAATCAAGCCAATGAGGACTAAGACAATGATCAACTCAGAGACAAAAGAAAAGTTGAAGCGAAGTAATATATTAATAGGACCCTGGATGGCTAGGCTGTGAAAAATATTCTTATGGAAATAATGTAAAAATAGATTAAATTAACAAAATTAAAACAACTATATCAGGGGAAATGCTTCCGTGTGTGTGTGTGTGTGCGCGCGTGGGTGCGTGCGTGTGTGCGTGTGTGTGTGTGCTGGAAAAGTTTCTGTATGTTTGTAACATCTTTATTGGAGTATAATTGCTTTACAATGGTGCATTAGTTTCTCCTTTATAACAAAGTGAGTCAGCTATACGTATACATATATCCCCATATCGCCTCCCTCTTGCGTCTCCCTCCCACCCTCCCTATCCCACCCCTTTAGGGGGTCACCAAGCACCGAGCTGATCTCCCTGGGCTATGCGGCTGCTTCCCACTAGCTATCTATTTTACACCCTAATTCTTTCTTAATTTTCTCCTTTCCATTTTGTTTTCGCTTTCTGGACTTTCTTTAGTTAGATGTAGTACATGCTGGAATGAACTCCTAATTTTTGGCTTTTTGCTCCCATTTGTCTACCTCCTGTTTGGCTCTATTTTCTAGAAGATGGTCTCGACTGTATCTTCCAATACTTGCAAGGAAGTTTTGACCTATGACGTCACGTTGCTGCCCCTTATAATGCAGACACTCAGTAGGGAGGAAGGAGAGAAATGATACTGGATATGGAGCCAGCCTGGCGGGCCGCACTTTTGTATCTTTGTTTATATCCCATATCTCATTCCTAGTGTTATTTGCGCCTTCTTCTTTTCCTTGATCAAATCTTGAAAAAACATAAATCATTTGCGGGGGATGAATTGGCAGATTGCGATGGACATATACACACTACTATATATAAAACAGATAACTAATATAGACCTAATGTAGAGCACAGGGCCCTCTACTGCATACTCTGTCATGCCTATATGGGGAAGGAATCTAAAAAAGAGTGGATACATATATACGGATAACTGACTCACTTTGCTGTACCCCTGAAACTAACACAATATTGTACATCAACTATAGTCCAATAAAAATGGTTTAAAACTCCTTTTGGCTTCCTTGATTCTTTGTCTTTATTTCTGCTATGCTTATTATTCTTTCCTTCTAATTCCTTTATCTTTGCTTATTATGGAATCCTTTTTATTGATTTCCTTATTTTTTCTCCATACGTCAAGCACAGAAATTTCTGAAAACAAGGAGAAATATATAGAGTTAACGAAAGGCATAACGGCCAGTAATATTTTAGTGTAAGCAGCATTTTGGTGTAAGCACTCTTCTGTGCATATACATGCCCAACGCACTCACAGACGTCTCTTTTTGGAAGAAAAAGTGTACTATTAAATACAGTTTTGTAGTTGTCTTTTACCTTTCATTTGATATTCCGTTGTGAACCGTGTCTCGTGTCAAATGCAGAGCTCCGACGTTTTCTTAAGCAGTCAACAAAATCCTGTACCCCAAAGAAATCACGCTCGCAGCCTCGAGGAGCAGAAGACATGTAGTGAGGGTCCCGGGTAGACGCCACTGGAAGCGGGCTTCGGCGCACGTTGGGCGTGAAGCGCGGGGGCGGGGACTCAGCGTTCATTTGCATAACCAGAATGAAATGCAAACAATATATGTTCAAGTGAAAGCCATAGTTTTCCTTTAAAGCTATGATTTGAAAGAAAGTGACTTCAGTCACTTACCTGGAAAGAAGTGTTGCAAGCTCTTGACCCGAGCTTAGGTTCACCCTCACCTTACAAGGTCGGCCAATCTCCTTGGCATTGTCTCCCGAGGCTGCTCGGAATAGGTTCACACACGCTTCTTCTCAGCATGTGTGAATCTTCTGTGTTTTTCAGAAGATTCGCCTGCTGAGAAGTAAAGCCAAGGCACTCTCCTAATTTTTGGAGGCCTTGCGAAAATAGGCAAGGCTAATGTGTGTGTTTAAAGAATAGACCCACGGATAATGCTTGTTGTTTAGCTAACTTGTCAGCCCTGCCCCTCTTGGTGCATAAACTCAGGGTGCCTTCTGGGTTCTCTTGTCTTTCTTTGGAAGCTATTTCTGCGTGGGTCTACTGCCTGGGAAGCATAGGAGCTCACTGGGCCCTGGAAGTTTTCCGCGTGCCACCACCGCGACGCGGTGAAATAAGAATTAAGTAAAAACCTGAGAAGAAGGTGTCAGCGTCTCAGGTGTTAAAAGGATACTTTAGTGTTGGCAGCACCGTGGGTTTCAGCCACGGTCGGGGAGGGTGCACTTCTCTATTCGTTCATGGGATGGCTGATGTAGTGTTCGCGAAGGTTGTTTTTCTAACCCTACGGCCATACTGCTGATTTTCGTGCTTTTTAACGTCCCTAGTCTGATTCTTCGTGGAAGGTCATTTGCTTCGCGTGGAAGGTTATGTAGATAGGTGAATGCGTTCTTTCGTTTTCTCTTGTCTTCCGCAACATGGAATGTTTGCGAAACCCGGAGATGTTCTCGCGTTACTGTGGGTGTGGCAGTTCGGTGTGTGCCTCGGCTCATCACGGACTGCTCTGTTTCTGTTTCCTGCTGGTAGACGTTCAGCTCGAGTGCAGCCTGAGGCACTGTGAACACTACGAGCGATGGTCTTGCACGTCGCACGTAGTGGTACGTGGCACGTGGCCTTCGATTTATCTTCGATTTTACTAAGTAACAGTGATTTTCTTCCTGAGTAGTCATATCATTTTAGACTCCGTATGAGAAAAATTGATCACAGTGTATTGTATTTCTCTTTTCATTGATGTAGTGCCAGTTTTTGCTTTTTCGTCCAAAGAGCTTGTATCAGGGTACACTCGCCAGCATTGTATCAACATTACGTTGTTTCACATGTTGAGCAGCTCCTGTTGTTTTCAGGCTTTTACAATTAAAATTTATTTATTTATTTATTTCTGGCGGCCTTGGCTTTATCGTTGCGGTGCGTGGTCTTCTCATTCTTGTGGCTTCCCTTGTTGCGGAGCTGGGTCTCTCGGCACGTGTGCTTCAGTAGTGGTGGCTCGCGGGGTCTAGAGCACAGGCTCAGCAGTTGTGGCGCACAGGCTTAGTTACTCCATGGCATGTGGTATCTTCCCAGACCAGGGAACGAACCCGTGTCCCTTGCATTGGCAGGTGGATTCTCAAGCACTGCGCCACGAGGGATGTCCCTCAGGCTTTCACAAGTTTTGACCATCTGGTAGGTATGAAATCCGTTATTTAAAGCATAGGCATAGAATTGCACTGTGTGGATGAGCCATCACTAGGTCAAATCAAGGTTCCGGTGCAGGGCATGTAGATAGTTTCCAATTTTTCTATTTTATAATCAAAGCAGTGGTTGTCCAATTACTTTCTTAGAATAAATTCCAGGAGTGGAAATGCTGGCCTGAATGTTCCACACATGAAAATTTTTGATCCGCATTACCCAGCTGCCATTCGGCAAGCTTTTACAAGTTTATAGTCCCATCTACAGTATTTGCATGCCTTTCCCCCCATACCCGTTTCAAAAGCAGCCTTAAAAAAAATCTAAGTGATGTATATACCTAGTTTTAAAGGTCAAATGACACAAGGCTTTCAGGAGAGCAAAACCCCGAACTGCTTTTCCCCATCCCAATTCCCACTTCCCAGAAACCACCATTTTTTACATCCTTAGCAGTTTCATCTGTTTGCTTCTCTATCTCATAATACGCTTATGCTGCTCTTTCTTCATTTTGTTTTAAACTGTGGCAGACTCAGCTATTTGCCCACCCTGATACCAATTTCTTCCTCAGCCTTCAGAGGTAGCTCAGAATTCCTGAGCCTTTCCAGGGTTCTGAAGCATTAACATCTCCAGGTCACCACCTCGCTGCTGTTAGCTGCTCTCCTGTTTGAGGGTTTTTTTTTTCTTTTTAAATAAATTTTATTTATTTATCTATCTATTTTTTTTCATATTGAATACATGTAAAAAGGACTATTTTGGGTAAATTGAGTTAAAATATACTCTTAAGCATATATAATTACAAAGGGGCTCGAGGACATTTGATGGTTTCACAGGTGTACACATATGTGAAATCTTAAACCGTACACCTTAAATATGTGCAGTTTATTATATGTCAATTATACCTCAGGAATGCTGTTGAAAGATTCCTTAGTAGCTCCCCCATTTTTACCTGAGAAGATCAACAAGAACTAATTTCACCTGTTTATGTTTTTTAATGTGGCTATTTGAAATTTTTAAATTACATATAGGTCTTGCACTATATTTCTGTTGGACAGGGCTGACCTAGTGATTGTATGCCGTTTCCCAGAGCATGAGATTGAGGCCTAGAAGCTTGCTCATGTAACGGGGTGCAGAAAATTGTATTACTTAACGGCAAGAATCCACAGGGCAAGAACTACCTACGTTGGTAAAGACTTGATAAGTTCTTGGGGGTAGAAGGTGATACACTCCCTGACCTTCATTCACACCCTTAATGGGTACCAAAGGCTTCAGAATTTGGAGCAACCTTAGAAATCCTGGAGGGAAAGAGTAAGGAGCAGAGAGGAAGAGCGACAGAGGAGGCAGGGGGCTGTGTGTAATGTGCCTCCTTCCCCAGGATTCCATCAGCCAAGGACCTTCAGTCAATTTTACTCTCATTTTCTTGGTGGGAAGGGTCTACGTTTCCTCTCTTGGCCAATATGGTGAAAGCACAGATCATGCCCAGAGCTCCAGGATCCTGGGTGGCACACGAGACCACGAGAATATAAATCTTCCCTATTCCTCCACCCCAAGAAATTCACAAATATCTTGGACCGGGCTCTTGACCTGCCTGGGTCAATTCTGGCCCAGGGGTGGGGGTGGGAGGTCTCAAAGCAATGTCATTCAGACCTCAAGGACCCAATACCTCAGGGATCCACTAGTATGGTCAGAATATTAAAAGTTAAGAAGAATACGATCAGAGTGACTGGGGCTTTATTTCCCTCCTCCCACCCCTTAATTCAGCATTTGAACCAAAAACGGATTAAGGAAGCCTGTACTACGTGCAAGGCCAACCTTCACTCCCACCATGCTAGGTGCTGTGAAGCGTACAGAAAAGCCATGGTTGCTTGAAGGCCACAGAGAAGTCATTTCAGCAAGAGGTGGCCCAGGCAATGAACAAAAATCCGAGTAGAGTAGTTAAAGGTATATGAGGCTGCTTGGGGCCACCAAGAAAACAGCTCAGCTCCCTGGTAGGGCCCAAGTCCAGCCCCAGTGGATGATGGACCTGAGTCAAGGAGGTGTAAATGTGTCCATCATTGCTGGCCAGGAGGGGAAAGAGGGAGGGAAAGTGGGTAGCATCTGGAGCCCAAGGTCAGCAGGAACTGGGTCAATCATGCAGGAAAGGGAGCATTTGGGGGGGAAGAAAATGTGTTGGGTTTGGCTCTGAGATCCTGATCAATCTGGCTGTACTGTAGACTGAGAATCCCAGGATTAGAGGGCGCATAAAGCAGCCCAGATGTGGTCCAGGGTGCCTCAGCACTACTGTCAGGGCCCAGCATGGTGGAGGCTGCTGGGAGTATCCCTGCACTGCGTCTGCCGTCCACCGTGCCCCAGCCTCGCCACTGCTCGCCAGGAGGGCCTGATCAAGGAGTAGCGGTGGATCCACGTGAGCCGGCCCCAACGGTCGAACACATCACTCCCTGGTGATGGATCCTTCACCTTCCCATGGGGAGGCTGGACTGGGCTGAGGAGCAGCTGTGCTCTCCCCCTGGGTCCCGTTATCACCCCTTCTCAACTTTATTCCATCATTCACCAAGGACCTATTGAGCACTTCCTGGGTGTAAGGCCCTGTGGAAATTACTGGAGGGGTCCCAGCCCTCAGGTAACTGGGACCTGTGGATATCTTCTTATGATACCAAGTAGTTCCCCAGGGCAGATCCAGCTAAAAGGCTATGGGAAGTTAGAGGAGGGAGAGAGTATTTCCACTTGGGTGGATCAGGAAGACTTCATGGAGGAGGTGGCATTTGAGCTGAACTTTGAAGGGGAGTAGGATTTGCATATTGATTCCTAACCCTTTGTATAGTGCTTGTGATATACCAAATACTCTTCTATGTGTACTACAAAGAGTAACTCGTTTAGGGCTCATCACAATCCTAGGAAGAAGAGCCATGATTAACCCCATTTAACGGAGGTGAAAATGGAGGCACAGAGGCCACACAGATGGTAAGCAGTGGAGCCCAGACTCAAACGTAAACAGAGTCCCATGCTCCTCAATACTAGGCCATACTGCCTCTTGGATGGGCAGAAATGGGGTGGGGGCAGAGTGCTCCAAGGAACAGGATAAGCAGACAGTCAGGGATGCAAGAAAAGACGGCCCTCTCCTGGAAAGAAGAGATGAGTCTGTTAGGACTGGAGTGTTTGGTGCATGAAGGGAGAAGTCCAAGGTGGGACAGAAAATGAGGGTGGTTTCCAGCGAAGTGGTCGGGCATCTGAGGGCAATGGGTCTCATGGCGCTTTGAGGGATGCAGTAGCACTCATCTCAGACCCGACTCAAGAGAGGAGGCACACCCCTCTGAAGCCAGGCCCAGGTGAGACAGTGCTGTCCATTTCTCGGGGGGCCTTGCAGAGGTCCCCTGCCATCCACTAAGCCCTAAGGCGGGTGTTCATTCGGGGACAAGAATGGAAAATCCATCATGCTCAAGGAAGGAAATTCCACAGTGAAGGCCCCTTGAGCTGCATCATCGCAGCAAGAGCCATTGCTCATGCGAGGCAGATCCCGTTCCTGTTCTGTTTGTTTGGGGACTGAAGGTTGTTTTTCCCTGCTCTGCTTGTGTTTATGTCGGGAGACATGTGCCATCAAAAAGCAAAGTCCAGGCAGCGCCCTCGCCAGTGCAGCGACCACAGAGCCCTTCACCCCGGCATTTCCGGCTCGTTCCCACCTGATGTATTTCTCAGTTGAAGAACATCAAAGGTCTCCTTTTCTGGCTTCCCTCTCATGTTAAAGGGACTGTTGCTGAGAGGAAGCCATTTGACTCTGGAAGAAAAGCAATTTCTAGACTTGGCATCCTCGCCCGTCTCCAGCCTGGGTGAGAAGTGAAACAGGCTTGTTCCACAGCCCGCAGCAGGCGAGCAGGAGCAGGGAAGCCAAGGTCTGGGTCCTCGTGCCCCACATCCAGCCCGGGGAGCAACTGCAGCCCTAAGGCAGCAGCTCTTATTGAATCACATTTCAGAACGGGCAGAATGGAAAGCAGCAGAGGTGACACCGCGGGTCTCCGACCTCCGGCGTGAATAGCTTTATTTGGCGGATGAACTAACTGAGAAGAACAGGACGATGATGAGACCCAAGGGAGCGCGAGAGAGTGGGGGGCAGGCAGAAGATAAAGGCTACAAAGAGAACAGAATGAGGGGTGGAGAGAAAGGGCCACCCCCATGGCCTCTGCAGCCATCTGGCCAAGGGTCCCTCTGCGCCTTTCTGCTGTCCCCACCTCTGGCCCCCACCTGGCTGCTCTACCCCTGGCCTGAGCCTGACCCACACCTCCTTCATTCTTCACCACCCAGCTGGTGCCTCCTACCAGCCCTCAGATAGACAACTGCATCCCACCCAGGCCAGAATGGAGCCTGCCCGCCCCGTCCCAATCCCTCGCCTCCTTCAAGGTCCAGCGCTAGCCCCACTCCCTGTGTGACAGGGCCCCCGTGCTCTCCCCACTTCTTCCACAGCATAAAGTACAGGCTGCAGAGTTTCACACTGGGCTACGGACAGAATGCCCGTTGGGTTTCCTCCCGCCCTCCCGCGTGAGGTGACAAACTCCATCATCAGCCAGGATGGGGACCAAGCCCTCTACTTTTTTCTCGCTTCCCCCTTGCCCTCCTTTCCTCTCCCCTCCCCTCCTTTCCTCTCCTCTCCCCTCCCCTCCTTTCCTCTTGCCAACAGCACCCAACAACGGGCCACGCTCTGGTGCCTGGTTAGACATATTGATAGGATCCCATGAGTGTCCCCAGCGACAAGACGGATCCCCTGACCACTGAGCCTAGTGGTGGCTAAGCACGGGGACTGGGGAGCGGGAGATTGGGGATGGGCAGGTGGCAAAAAGAAAAGGACACAACAGATAACAGGAAGTCTCGGACAAGGATAGGAAGCCACTTCCCAAGGAAAGGTCGAAAGCGAGAGCATGTTGCCTGTGCCCAAGAGGCTGAGGAGAGGAACAGAGAAACAGTGGCCTAGTTACACGGGCCCCGCGCTGGTGCCCCACCCTGTCCCATGCACAGCTGGAAACATGTGCCAGCTCCACCTCCACGAGGGAGCAGCTCCCCGCGCCTCAGCTGCAGCTCCAACAACGGTGGGAGGGTGGGCGATGTGGGTGTGGGTGGTGCACTGATCCGGTGACTCTCTCTGGCCTGGACTCTGTGCGAGTCCAAGTGCAAGGTCTCCTGGCTGGATCTGGGGCCGGGTGAGGAAGAGAGCCAAGGTGGCCCTTGTCGGACTCATCTCTGAATCCCTCCTCCTCCTCCGCTCCCCCACCCAGCACACTGCCCGGCACACTGCGCGCGCCCAGCAAGGCCTTGCCAATGAATGGTCAGAAGAGCTGCCGTTTCTGGAACACCTGCTACGTACCTGGCACTGTGCCTCACAAGGCTTATCTCATTTAACCTGGACCATGCGATGAGGAAAGTGCTGGTTTTTCGCCCCACTTTACAGATGAGAAAATGCACGCTCAGAGAGGCTACAACCGACTTGTCTGAGGTCATGACACGAGTACACAGTTGGACTAGTATTTAAGGTCAGGTCTGTCTGATGTTAGAGTCAGGCTCATCACCCCATATTACACTGTGGAATGAAGGAAAGAAACAGCAGTCACCACTTTGACCTCAGCAGTCCTGTGCTCGAGGCACAACACATGAATTGACTAGGCGTGAATCTCTGAGATACATCCCCCTTGCCAACGCACACACATGTACACACACACACACGGGCACACACGCACACACACACACACTCAAGGCTTTGGGAACATCACTTTAGTGCAAATGTTGCAACCCCCCACAGCCAAGATCAGTTACTGTAATCGGCACTCTTAAGGAAGGGCCTCACTGAGGTTCAAAGCTATTCATTCACATACAGAATCAATGAGAAAATTCAGGAGCGCTCTGGGCACACGCAGGTCTCCTCCTGCATTGTTGTTTACCACAACTACCAGCACACAGGATCTAAACTGCAGTACTAGCTGCTGTAGCACTTCCTAAGCAACCTAGGTCAACAACGACCACAACAGGAACAGGGGAATTCCCTGGCTAGTGACTAATCATAGCTCATTTCATACTCACTGTCTGGGCAACCTCAAGCAACTTACCTGACCTCTCTGAGCCTCAGTATCCTTGTTTGTAAAAATGAGAATGATAATAGTGCCTCCCTCGTAGGGCCACTGTAGGGCTTAAATTGAATGAATAGATGTAAGGTGCTTCGAACAAAGCATGGTATATAATAAGCACTAAATAAGTGTCACTTATTATTAATATAATGGTGATGATGATGTAGTGTCTTCCGTAGGAAGCACAAGCTCTATGAAGGCAGGCAGGGGCCAGGACTGCCTACAGCCCTCGAACACAGTGAGCACTAAACATACACCGTAGGTGCTCCATTGAATCTCATGTGTGACTTTCACCCAGGGCTTTGGGAACACTCACATGATGTTAGGGCTCAGATATTCTTTACTTTTCTTTTCTTTTTTTTTTTTTTTTTTTTTTTTTTTGCGGTACGTGGGTCTCTCACTGTTGTGGCCTCTCCCGTTGTGGAGCACAGGCTCCGGATGCCCAGGCTCAGCGGCCAAGGCTCACGGGCCCAGCCGCTCCGCGGCACGGCATGTGGGATCTTCCCGGACCGGGGCACGAACCCGTGTCCCCTGCATCGGCAGGTGGACTCTCAACCACTGCGCCACCAGGGAAGCCCAGGGCTCAGATATTCTTATACCTGAGTCAGCAGTGCCCTTCCCTCCCATAGGGGACACAAAGGATAGAGACAGCGCAGTCTCTGCTTTCCTGGGGAAACTCAGTCCAGTAGATGGAGCCCTGAGAAATCATTTGCAAGACATTCAGAAGGAAGTAATCAAACAGGTAGGCACAGATTGTGATCATTGTTACCGAAGAAATAAACTGGCTGATGATGAAGAGTATCTGTTCATACGGTGACCGGGGGAGCAGGGGAGACCTCATGGCTTTAGATGAGTGGTCAGACCTCTAGGCGGTGGTGGCATTTGAACTTAGGCTTGAAAGGTGAAAAGGAAGCAGACTGCAAAGATCTGGAAAAAGAACATTCCAGGCAGAGCAAACAGCAAACACATGCCCCAGAGCAGCCAAGGGTTTGAGGTCTCTTGGAACAGATTGGTGGCCAGTGTGCCTGGGTCGTTAGGCAGAGGGATGAGGCTGGAGAGGCAGGCGCGGGCCCTGTAAGCCTCCGTGAGGGAAGCCATGACTGAGACCTTCCCCTCAAACAAGCTGTCAGAACATATTGCTCAAATATCTAGTGGTTAAATCAGGGTCCTGAAGAGTCCTCTTTGGCAGCCCTTTGTTAGCTCTCTTCCTATTGATATGTAGTGGAAAATGAGCTATCAGAAAATAAGAAACAGAGAGAAATATGCAATATGTCAATTTAGAAAAAAATGATTCCAAAGTGTGGTCTCTGCCTAAATCATCTGAATTTCCTGAGTCCCTATTGATATATCTGTGAGGAGACATTTGTGTCCACATCCTGGGGAGGAGACATAGTAAACCTCAAAATATCCCAACCACAGGGACAGGTTTCCTACCCTCCCACCCCCAATCCCAAGAATCCTATTCAGAATCAGGTTCCAGGTCTTGGCTCCTTGAACCTGCCTGGAGGACAGTCTAAGGAGTGTGTGTTTCCTATCTTATGTCTCAGCGCTGTTGTTCTGACCCTCAAGACGTTTCTTCTTCAGCAGGCTCGGCCCTGAAGACCGTGTGTGGCAAAGATCATGCTCAGCAGATGTCCACTTGGTCCCATACATTTCCCAGCCTCCCCTGCAGTTGTTTGGGCCACGTAACAAATTCTGACCAAGGGAGAGTGATGTACATCATTTTGGGGGCTGAGGAGCTTAAGAGTTGTTATGTGCTATGACTGAGTGGTGTCCCCCCCCCACCCTCAATTCATATGTTGAGGCCCTAACTCTCAGCGTGGCTGAACTAGGGTTAAGGAAGGAATTACAGCTAAATGAAGTCATGAGCGTGGGACCCTGATCTGATAGGATTGGTACCCTTATAAGAGGAGACACCAGAGAGTTCGCAGTGAGAAGGCGGCCGTCTGCAAACCAGGGAGAGAGCTTTCACCAGGAACCAAATTGGTTGGCACCTTGATCTCGACCTTCTCAGCCTCCAGAACTGTGAGAAATAAATTTCTGTTGTTTCAGCCACCCAGTCTGTGGTAGTTTGTCATGGCAGCGTCAGATGACTAAGACACGTGCTTCCCCATCTCTCTCCCTACGCTGTGGAGACCTTGGAGGCCGCATGTTGCAGACAGCCCAGCTACCTGTTGTCTAATCCGCATCAGACTTTGTGTGAACGAGAAATAAGCCTTTCCTGTATTAAACCACTGAGATTTCAGTGTTTCTGTGTAACTTCAGCAAACCTAGCCTACCTTGAGCAATGCCCAGAGAGCAATGCAGAGAAAAGGACACGGTATGTACCATGTTTGCCCAAACAAGAGCAACAGCAGAGGAGCTCCACTAGCACTTCTCCCTCTGGCCCAGCTAGCCACCCCCCCCCCCACCATGACTTTGTGTGGATCCAGTGAGCCCTGGATATTCAGAGAGATGCAAACTCTGCTTTCTGGGTCCTGGGATTCAGCCAACAGTGAAGATGTAAACTGCTCAAGGCATCCCATTGAGGTCTCAAGTGAGAAAACAAGAGCTCTGGGCTGCTAAAAAGTTGGGAAACCCTGGGAGATAAGGCATTGTCTCCAAACAGCCCCCACTGAAATGCAGACCAGTTTCCTGGAAGGGCTCACTCATTTATCCAGTGACAACCAGGAGGCACTTACTTAGGGATCGATTTCTCAGGGGAGGGCTGGAGGGACAGGCCCAGGGTCTCAGACCCTGGGTCACAAATTACAGGCACACCACGCAGCTTGGCCCAGGGTTACCCCTCCTCTACCCATGGGGAGGTGGTTTGAAGTTTCATCAGGAGCACGACTGTGCTCCTGTGACTTCCCCTGTGACTTCTCACTGGTATGCCCCTCGTGGGCCAGGTCACCTGCATGACCCTCTCTCTAAACCATCCATGAGAGAGGATGGAAGTGAACCTTGGGGCTTTGCTTTTATTCATTCATTCAAATGCTTGGCAAGGCTTACCTACAAGCATCTTCTTCCATCTGACCTTCCAAATACTTCTCCTCTTTTAAAGCCAAGCTCAACCCTAATCTCCCCTAAGAAGCCTTCCCTTACTCCCCCTTCCCTTTGTAATGTTTGCTGATCTCCTAAGAACCAACATTGATCGTATACCACTACGTACCAAGCCCTCCACAAGCTCATACTTCCTGTATGCCATCTCATCTGACCCTCTGGATCCTGAGGGAGGTGTGATCACCCCTACTCTAAATCTGAGGAAACAAGTTCAGAGAGGGGAAGTGACTTATCCAAAGTCACACAGCAGGCGGTCCAATGGTTAGGACTCCGCGCTTTTACTGCCACTACCGAGGCTGCAGTTTCGACCCCTGGTCACGGAATTAAGATCCTGCAAGTGTTGTGCGGCCAAAAAAAAAAAAAAAAAAAAAAAACCAACCAACAAAGTCACACAGCAAAGCCTATCTGATTCCAGGCCTATCAGATTGCAAGACCCCTACTATAATCACCACTCTCTCTTGACCGCACAGAGCTCAGTCTCCATTACCGTCTGTTTCGAATTGCTCCCCAATCCCTGCAAGCTCGTTGAGGGTAGGGACAGCTTCTTTTAACTGGTTAATAATTAGCCCTTCTCCTTGGAACAAAGGCCCTGTGGTCAGTGCGGGCGGCAGGTGTGTGAAAGTGTGGGTGAAAATGTGGGCGCGGGGGAGTCGGCCGGAAGAAGTAATGGCCGAAGGGCTTCTCCCACCTCAGGAAGTCTGCACCCAATTGAGCTGAGACTCCACAATGAACCAGTTACACGGTGCGAAACACCGACCCCGAAAACCTGCCACCCGTCTGAGCTTTCTTCAAAGAGCTCTCGCGGCCCCAGTCTCCTTGTGGGCCCTCTGGGGTGAGGCTGAGCCAGCAGCTGGAGGGAGGGAGAACAGGGTCTGCGGCTGGCACAGCAGCCGACCTTGACTCAGATGGGCAGGCCCAGAACAGACAGACTTTCCCCAGGGGGAGTCTGGATGACGCCTGCAGCATAGTTGCCGGGAAAGAGCATCCCCCCCACACCGACCCGCCCCAAAAGAGCCAAGCAAAGTTTTGTGACTACGGCAGAGGTAAGAACGCTGGAAAGGAAGGCTGGAGACCTGTGTCCAAGTCCCAGCACTCCCGCTGAGTGACCCAGCTAGATGACAACCTCTCTGGGCGTGTCCTCAGGTGTAAGACGATGGTGGAGCCTCCCTCGCAGGGCTGCAGGACAAGGCAATGGGATCCTGTCGGCTAAGCTGTGGGCTCCAGGCCCCCTTGTGCCGTTCACTTGCTGTGGAACTTGGAGTAGGTCTCCTAACTTCTCTATGATTGATCTGTAAGAAACCGAAGAATGTTCTTAACTATCTGCAAGCAGGTATTAAAGGGAAATAGAGAGTGTTTTAACTGAAAGCAGGGGGCTGGTCTGTATGTTCTCTCAAGGTCCCTTCCTGTCCTGTGTTTCCATGATTTAAAAACAAAACAAAAAACACCAACAAAAACTTGGAACTGGAGAAGGGAGCCAAATGCCAGGGAGGCCGCTTTCTGAGCCACTCCCTCAACAAGACAAACAATACTGAGGTTATTCCGCCCCCTGGTGGACCCCTCTACCACTGCAGTCACTGCCAGCGCCGGCTAGGTGTCAGGAGATGTAGAATTACTTAAGGCCATTCACCCATTCATTCGTGCCTCACACATGAATTGAGGGCACCGCTCTGGGCCAAGCTCTACGCTGTACACTGGGGGTACAGAGGTGAATCACACTAGGACCCCTCCTTGAAGGGGACTTGTTATGTGGTGATTCCTTTTGTCATCTTCTGTGAAACGCATAGGATCTAAGTTATGTTCAGCTATGTTAAGTAGTTTAAATGGAGTCACAGTGGCCAAAGTGAACTTCTATATCAGTGGTTTTGAAACGTCTGGTATAGGACTTCTAGTGTTTTAGAGTGTCTTAAATCAAAGAGTGTTACTTTAGGTAAGAAGTTTGCTTGGCAACGTCCACAAAAAGACTTCCCTGGAACAGGAGCAACTGATAGAGGCAAGACCCCCTGGTGCATAACTGTCACACCCTACTGATGGACTCCCTACAAAGGGACCACTGAGCCGAGGGACCTGAGGGCTCCTTCATGGAGGACCAGCTCCACACTGCTGGGAGCTGTTCAGAGGGTCGCAGCCCAAGGCCCTGTTGGAGCAGAGGGTGACTCCCGCTCGTGCTTGTCATGAGACCCATGTCTGGACCAGGGATTGTTGCTTGTGCAGAGATGTCTCCTTCCTGGACTCCGCCTTGGACTGCTTCCTTCCCTCCCCTTCCTATCTTCCCTACTCTGACCAACCTGTGCTGTGTGCTAACTGGGTGCAATAGACCGAGTGGTTCATGAATTCAATATTGGCTATGTTTTGTATATCTCCAATCCCGTGGTTCTTACCTGGCCTGACCGCTGGGCCTTGGTTACAGGGCTGCAGTCTAGCAGGACAGACAGACACACAGAGAGATCATTTTGATACAGCTAAATAAGGGCTCTGTTAAAGGCCATTATGTATGGCTTGGGGAGAGGCAGGGGACATGTCAGGGAGAGCTTGGCAAGAAGAGCTGGTGGTTGAGTTTCATGACTGACTGGGCGTCCTTTAAGGGCCTTCTGGACAGAGACGGGTGTGTGAAGGCACAGGGCATATGTAAGGGGCAACAGAACGTTTCATACGCTGGGGCCACAGCGTGGGTTGGGGGCACCGTGGGAGATGAAGTTGAGAGCTGGCTGCTGGTCAGGGTGTAGGGGTTCTTGTGTGCCACGTGGATGGCGTGGATCCCATCCCTGGGTGATTGGGAATCCTTGAAGGGCTCTGAGCAGGGTACTGACATGGTTAGATGTGAATTTCTGTGAGTTCATTCTGGCTGCTTTGTAGAGAATGGGCTGTAGGACTGTAAGGCTGGTAAAGCTCTTGGGAGGGTTGCCAGATTTAAAAACAAACCAAAAGAAAAGAAAATAAACCAGGATGCCTGCTGAAATTGACATTTTAGATAGAGAACAATTTTTAGTATAATTCTATCCCAAATATTGTATGGGATATACAAAAAGTTATTGTTTGAGTATCTGAAATTCAAATTTAGCTGGGCATCTCATATTTTATCTGGAAGCCGTATCTCAGAGTCATCAAGGAGAGATGATGGAGGCTTGGACTAGGGTGGAGGCAGTAGAATTGGATAGAAGTGGAAAATTCAAGAAGTATTCTGAGATAGAAATGGAAGAACTTGGGGACGACGTGGATGAGGGAAAATGAGAGGGACACGTCAAACATCACACCCAGTCTCAGTTTGGGCTGCTTGCTCTGTGTCGGGTCCTCTAACCACAGCCCATCCCACCACCACACACATCGAGGTCAAGGGTCCTTGCTAAAACCTCCCTGAGGACCCCTGACCCCAGGAGCCAAGACATCCTGCAGACCCCCGTCTGCAGCTCCTTCGCTTCCATACCTGCTTGGCTCTGCACTTTGGTCTCACCCCTTGTTCGGTCCAGCTAATCAACCACGGGCTGATGCCTGGAGTCCAGCCAGGGCCGCTTTAGGCCTCTGTTCTTTGCCTCTCTGCTCCACGCTTCACAACGGCTGGCATGGGGGTGCCCAGCCCAGGCCTCCATGGCTGACCAGGACAGATCTTTCCTGTCAGGGAGGAAAATCCCACACGTTTCCAGAAGGCCACACGTTTCCCTAGCGGCTTTCTCCCCCGCAGAAGACTGGGAATGGAAAGGTGGCCTGGCTTCTCAGAGCTTCTTGTGAGCCGACGGTGCCTCCCAGTGGCCACACAGCACAGTGCAGGCTGAGGTGAGATGGGACACTGGTGTTTGGACTGGTTTCCAGGGAGATCTTTACACTCCTGACCTCTCCCTTGGCAGGGCACAGGGGTCCTGCCCCTGCTGGTGGCCACCCAGCAGGGGTTCTGTTGGCACCCCTCAGCTCCCACGGATTTAAACAACACATCTGTTTGGTGGAGCTGGCTGCTGGTGGACAGGTGGCCCAAGATGACATCCGAAGAATATTGAACAAGTAGGCCCTGAGGTCTCTGTTCTTGGCAGGACTCAGGAAGACGCTCCGAGTTGAACGGGTCAGCGTCCCTTAAATCCCCAGCCTTCCATGTTCGATAGAAACCACCCTACAAATCAAGGTAGCTGTGCTTCAGGATCCCCTTCCCCATGCCTGCCTGTGGAGGGTAGGTGGGGCTCACAGATGGGTTCCCTACGGTGCACGTGCTGCCAGCCGGACAGTGGGCCTGGCTGCCGTAGAGGGTGGCTGCCCAGCTCTCCAGCACGCGACTGCCCTCTCTGGGCTCACAGCCAGTCAGAAAGAAACTAGCAAACGTCCCACCCACTCTCTCTTCCACACCAGAGCCTGTGAGTATGTGGCTAGAGCCAGGGATCTGGGCCCCAAGCAGAGGAGCTGAGAGACGTGGGGCCTCAGATGACCTCGCGGACTGGAGTGCAAGGCTGGTCTGGAGGAATTGAAAACGCCTTCTGAGGAGCCCGGCTCCAGAAATGCAGCTCCTCCCTTGCCCTCTGTCTCCACGCACTTGCCTGGGGGCCTGGGAACACCCCAGGCTGTGGTGCGGAGGGTGAGGTGACCATGGACCTAGCGCTATCTGGCTGGAGATGGTGAACTACCCCCTAGGAATGGCACACCCTCTGCTCTCTAGCAGGTTTGGGCCATCAGCCTCTGCCGTGGCCTCTAGGGGCCCTGGTCTTTATTTTCCAGGGCCCGGGACTTTGGAGAAATATGCAACTTATCATGTGTCAAATGGGAATAACAATAATGTTCACCTCAGAGCTACATGAGTTAGTACATGTTTTGTTGTTTTTATTAAGGTGAATACTTCTCAGAGTCTGAGATTGAGTCTCTGCAAGGATCTAGACACCAGCTCGGGTCTAAAGTGCCTCAAGATCTCTCCCTTTCCCTTCCTCGCTGGGTCCTCCGGGTGTCCACTTGAAAAATGAAACAGGAATCGTTCCATTTTTTCCATGGGCTGTGAGTCTCTCAGAATGAGGATCTCCGGAGGTTCTGTGGGCACAAGACCTAAATAGACATTGCTCCAAAGAAGATATACAGATTGCCAACAAACACATGAAAGGATGCTCGACATCACTAATCATTAGAGAAATGCAAATCAAAACTACAATGACGTATCACCTCACACCAGTCAGAATGGCCATCATCAAAAAATCTACCAACAATAAATGCTGGAGAGGGTGTGGAGAAAAGGGAACCCTCTTGCCCTGTTGGTGGGAATGTAAGTTGATACAACCACTATGGAAACTTGTATGGAGGTTCCTTAAAAACTAAAAATAGAATTACCATATGACCCAGTAATCCCACTACTGGGCATATACCCAGAGAAAACCATAATTCAAAAAGACACATGCACTCCAATGTTCATTGCTGTGCTATTTACAACAGCCAGGTCATGGAAGCAACCTAAATGCCCATCGACAAATGAATGGATAAAGAAGATGTGGTACATATATACAATGGAATATTACTCAGCCATAAAAAGGAACGAAATTGGGTCATTTGTAGAGATGCGGATGGATCTAGAGACTGTCATACCGAGTGAAGTAAGTCAGAAAGAGAAAAACAAATATCGTATGGAAATCAAATATGCATGTATGTGGAATCTAGAAAAATGGTACAGATCAACCGGTTTGCAGGGCAGTGAGAGAGACACAGATGTAGAGAACAAATGTATTGACACCAAGGGGGGAAAGCTGCGGAGGATGGGGGTGGTGTTGCGAAGAATTGGGAGATTGGGATTGACATGTATACACTCATGTGTATAAATTGGATGACTAATAAGAACCTGCTGTATAAAAAAATATTATCTCCCCACTCTCAATTAAAATTTCTAAATCACTGGGAAGAGGGACGGGGAAGGAGGCAAGAGAGGAAAACTGCTATTTAATTCCACCTGATTCTCAGCCAAAGGGAGGGCTGACACCTTCATAGACTTTAGATAATTGCAATCCAGTCTTGAAAAGATGTTTTGGACTTCCCTGGTGGTGCAGTGGTTAAGAATCCCCTTGCCAATACAGGGGACACGGGTTTGAGCCCTGGTCTGGGAAGATGCCGCATGCCGTGGAGCAACTAAACCTGTGAGCCACAACTACTGAGTCTGAGCTCTAGAGCCCACGAGCCACAACTACTGATGCCATGTGCCACAACTACTGAAGCCCGCACGCTCCAGAGCCCGTGCTCTCCAATAGGGGAGGCCACCGCAATGAAACCTTACATGCAGCAATGAAGACCCAATGCAGCCAATAAAGAGAAAAAAGCAAAAAGATGTTTTTGTTGATTTTTCATGCCATAAGTAAGAGATTATAAGAATAGTCAATCAAACTCCTCACAACAGAAAGAAATGATCAGGAAATGAGAAAAGTCACTGTAGCTTTAAATACCTGCTTTACAAGTGTGAACAGTCATTCTCTACCATCTACTGGCCACAGCTACAATCGGTAAATGATCCTTGCTCTTTGGAGCCAGGGCCACCGTTAGAGGTAGAGGAGTGGCCCTGGATCTCTGAATGGTCCTTGCAAGTGTCTTTGTGCGTGTACGTGGCTTAGAGCGACATGTCTCGTGGATCCCCAAGGCCCACAGTCAAGATAGGACCCTGGCCGGCCAGGGAGCCCCACGGCTGCCTGGTGGTGTTCTGGTCTGAAGTGCCAGAAGCAAGAGAAGGCTGCAGATTCGAAGGACAGAGCAGACCTGGGATGCGCGGGAGCAGCGAGGGCCTCTCCAGCCGCCTAGAGTGTGCCTGAAGAGGACACTGTGTCCGTTCATCTGACATACACATGTGTTTTGTCTTTCATTTATGAAATAATGTTTTCTTTAATCTTTCTCTGATATAAAAAGTAATGCATGCTCATTATAAAACATTAGAAAACCAAACAAGTACAAAAAAAAAGCATTTAGGTTGGCACCACAGGGTGTCTTGGGGGGGGGGCTTTACCGTAATCTCCATCAGCACCCCAAAACTCACTGCAAATACATATGCAGTTTAAGGAAAAACTCTGCCTGCTGTGCAGAGAAGCTTGCAGTTCAAGAGAAAGTCCCTGGCCTCTCTTTCAATGGCTTCTAAAGCTTCCTTTATAGACTTCCTGGAGGGTCTGCTGCCTGCAGTGCTACCACCTAGGCGTGACTGCTGTCTACCATGTTTGTGCCTGTGTGTTACCTTTTTAAATTTTATTTTTTACTGAGATACAATTAACATATACCAATATTAGTTTCAGGTGTACAACATAATGGTTCGAGGTTTGTATATATAGTGAAATGATCACCACAATAAGTCAAGTTAACATCCATTGCTGCACATGAGACTTCCCTGGTGGTCCAGTGGTTGAGATTCTGCACTTCCACTGCAGGGGGCCTGGGTTCGACCCCTGGTTGGGGAACTAAGATCCCACAAGCCACGGCCTAAAAAAAAAAGTCCATCGCCGTGCAGAGTTCCATTTTTTTTTCTTATGATAAGAACTTCCAAGAGCTAGTCTCTTAGCAACTTTCAAATATACAATACAGTATTGTTAGCTATAGTCATCATGCTGTACATTACATGTCTTATCTTTATGTATTGTCTTTAAATCTGATTTTTTAAATTTAGGACATTCGGTACATACCTGCTTATATCTCGTTTTCCACTCAATGTTACATCTTTGCGTTTTTCCATGTCACCATTCCTGTGCAACATTATTTGTAAAGGCTGTGTAGTATTTTATCCATAAAAATCTGCAGTGTGTTGACCTACCTTCCGGTTTGGAAGGCTATGTAGCTTGTTTCCAGTTTTTGGCCCTAATGCATGATGCTGGGATGAGCCTCTGTGGACTTCCGCCTCTGTGCTCCTCTAGGATCATTTCCAAAAATTGGAATTACTACTACGAATGCTTCCAGGCTCTTGATACACATTGCCATATTGCCTCTAGCAAGGTGATGCTCATTTACCCTTTGACAAGCAGCAGACATGCTTGTTTCTCTCGCCTTTGCCAACACTGGAGTTATAAACGACATACGCTACTGGGGGCCAGGCAGTAGGCTACGTGCTAGAGACACCATAGCAAGGAAAGTTAAAAAAAGAACGTGGTCTCTGCCTCCACAGAGTTCCTGACTTGGTGGGAGAGAGCAACCTTGATCAAATAATGAATGGATCATTACAAAGTGGGATGAGTGCTCTGGGGGAGAGGAAAGGGTGTGAGGAGAGCTTAGCACAGGAGGAGTTGGCTTTGGCGTGAGAGCGGGCAGAGAGAAGTCAAGGACGGAAGTCCCACGTGGCTGAAGCCAAGAGAATGGGGGTGGCAGGACGTGGGAGGGGGCTAGAGTCAGTGACACTCAGACCCACTGGGCCTTGTAGGTCCCAGGAAGAATTCCGGAGAGCCACTAAAGGTTTTAAACAGAAGGGTGGTGGTGTGGTGAAATTTGCCTTTTGAGAATCACTTTTCATTTGTTTTTGGCTGTGCCGCGTGGCATGTGGGGTCTTAGTTCCCCGACCAGGGATGGAACCCACGCCCCCTGCAGTGGAAGCGTGGAATCTTAACCACTGGACCGCCAGGGAAGTCCTGAGAATCCCTTTTTTTTAATTAAAAAATGTTTAAATTGTGGTAAAAAAAAAAACCCTAACAGAAAATTTATCACTGTTGGTTAATTTTCTTTCTGCCCTTTTGAATGGATAATCTGTAAGTGTACCGTCCAGTAGTGTGCAACAGATCCCCAAAGTGTATTCATCCTGCAAAACTGAAACTCTGCCCTCATTACACAACTTCCCATGTCTCCCTCCCCTCAGCCCCTGGCCGCTACCACTGTACTTTCCATGTCTATAAATCTGACTACTCTAGGTGCCTCATGTAAGTGTAATTATGCAGGTTTGTCTTTTTGAGACTGGCTTACTTCCTCAAGCTTAATTCATATTGTACCATGTGTCAGAAAGTCCTTCCTTTTAAAGGCTGAATAATATTCCACTGCATGTATATACCACATCTTTTTTCTTCATTCATCTGTCAGTGCATCCTTGGGTTGCTTCTGTGTTTTGGCTCTTGTGAATAATGGGGGTGCAAATATCCCTTTAAGTCCTCGTTATCAATTCTTTGGGGTGTATTCCCAGAAATGGGATTGCTGGATCATATGGTAGCTCTATTTTTAAATTTTTGAGTAACTTTCAGATTCGCTTTTAGGAAGCAAATTCAGCAAGGCTGATTCTGTTGCCTACAAAGCAATAGAAAATAGTACTGGATAGCTGCTGAGAGCTATTATCTTCTTGGACTAAATTAATATAATTTACTAGGTACATACACACACGTGAACTCCTCCAAAGGTAATAGAGCTCAGTATGAATAATGAAATGTATACACATTTCGGGAACACCCATTGTATACGGACTTGTGTCTTTAAGTGCTTTGAGGGACAATATTTGTTAACCAAATATCGTTGAGCACTTGGAGTCTGTGAGGCATTGTGGGGAAACACAAAAGCTTCTAGTAACAACAACACCCTTTGTTGTGTGGCGTTTTAAAAATAGTGGTACCAAGGGAAGGTCTAAGTGTTCAGGTGAGGCATGAGTCCTGGCGAAAGGCTACCAGGAGGAGGTGACATTTGAGTGTGATGGGGTTTGGGCAGGTGGAGTGGTAGGGGCTGGACCAGGTGGCTGGCACAGGCATGAGAAGGTCAAGAGAGGGACATTCTGGGGGAGAGGTGGGCGGAAGAGACCGAGAGCTTTAATGCCAGGCTGAAGAATTGGTACTTCTGTGGTAAGCGGGGGTGAGGGGCCTGGAGTGGTTTTCATTAGGGGAATGACATCAAAGCAGTGCATTGGAAAGGTAAGTCTGGCAGTGATGTGTGTAGGACAGACTGAAAGGGAGAAGTACTGGCAGCTGAGAAATTAGTTAGAAAGGGATTAGGAGGGCTACCTCAGGACAGGGGTAATGAGGGTTTGAATTCAGTGGCAAGGAGGGGTCGGAAGGAGGAGACTGTGAACGACTTGATCTTGGCCTCTCTTCTGTGGATGTCCCATAACACCTTTTCTCCCTTCCCCTCCCCTCTCCTCCTTCCCTCTTTCCTTTCTCCCTCTCTCCTTCTTTTCAAAAAAATATTACATATATCTGATCTTACGATGACCAGTCTTACTCATTTTGGTTTCCTTCCGAACCTTGCATAGTGGCGTACACTTAGCAGGTGGTTGATTAATATTTGTTGTTTGCCATTGGTGACTGATTACAAGTGGGGCAGGTGCCAAAAATAACCAAGGATTCAAGCCTGGGTGATGGGAGATGGCAGGATGCCAGGGGAAGTTGGTCAGGGTCAATGTCAGGTTGGATCTGAGCTACTGGAAGGTTATGCAGCTGACTTGAAATCTTGGGATGTAGCTAGAAGAGACCGAAATTTTAAGGAGGATCCCCACCTTCACCCCCACTCCAGCTGGGGCATGCTATGCGGCTGCTTCCCACTAGCTATCTATTTTGCACCCTAATTCTTTCTTAATTTTCTCCTATCCATGTTGTTTACACTTTCTGGACTTCCTTTAGTTAGATGTAGTACATCCTGGAACGAACCCCTAATTTTTGGCTTTTCGCTCCCATTTTTCTACCTCCTGTTTGGCTCTGTTTTCTAGAAGATGGTCTCGACTGTATCTTCCAATACTTGCAAGGAAGTTTTGACCTATGACCTCACGTTGCTGCCCCTTATAATGCAGACACTCAGTAGGGAGAAAGGAGATAAATGATACTGGATATGTAGCCAGCCTGGCGGGCCGTATTTTTGTATCTTTGTTTATATCCCATATCTCATTCCTAGTGTTATTTGCGCCTTCTTCTTTTCCTTGATCAAATCTTGAAAAAGAATAAATCATTTGCGGGGGATGAATTGGCAGATTGCGATGGACATATACACACTAGTATATATAAAACAGATAACTAATAAAGACCTAATGTAGAGCACAGGGCCCTCTACTGCATACTCTGTCATGCCTATATGGGGAAAGAATCTAAAAAAGAGTGGATACATATATACGGATAACTGACTCACTTTGCTGTACCCCTGAAACTAACACAATATTGTACATCAACTATAGTCCAATAAAAATGGTTTAAAACTCCTTTTGGCTTCCTTGATTCTTTGTCTTTATTTCTGCTATGCTTATTATTCTTTCCTTCTAAGTCCTTTATCTTTGCTTATTATGGAATCCTTTTTATTGATTTCCTTATTTTTTCTCCATACGTCAAGCACAGAAATTCCTGAAAACATGGACAAAAATAAAGAATTAACAAGAGGCATCACGGCCAGTCATATTTTAGTGTAAGCAGCATTTTGGTGTAAGCACTCTTCTGTGCATATACATGCCCAACGCACACACAGACGTCTCTTTTTGGAAGAAAAAGTGTACTGGTAAATACAGTTTCGTAGTTGTCTTTTACCTTTCATTTGATATTCTGTTGTGATCCGTGTCTCGTGTCACATGCAGAGCTCCGACGTTTTCTTAAGCAGTCAACAAAATCCTGTACCCCAAAGAAATCCCGCTCGGAGCCTCGAGGAGCAGAAGACATGTAGTGAGGGTCCCGGGTAGACGCCACTGGAAGCGGGCTTCGGCGCACGTTGGGCGTGAAGCGCGGGGGCGGGGACTCAGCGTTCATTTGCATAACCAGAATGAAATGCAAACAATATATGTTCAAGTGAAAGCCATAGTTTTCCTTTAAAGCTATGATTTGAAAGAAAGTGACTTCAGTCACTTACCTGGAAAGAAGTATTGCAAGCTCTTGACCCGAGCTTACGTTCACCCTCACTGACAGGTGGGTGAATCTCCTTGGCATTGTCTCCCGAGGTTGCTCAGAATAGGTTCCTACCCGCTTCTTCTCAGCATGTGTGAATCTTCTGTGTTTTTCAGAAGATTCGCCTGCTGAGAAGTAAAGCCAAGTCATCCTCCTAATTTTTGGAGGCCTTGCGAAAATAAGCAAGGCTGATGTGTGTGTTTAAAGAATAGACCCACGGACAATGCTTGTTGTTTAGCAAACTTGTTAGCCCTGCTCTTCTCGGTGAAGAAACTCACGGTGCATTCTGGGTTCTTTTGGTTTTCTTCGGAAGGTGTTTCTGCGTGGGGCTACTGCCTGGGAAGCATAGGAGCTCACTGGGCACCGGAAGCTCTCCGCGTGCCACCACAGCCGCCCGGTGATAATGGGAATTAAGAAAAAACCTGAGGAGAAGGTGTCAGCGTCACAGGGGTTAAAACGACATGTTAGTACTGGAAGCACCGTGGGTTTCGGCCAGGGTCGGAGAGGTGCACTTCTTTATTCGTTCATGGGGTGGCTTATGTAGTGTTCGGGAAGGTTGTTTTCCTAACCCTGCGCCCTTACTGCTGATTTTTTGCTTTTTAACGTCCCTAGCCTGATTCTTCGTGGAAGGTCATTTACTTCGCGTGGAAGGTTATGTAGATAGGTGAATGCGTTCTTTCGTTTTCTCTTGTCTTCCGCAAGCTGGAATGTATGCGAAACCCGGAGATGTTCTCGCGTTACTGTGGGTGCGGCTGTTCGGTGTGGGTCTCGGCTCATCACGGACTGCTCTATTTCTGTTTCCTGCTGGTAGATGTTCGGCTCGAGTGCAGCCTGAGGCCCTCTGAACACTACGAGCGATGTTCTTGCACGTCCCACCGAGTGGTACGTGGCACGTGGCCTTCGATTTATCTTCCATTTTACTAAATAACGGTGGTTTTCTCCCTACGTAGTCATATCATTTTAGACTTCGTATGAGAAAAATTGATCATAGTGTGTTGTATTTCGCTTTTCATTGCTGTAGTGCCAATTTTTGCTTTTTCGTCCAAAGAGATTGTAGCAGGGTACACTCGCCAGTACTATATAAACATTACGTTGTTTAACATGCTGAGGAACTCCTGCTGTTTTCAGGCTTTTACAATTTAAATAAAAATTTATTTATTTCCGGCTGCATTGGGTTTATCGTTGCGGTGTGCGGTCTTCTCATTCTGGTGGCTTCCCTTGTTGCGGAGCTGGGGCTCTCGGAGCGCAGGCTTCAGTAGTGGTGGCTCGCGGGCTCTAGAGCGCAGGCTGAGTAGTTGTGGCGCACAGGCTTAGTTGCTCCGGGGCATGTGGAATCTTCCCAGACCAGGGCACGAACCTGTATCCCTTGCATTGGCAGGTGGATTCTCAAGCACTGTGCCACCAGGGAAGTCCCTCATGCTTTCACAAGTTTTGACCATCTGGTAGGTATGAAATCCGCCGTTTAAAGCATGAGCATAGAATTGCACTGTGTGGATGAGCCATCACTTGTTCAAATGAAGGTTCCAGTGCAGGGCATGTAGATAGTTTCCAATTTTTCTATTTTATAATCAAAGCAGTGGTTGTCCAATTACTTTCTTAGAATAAATTCCAGGAGTGGAAATGCTGGACTGAATGTTCCACACATGAAAATTTTTGATCCGTATTACCCAGCTGCCATTCGGCAAACTTTTACAAGTTTATAGTCCCATCTACAGTATTTGCACGCCTTTCCCCCCATACCCGTTTCAAAAGCAGCCTTAAAAAAAATCTAAGTGATGTATATACCTAATTTTAAAGGTCAAATGACACAAGGCTTTCAGGAGAGCAAAACCTCGAAATGCTTTTCCCCATCCCAATTCCCACTTCCCAGAAACCACCATTTTACATCCTTAGCAGTTTCATCTGTTTGCTTCTCTATCTCATAATGCGCTTATGCTGCTCTTTCTTCATTTTGTTTTAAACTGTGGCAGACTCAGCTATTTGCCCACCCTGATACCAATTTCTTCCTCAGCCATCAGAGGTAGCTCAGAATTCCTGAGCCTTTCCAGGGTTCTGAAGCATTAACATCTCCAGGTCACCACCTCGCTGCTGTTAGCTGCTCTCCTATTTTTGGTTATTTTTTTTAAAAATAAATTTTATTTATTTATCTCTCTCTCTCTCTTTCTCTCTCTCTCTATCTATTTATTTTTGGCGGCATTGGGTCTTCGTTGCAGTGCATGGGCTTTCTCTTGTTGCAGTGAGCGGGAGCTACACTTCGTTGCGGCGTGCAGGCTTCTCATTGCAGTGGCTTCTATTTTTGCATGCAGAGCACAGGCTGTAGGCACGCGGGCTTCAGTACTTGTGGCACGCGGGCCCAGTAGTTGTGGCTCGCAGGCTCTAGAGCACAGGTTCAGTAGTTATGGCACACGGCCTTAGGTGCTCTGGGGCCTGTGGTATCTTCCCAGACCAGGGCTGGAACCTGTGTTCCCTGCGTTGGCAGGCAGCTTCTTAACCACTGCGCCACCAGGGAAGCCCTGCTCTCCCACGTTTGTCAATATGAATTTATCATTTTTCTTTTCATTCCTTTACTGTCATTTAGTGGGGTTTTGTGGATGGCGTGGAGATAAATGGATGTATTTAATCTGCCATTTTCAACCTGAAATCCCAAGATCCTGTCGAGTTTATTTCTTATTTTATTATTATGATTTTTTTTTTGGCTGCGCCGCACAGCTTGCAGGATCTCAGTTTCCCGACGAGGGATGGAACCCTTGCCCCCTGAAGTGGAAGCTCAGAGTCCCAACCACCGGACGGCCAGGGAATCCCCGATAGTGTACATTTTAAAAAATTGAAAAGAAACCCTGTGAAAACGATGAGAATAGTATCCATTTGACAAAGGCCCTTCTGATAATAGGATAACAATTGGCACACGGGATGCACCTTAAACAATATGAAATCCCACCCTTTTATTTTTCGAAGGACACAGCCGAGCGGCCCCTCGTGGAGGATGTTGCCCAAGCCAGTCTGACTTGTCCCTCGGGCCTCTTTGCCCTGGGCCCAGAGCTTCACCATCCTGGCGGTCCACCAAGGGACTCGGGGAGTTTCTAAAAATCCCATGCCCAGGACTCCACCCTGGGCCAAGTAAATGATTCTCTCAGGGTGTGGGGATTGGGCCTCAGCGTTTCTTAAGCTCTCAAGTGGTTCTCAAGTGCAGGATCACTGACCTAGGCCAAGAAACTCACTGATTTAGTCCATTGGTAACAGCATGGTAATATTTGAGCAAGAAGATGTCCAGCCCGTGCTCTTGTTATGCAGTTACTTTTGTGTGTTGTCCAGATTCGGTATGGTGCCTATTTTCATGCCTTAATTTCACAAGCCTGTATTCTGTTAATTTGATTACCAAAGAACACTTTACACTAACTTGGCTGGCGGCATTAATATCGCATTCCCCTGTGCCACACTCCTTTAGTAGAGGCATACGATTTAGCTTAGTCCTCACATCACATTTATACCCTGCAGTAAGTCTTCATGACAGAGTGAACACTGTCGAGTGATGCGGCCACTTTCCTGTATCTGGATTTTTGCATTGTCTGAGAGCAGCAATGGCAGAGAATATTATGCACTTAATGGCTATTATTGTGATTATAATGTGGCTACTTCAGTCATAGTCACCAAGATCCGCCATTATAATGAACTGATATAATATCTCTATTTATTAAGTCACAGGCTGGGTTCCACCCCCCCCCCCCCCACCTCCAGCGTGATTGAGAACAGGCTTAATTCCTAGAGGGGCTCGTCAGCTTTGCTGAGTTTTAGCTCTGGCTGCAGATAGCATAGTCATCACTCCTCATGGTTATCAGAGGAAACCAAGATGAATCAATATATATCATGACTACCTGAGGAGGGGGAAATCCAACAGGTTTAGAGTAAAGTATGTGCTGAAGGGATTCCCTGACGGTCCAGTTGTTAGGGCTCCTCGCTTTCACTGCAAGGGGCATGGGTTCGATCCCTGGTCGGGGATCTAAGATCCCACATGCCAAGCGGCATGGCCAAAAAATAAAAATCAATACATTCTGCAGAAAAAAAAAATAAAATCGATGAAATCTTGCCATTTGCGACAACATGGATGAACCTTGAGAGTATTATACTCAGTGAAATAAGTCAGACAGAGAAAGACAATACCGTATGATTTTACTCATATATGGAATATAAGAAACAAACAAACAAAACAAGAGAAAAGGACAGGCCAATCCAAACAAAAAGAAACGTGTGGATACAGAGAACAGAGTAGTGGTTACCAGAGGGGAAGTAGGAGGAGGGCGAAATAGGGAAAGGGGATCAACTGTATGGTGATGAATGGAAACTAAAGTTTTGGTGGTGAGCATGCTGTAGTGTGTACAGAAGTTGAACTATGAGGCTGTACATGTCAAACTTATACTGTTATAATCCAGTGTTATCTCAGTGGAAATAAACTACAAGAAACCCTGTAGGGAGCCGAGGACTGGCAGGAGCCTGAGTCCCTGGCTGCTCCCTGGAGCGCGCGCCTTGCTCACCTTCCTCTGGACTTCATCGACGTGGAACAGAATAAGTATCCAGCTTAGACCACTGTAATTTTGTGTTTTCTGTCACATGGCATCAAACTTATTCCTAAATCATAGACATTATATATACCTTTGCTTCTAGGGAAGAAGAGGGTCTGATGGACTGATGCTTTTTCACCCGCCCTCCCACACCACAGGGACAAAAGGAGAATCCTAAAAGCTTCCAGAGAGAAAAGACAGGTCACATACCAAGATTCCAGAATCCGAATTGCATTAGTTTCCCAACAGCGAAACTAAAAGGTAGAAGGCAATACAGCAATGCATTCAAAATGCTGAAGGAAAACTTGCTCCAAACCAGAATTTTATACCCAACCAAAGTTTAGATATGGAACGAACTTAAGAGTGGCTACGTGACATGCTCTGGCCATTGGAATGTGGGCAGAAGAGACACGTGTCACTTCGGAGCAGCAGCAGGAGGGTCATCTCCGGTTAGCCGCATCCTCTTCTCCTCTGGCTTGACACTGGTGATGTTCCAGACAAAAGCTGCTCCATCCCCTGGGTCCTGGGGCAAAGATGAGGCACGGCACAGAGCTACAGACAACCCATGAGGGACATGTAACACGCCGGAGGAGAAATGTTTCTTGTTGGAAGCCAGCGAGGTGTTGGGGCCCTATGCTACCACACCATAACTTAGCCTCGGGTGACATACAAAGGAGTGACCTAGAAAAGAGAAAAAATATGAGATAAAGGGAAAGGGACCCAACAGAGGAAAAAGAAGGAAGATCCTGGCGCAAGAGAACAGATGGTCCATATTGGAGCAGGAGGGCCTAGGATTCTTGCAGGGATGTTTCATGAAGTAGATTAAACGACTCAATTACCTGAGGTGCTGGAATATATTGAGAGTAGAGTAACATTTCTAGCAGAGACTCTGGAAAAGAAATGGGTAATAGGTGTATAGAAAATCAAGCCAATGAGGACTAAGACAATGATCAACTCAGAGACAAAAGAAAAGTTGAAGCGAAGTAATATATTCATAGGACCCTGGATGGCTAGGCTCTGAAAAATATTCTCATGGAAGTAATGTACAAATAGATTAAATTAACAAAATTAAAACAACTATATCAGGGGAAATGCTTCCGTGTGTGTGTGTGTGTGCGTGGGTGCGTGCATGTGTGCGTGTGTGTGTGTGCTGGAAAAGTTTCTGTATTTTTTTAACATCTTTATTGGAGTATAATTGCTTTACAATGGTGCGTTAGTTTCTCCTTTATAACAAAGTGAGTCAGCTATACGTATACATATATCCCCATATCGCCTCCCTCTTGCGTCTCCCTCCCACCCTCCCTATCCCACCCCTGTAGGGGGTCACCAAGCACCGAGCTGATCTCTCTGGGCTATGCGGCTGCTTCCCACTAGCTATCTATTTTACACCCTAATTCTTTCTTAATTTTCTCCTTTCCATTTTGTTTTCGCTTTCTGGACTTTCTTTAGTTAGATGTAGTACATGCTGCAATGAACCCCTAATTTTTGGCTTTTTGCTCCCATTTGTCTACCTCCTGTTTGGCTCTATTTTCTAGAAGATGGTCTCGACTGTATCTTCCAATACTTGCAAGGAAGTTTTGACCTATGACGTCACGTTGCTGCCCCTTATAATGCAGACACTCAGTAGGGAGGAAGGAGAGAAATGATACTGGATATGGAGCCAGCCTGGCGGGCCGCACTTTTGTATCTTTGTTTATATCCCATATCTCATTCCTAGTGTTATTTGCGCCTTCTTCTTTTCCTTGATCAAATCTTGAAAAAACATAAATCATTTGCGGGGGATGAATTGGCAGATTGCGATGGACATATACACACTAGTATATATAAAACAGATAACTAATAAAGACCTAATGTAGAGCACAGGGCCCTCTACTGCATACTCTGTCATGCCTATATGGGGAAGGAATCTAAAAAAGAGTGGATACATATATACGGATAACTGACTCACTTTGCTGTACCCCTGAAACTAACACAATATTGTACATCAACTATAGTCCAATAAAAATGGTTTAAAACTCCTTTTGGCTTCCTTGATTCTTTGTCTTTATTTCTGCTATGCTTATTATTCTTTCCTTCTAAGTCCTTTATCTTTGCTTATTATGAAATCCTTTTTATTGATTTCCTTATTTTTTTTTCCATACGTGAAGCACAGAAATTTCAGAAAACAAGGACAAAAATAAAGAGTTAACAAAAGGCATAACGGCCAGTAATATTTTAGTGTAAGCAGCATTTTGGTGTAAGCACTCTTCTGTGCATATACATGCCCAACACACACACAGACGTCTCTTTTTGGAAAAAAAAGTGTACTGTTAAATACAGTTTCGTAGTTGTCTTTTACCTTTCATTTGATATTCTGTTGTGATCCGTGTCTCGTGTCACATGCAGAGCTCTGACATTTTCTTAAGCAGTCAACAAAATCCTGTACCCCAAAGAAATCCCGCTCGGAGCCTCGAGGAGCAGAAGACATGTAGTGAGGGTCCCGGGTAGACACCACTGGAAGCGGGCTTCGGCGCACGTTGGGCGTGAAGCGCGGGGGCGGGGACTCAGCGTTCATTTGCATAACCAGAATGAAATGCAAACAATATATGTTCAAGTGAAAGCCATAGTTTTCCTTTAAAGCTATGATTTGAAAGAAAGTGACTTCAGTCACTTACCTGGAAAGAAGTGTTGCAAGCTCTTGACCCGAGCTTAGGTTCACCCTCACCTTACAAGGTCGGCCAATCTCCTTGGCATTGTCTCCCGAGGCTGCTCGGAATAGGTTCACACACGCTTCTTCTCAGCATGTGTGAATCTTCTGTGTTTTTCAGAAGATTCGCCTGCTGAGAAGTAAAGCCAAGGCACTCTCCTAATTTTTGGAGGCCTTGCGAAAATAGGCAAGGCTAATGTGTGTGTTTAAAGAATAGACCCACGGATAATGCTTGTTGTTTAGCTAACTTGTCAGCCCTGCCCCTCTTGGTGCATAAACTCAGGGTGCCTTCTGGGTTCTCTTGTCTTTCTTTGGAAGCTATTTCTGCGTGGGTCTACTGCCTGGGAAGCATAGGAGCTCACTGGGCCCTGGAAGTTTTCCGCGTGCCACCACCGCGACGCGGTGAAATAAGAATTAAGTAAAAACCTGAGAAGAAGGTGTCAGCGTCTCAAGTGTTAAAAGGATACTTTAGTGTTGGCAGCACCGTGGGTTTCAGCCACGGTCGGGGAGGGTGCACTTCTCTATTCGTTCATGGGATGGCTGATGTAGTGTTCGCGAAGGTTGTTTTTCTAACCCTACGGCCATACTGCTGATTTTCGTGCTTTTTAACGTCCCTAGTCTGATTCTTCGTGGAAGGTCATTTGCTTCGCGTGGAAGGTTATGTAGATAGGTGAATGCGTTCTTTCGTTTTCTCTTGTCTTCCGCAACATGGAATGTTTGCGAAACCCGGAGATGTTCTCGCGTTACTGTGGGTGTGGCAGTTCGGTGTGTGCCTCGGCTCATCACGGACTGCTCTGTTTCTGTTTCCTGCTGGTAGACGTTCAGCTCGAGTGCAGCCTGAGGCACTGTGAACACTACGAGCGATGGTCTTGCACGTCGCACGTAGTGGTACGTGGCACGTGGCCTTCGATTTATCTTCGATTTTACTAAGTAACAGTGATTTTCTTCCTGAGTAGTCATATCATTTTAGACTCCGTATGAGAAAAATTGATCACAGTGTATTGTATTTCTCTTTTCATTGATGTAGTGCCAGTTTTTGCTTTTTCGTCCAAAGAGCTTGTATCAGGGTACACTCGCCAGCATTGTATCAACATTACGTTGTTTCACATGTTGAGCAGCTCCTGTTGTTTTCAGGCTTTTACAATTAAAATTTATTTATTTATTTATTTCTGGCGGCCTTGGCTTTATCGTTGCGGTGCGTGGTCTTCTCATTCTTGTGGCTTCCCTTGTTGCGGAGCTGGGTCTCTCGGCACGTGTGCTTCAGTAGTGGTGGCTCGCGGGGTCTAGAGCACAGGCTCAGCAGTTGTGGCGCACAGGCTTAGTTACTCCGTGGCATGTGGTATCTTCCCAGACCAGGGAACGAACCTGTGTCCCTTGCATTGGCAGGTGGATTCTCAAGCACTGCGCCACGAGGGATGTCCCTCAGGCTTTCACAAGTTTTGACCATCTGGTAGGTATGAAATCCGTTATTTAAAGCATAGGCATAGAATTGCACTGTGTGGATGAGCCATCACTTGTTCAAATGAAGGTTCCGGTGCAGGGCATGTAGATAGTTTCCAATTTTTCTATTTTATAATCAAAGCAGTGGTTGTCCAATTACTTTCTTAGAATAAATTCCAGGAGTGGAAATGCTGGCCTGAATGTTCCACACATGAAAATTTTTGATCCGCATTACCCAGCTGCCATTCGGCAAGCTTTTACAAGTTTATAGTCCCATCTACAGTATTTGCACGCCTTTCCCCCCATACCCGTTTCAAAAGCAGCCTTAAAAAAAATCTAAGTGATGTATATACCTAGTTTTAAAGGTCAAATGACACAAGGCTTTCAGGAGAGCAAAACCCCGAACTGCTTTTCCCCATCCCAATTCCCACTTCCCAGAAACCACCATTTTTTACATCCTTAGCAGTTTCATCTGTTTGCTTCTCTATCTCATAATACGCTTATGCTGCTCTTTCTTCATTTTGTTTTAAACTGTGGCAGACTCAGCTATTTGCCCACCCTGATACCAATTTCTTCCTCAGCCTTCAGAGGTAGCTCAGAATTCCTGAGCCTTTCCAGGGTTCTGAAGCATTAACATCTCCAGGTCACCACCTCGCTGCTGTTAGCTGCTCTCCTGTTTGAGGGTTTTTTTTTTTCTTTTTAAATAAATTTTATTTATTTATCTATCTATTTTTTTTCATATTGAATACATGTAAAAAGGACTATTTTGGGTAAATTGAGTTAAAATATACTCTTAAGCATATATAATTACAAAGGGGCTCGAGGACATTTGATGGTTTCACAGGTGTACACATATGTGAAATCTTAAACCGTACACCTTAAATATGTGCAGTTTATTATATGTCAATTATACCTCAGGAATGCTGTTGAAAGATTCCTTAGTAGCTCCCCCATTTTTACCTGAGAAGATCAACAAGAACTAATTTCACCTGTTTATGTTTTTTAATGTGGCTATTTGAAATTTTTAAATTACATATAGGTCTTGCACTATATTTCTGTTGGACAGGGCTGACCTAGTGATTGTATGCCGTTTCCCAGAGCATGAGACTGAGGCCTAGAGAGGGAAGGAAGCTTGCTCATGTAACGGGGTGCAGAAAATTGTATTACTTAACGGCAAGAATCCACAGGGCAAGAACTACCTACGTTGGTAAAGACTTGATAAGTTCTTGGGGGTAGAAGGTGATACACTCCCTGACCTTCATTCACACCCTTAATGGGTACCAAAGGCTTCAGAATTTGGAGCAACCTTAGAAATCCTGGAGGGAAAGAGTAAGGAGCAGAGAGGAAGAGCGACAGAGGAGGCAGGGGGCTGTGTGTAATGTGCCTCCTTCCCCAGGATTCCATCAGCCAAGGACCTTCAGTCAATTTTACTCTCATTTTCTTGGTGGGAAGGGTCTACGTTTCCTCTCTTGGCCAATATGGTGAAAGCACAGATCATGCCCAAAGCTCCAGGATCCTGGGTGGCACACGAGACCACGAGAATATAAATCTTCCCTATTCCTCCACCCCAAGAAATTCACAAATATCTTGGACCGGGCTCTTGACCTGCCTGGGTCAATTCTGGCCCAGGGGTGGGGGTGGGAGGTCTCAAAGCAATGTCATTCAGACCTCAAGGACCCGATACCTCAGGGATCCACTAGTATGGTCAGAATATTAAAAGTTAAGAAGAATACGATCAGAGTGACTGGGGCTTTATTTCCCTCCTCCCACCCCTTAATTCAGCATTTGAACCAAAAACGGATTAAGGAAGCCTGTACTACGTGCAAGGCCAACCTTCACTCCCACCATGCTAGGTGCTGTGAAGCGTACAGAAAAGCCATGGTTGCTTGAAGGCCACAGAGAAGTCATTTCAGCAAGAGGTGGCCCAGGCAATGAACAAAAATCCGAGTAGAGTAGTTAAAGGTATATGAGGCTGCTTGGGGCCACCAAGAAAACAGCTCAGCTCCCTGGTAGGGCCCAAGTCCAGCCCCAGTGGATGATGGACCTGAGTCAAGGAGGTGTAAATGTGTCCATCATTGCTGGCCAGGAGGGGAAAGAGGGAGGGAAAGTGGGTAGCATCTGGAGCCCAAGGTCAGCAGGAACTGGGTCAATCATGCAGGAAAGGGAGCATTTGGGGGGGAAGAAAATGTGTTGGGTTTGGCTCTGAGATCCTGATCAATCTGGCTGTACTGTAGACTGAGAATCCCAGGATTAGAGGGCGCATAAAGCAGCCCAGATGTGGTCCAGGGTGCCTCAGCACTACTGTCAGGGCCCAGCATGGTGGAGGCTGCTGGGAGTATCCCTGCACTGCGTCTGCCGTCCACCGTGCCCCAGCCTCGCCACTGCTCGCCAGGAGGGCCTGATCAAGGAGTAGCGGTGGATCCACGTGAGCCGGCCCCAACGGTCGAACACATCACTCCCTGGTGATGGATCCTTCACCTTCCCATGGGGAGGCTGGACTGGGCTGAGGAGCAGCTGTGCTCTCCCCCTGGGTCCCGTTATCACCCCTTCTCAACTTTATTCCATCATTCACCAAGGACCTATTGAGCACTTCCTGGGTGTAAGGCCCTGTGGAAATTACTGGAGGGGTCCCAGCCCTCAGGTAACTGGGACCTGTGGATATCTTCTTATGATACCAAGTAGTTCCCCAGGGCAGATCCAGCTAAAAGGCTATGGGAAGTTAGAGGAGGGAGAGAGTATTTCCACTTGGGTGGATCAGGAAGACTTCATGGAGGAGGTGGCATTTGAGCTGAACTTTGAAGGGGAGTAGGATTTGCATATTGATTCCTAACCCTTTGTATAGTGCTTGTGATATACCAAATACTCTTCTATGTGTACTACAAAGAGTAACTCGTTTAGGGCTCATCACAATCCTAGGAAGAAGAGCCATGATTAACCCCATTTAACGGAGGTGAAAATGGAGGCACAGAGGCCACACAGATGGTAAGCAGTGGAGCCCAGACTCAAACGTAAACAGAGTCCCATGCTCCTCAATACTAGGCCATACTGCCTCTTGGATGGGCAGAAATGGGGTGGGGGCAGAGTGCTCCAAGGAACAGGATAAGCAGACAGTCAGGGATGCAAGAAAAGACGGCCCTCTCCTGGAAAGAAGAGATGAGTCTGTTAGGACTGGAGTGTTTGGTGCATGAAGGGAGAAGTCCAAGGTGGGACAGGAAATGAGGGTGGTTTCCAGCGAAGTGGTCGGGCATCTGAGGGCAATGGGTCTCATGGCGCTTTGAGGGATGCAGTAGCACTCATCTCAGACCCGACTCAAGAGAGGAGGCACACCCCTCTGAAGCCAGGCCCAGGTGAGACAGTGCTGTCCATTTCTCGGGGGGCCTTGCAGAGGTCCCCTGCCATCCACTAAGCCCTAAGGCGGGTGTTCATTCGGGGACAAGAATGGAAAATCCATCATGCTCAAGGAAGGAAATTCCACAGTGAAGGCCCCTTGAGCTGCATCATCGCAGCAAGAGCCATTGCTCATGCGAGGCAGATCCCGTTCCTGTTCTGTTTGTTTGGGGACTGAAGGTTGTTTTTCCCTGCTCTGCTTGTGTTTATGTCGGGAGACATGTGCCATCAAAAAGCAAAGTCCAGGCAGCGCCCTCGCCAGTGCAGCGACCACAGAGCCCTTCACCCCGGCATTTCCGGCTCGTTCCCACCTGATGTATTTCTCAGTTGAAGAACATCAAAGGTCTCCTTTTCTGGCTTCCCTCTCATGTTAAAGGGACTGTTGCTGAGAGGAAGCCATTTGACTCTGGAAGAAAAGCAATTTCTAGACTTGGCATCCTCGCCCGTCTCCAGCCTGGGTGAGAAGTGAAACAGGCTTGTTCCACAGCCCGCAGCAGGCGAGCAGGAGCAGGGAAGCCAAGGTCTGGGTCCTCGTGCCCCACATCCAGCCCGGGGAGCAACTGCAGCCCTAAGGCAGCAGCTCTTATTGAATCACATTTCAGAACGGGCAGAATGGAAAGCAGCAGAGGTGACACCGCGGGTCTCCGACCTCCGGCGTGAATAGCTTTATTTGGCGGATGAACTAACTGAGAAGAACAGGACGATGATGAGACCCAAGGGAGCGCGAGAGAGTGGGGGGCAGGCAGAAGATAAAGGCTACAAAGAGAACAGAATGAGGGGTGGAGAGAAAGGGCCACCCCCATGGCCTCTGCAGCCATCTGGCCAAGGGTCCCTCTGCGCCTTTCTGCTGTCCCCACCTCTGGCCCCCACCTGGCTGCTCTACCCCTGGCCTGAGCCTGACCCACACCTCCTTCATTCTTCACCACCCAGCTGGTGCCTCCTACCAGCCCTCAGATAGACAACTGCATCCCACCCAGGCCAGAATGGAGCCTGCCCGCCCCGTCCCAATCCCTCGCCTCCTTCAAGGTCCAGCGCTAGCCCCACTCCCTGTGTGACAGGGCCCCCGTGCTCTCCCCACTTCTTCCACAGCATAAAGTACAGGCTGCAGAGTTTCACACTGGGCTACGGACAGAATGCCCGTTGGGTTTCCTCCCGCCCTCCCGCGTGAGGTGACAAACTCCATCATCAGCCAGGATGGGGACCAAGCCCTCTACTTTTTTCTCGCTTCCCCCTTGCCCTCCTTTCCTCTCCCCTCCCCTCCTTTCCTCTCCTCTCCCCTCCCCTCCTTTCCTCTTGCCAACAGCACCCAACAACGGGCCACGCTCTGGTGCCTGGTTAGACATATTGATAGGATCCCATGAGTGTCCCCAGCGACAAGACGGATCCCCTGACCACTGAGCCTAGTGGTGGCTAAGCACGGGGACTGGGGAGCGGGAGATTGGGGATGGGCAGGTGGCAAAAAGAAAAGGACACAACAGATAACAGGAAGTCTCGGACAAGGATAGGAAGCCACTTCCCAAGGAAAGGTCGAAAGCGAGAGCATGTTGCCTGTGCCCAAGAGGCTGAGGAGAGGAACAGAGAAACAGTGGCCTAGTTACACGGGCCCCGCGCTGGTGCCCCACCCTGTCCCATGCACAGCTGGAAACATGTGCCAGCTCCACCTCCACGAGGGAGCAGCTCCCCGCGCCTCAGCTGCAGCTCCAACAACGGTGGGAGGGTGGGCGATGTGGGTGTGGGTGGTGCACTGATCCGGTGACTCTCTCTGGCCTGGACTCTGTGCGAGTCCAAGTGCAAGGTCTCCTGGCTGGATCTGGGGCCGGGTGAGGAAGAGAGCCAAGGTGGCCCTTGTCGGACTCATCTCTGAATCCCTCCTCCTCCTCCGCTCCCCCACCCAGCACACTGCCCGGCACACTGCGCGCGCCCAGCAAGGCCTTGCCAATGAATGGTCAGAAGAGCTGCCGTTTCTGGAACACCTGCTACGTACCTGGCACTGTGCCTCACAAGGCTTATCTCATTTAACCTGGACCATGCGATGAGGAAAGTGCTGGTTTTTCGCCCCACTTTACAGATGAGAAAATGCACGCTCAGAGAGGCTACAACCGACTTGTCTGAGGTCATGACACGAGTACACAGTTGGACTAGTATTTAAGGTCAGGTCTGTCTGATGTTAGAGTCAGGCTCATCACCCCATATTACACTGTGGAATGAAGGAAAGAAACAGCAGTCACCACTTTGACCTCAGCAGTCCTGTGCTCGAGGCACAACACATGAATTGACTAGGCGTGAATCTCTGAGATACATCCCCCTTGCCAACGCACACACATGTACACACACACACACGGGCACACACGCACACACACACACACTCAAGGCTTTGGGAACATCACTTTAGTGCAAATGTTGCAACCCCCCACAGCCAAGATCAGTTACTGTAATCGGCACTCTTAAGGAAGGGCCTCACTGAGGTTCAAAGCTATTCATTCACATACAGAATCAATGAGAAAATTCAGGAGCGCTCTGGGCACACGCAGGTCTCCTCCTGCATTGTTGTTTACCACAACTACCAGCACACAGGATCTAAACTGCAGTACTAGCTGCTGTAGCACTTCCTAAGCAACCTAGGTCAACAACGACCACAACAGGAACAGGGGAATTCCCTGGCTAGTGACTAATCATAGCTCATTTCATACTCACTGTCTGGGCAACCTCAAGCAACTTACCTGACCTCTCTGAGCCTCAGTATCCTTGTTTGTAAAAATGAGAATGATAATAGTGCCTCCCTCGTAGGGCCACTGTAGGGCTTAAATTGAATGAATAGATGTAAGGTGCTTCGAACAAAGCATGGTATATAATAAGCACTAAATAAGTGTCACTTATTATTAATATAATGGTGATGATGATGTAGTGTCTTCCGTAGGAAGCACAAGCTCTATGAAGGCAGGCAGGGGCCAGGACTGCCTACAGCCCTCGAACACAGTGAGCACTAAACATACACCGTAGGTGCTCCATTGAATCTCATGTGTGACTTTCACCCAGGGCTTTGGGAACACTCACATGATGTTAGGGCTCAGATATTCTTTACTTTTCTTTTTTTTTTTTTTCTTTTTTTTTTTTTTGCGGTACGTGGGTCTCTCACTGTTGTGGCCTCTCCCGTTGTGGAGCACAGGCTCCGGATGCCCAGGCTCAGCGGCCAAGGCTCACGGGCCCAGCCGCTCCGCGGCACGGCATGTGGGATCTTCCCGGACCGGGGCACGAACCCGTGTCCCCTGCATCGGCAGGTGGACTCTCAACCACTGCGCCACCAGGGAAGCCCAGGGCTCAGATATTCTTATACCTGAGTCAGCAGTGCCCTTCCCTCCCATAGGGGACACAAAGGATAGAGACAGCGCAGTCTCTGCTTTCCTGGGGAAACTCAGTCCAGTAGATGGAGCCCTGAGAAATCATTTGCAAGACATTCAGAAGGAAGTAATCAAACAGGTAGGCACAGATTGTGATCATTGTTACCGAAGAAATAAACTGGCTGATGATGAAGAGTATCTGTTCATACGGTGACCGGGGGAGCAGGGGAGACCTCATGGCTTTAGATGAGTGGTCAGACCTCTAGGCGGTGGTGGCATTTGAACTTAGGCTTGAAAGGTGAAAAGGAAGCAGACTGCAAAGATCTGGAAAAAGAACATTCCAGGCAGAGCAAAGAGCAAACACATGCCCCAGAGCAGCCAAGGGTTTGGGGTCTCTTGGAACAGATTGGTGGCCAGTGTGCCTGGGTCGTTAGGCAGAGGGATGAGGCTGGAGAGGCAGGCGCGGGCCCTGTAAGCCTCCGTGAGGGAAGCCATGACTGAGACCTTCCCCTCAAACAAGCTGTCAGAACATATTGCTCAAATATCTAGTGGTTAAATCAGGGTCCTGAAGAGTCCTCTTTGGCAGCCCTTTGTTAGCTCTCTTCCTATTGATATGTAGTGGAAAATGAGCTATCAGAAAATAAGAAACAGAGAGAAATATGCAATATGTCAATTTAGAAAAAAATGATTCCAAAGTGTGGTCTCTGCCTAAATCATCTGAATTTCCTGAGTCCCTATTGATATATCTGTGAGGAGACATTTGTGTCCACATCCTGGGGAGGAGACATAGTAAACCTCAAAATATCCCAACCACAGGGACAGGTTTCCTACCCTCCCACCCCCAATCCCAAGAATCCTATTCAGAATCAGGTTCCAGGTCTTGGCTCCTTGAACCTGCCTGGAGGACAGTCTAAGGAGTGTGTGTTTCCTATCTTATGTCTCAGCGCTGTTGTTCTGACCCTCAAGACGTTTCTTCTTCAGCAGGCTCGGCCCTGAAGACCGTGTGTGGCAAAGATCATGCTCAGCAGATGTCCACTTGGTCCCATACATTTCCCAGCCTCCCCTGCAGTTGTTTGGGCCACGTAACAAATTCTGACCAAGGGAGAGTGATGTACATCATTTTGGGGGCTGAGGAGCTTAAGAGTTGTTATGTGCTATGACTGAGTGGTGTCCCCCCCCCCCTCAATTCATATGTTGAGGCCCTAACTCTCAGTGTGGCTGAACTAGGGTTAAGGAAGGAATTACAGCTAAATGAAGTCATGAGCGTGGGACCCTGATCTGATAGGATTGGTACCCTTATAAGAGGAGACACCAGAGAGTTCGCAGTGAGAAGGCGGCCGTCTGCAAACCAGGGAGAGAGCTTTCACCAGGAACCAAATTGGTTGGCACCTTGATCTCGACCTTCTCAGCCTCCAGAACTGTGAGAAATAAATTTCTGTTGTTTCAGCCACCCAGTCTGTGGTAGTTTGTCATGGCAGCGTCAGATGACTAAGACACGTGCTTCCCCATCTCTCTCCCTACGCTGTGGAGACCTTGGAGGCCGCATGTTGCAGACAGCCCAGCTACCTGTTGTCTAATCCGCATCAGACTTTGTGTGAACGAGAAATAAGCCTTTCCTGTATTAAACCACTGAGATTTCAGTGTTTCTGTGTAACTTCAGCAAACCTAGCCTACCTTGAGCAATGCCCAGAGAGCAATGCAGAGAAAAGGACACGGTATGTACCATGTTTGCCCAAACAAGAGCAACAGCAGAGGAGCTCCACTAGCACTTCTCCCTCTGGCCCAGCTAGCCACCCCCCCCCCCACCATGACTTTGTGTGGATCCAGTGAGCCCTGGATATTCAGAGAGATGCAAACTCTGCTTTCTGGGTCCTGGGATTCAGCCAACAGTGAAGATGTAAACTGCTCAAGGCATCCCATTGAGGTCTCAAGTGAGAAAACAAGAGCTCTGGGCTGCTAAAAAGTTGGGAAACCCTGGGAGATAAGGCATTGTCTCCAAACAGCCCCCACTGAAATGCAGACCAGTTTCCTGGAAGGGCTCACTCATTTATCCAGTGACAACCAGGAGGCACTTACTTAGGGATCGATTTCTCAGGGGAGGGCTGGAGGGACAGGCCCAGGGTCTCAGACCCTGGGTCACAAATTACAGGCACACCACGCAGCTTGGCCCAGGGTTACCCCTCCTCTACCCATGGGGAGGTGGTTTGAAGTTTCATCAGGAGCACGACTGTGCTCCTGTGACTTCCCCTGTGACTTCTCACTGGTATGCCCCTCGTGGGCCAGGTCACCTGCATGACCCTCTCTCTAAACCATCCATGAGAGAGGATGGAAGTGAACCTTGGGGCTTTGCTTTTATTCATTCATTCAAATGCTTGGCAAGGCTTACCTACAAGCATCTTCTTCCATCTGACCTTCCAAATACTTCTCCTCTTTTAAAGCCAAGCTCAACCCTAATCTCCCCTAAGAAGCCTTCCCTTACTCCCCCTTCCCTTTGTAATGTTTGCTGATCTCCTAAGAACCAACATTGATCGTATACCACTACGTACCAAGCCCTCCACAAGCTCATACTTCCTGTATGCCATCTCATCTGACCCTCTGGATCCTGAGGGAGGTGTGATCACCCCTACTCTAAATCTGAGGAAACAAGTTCAGAGAGGGGAAGTGACTTATCCAAAGTCACACAGCAGGCGGTCCAATGGTTAGGACTCCGCGCTTTTACTGCCACTACCGAGGCTGCAGTTTCGACCCCTGGTCACGGAATTAAGATCCTGCAAGTGTTGTGCGGCCAAAAAAAAAAAAAAAAAAAAAAACCAACCAACAAAGTCACACAGCAAAGCCTATCTGATTCCAGGCCTATCAGATTGCAAGACCCCTACTATAATCACCACTCTCTCTTGACCGCACAGAGCTCAGTCTCCATTACCGTCTGTTTCGAATTGCTCCCCAATCCCTGCAAGCTCGTTGAGGGTAGGGACAGCTTCTTTTAACTGGTTAATAATTAGCCCTTCTCCTTGGAACAAAGGCCCTGTGGTCAGTGCGGGCGGCAGGTGTGTGAAAGTGTGGGTGAAAATGTGGGCGCGGGGGAGTCGGCCGGAAGAAGTAATGGCCGAAGGGCTTCTCCCACCTCAGGAAGTCTGCACCCAATTGAGCTGAGACTCCACAATGAGCCAGTTACACGGTGCGAAACACCGACCCCGAAAACCTGCCACCCGTCTGAGCTTTCTTCAAAGAGCTCTCGCGGCCCCAGTCTCCTTGTGGGCCCTCTGGGGTGAGGCTGAGCCAGCAGCTGGAGGGAGGGAGAACAGGGTCTGCGGCTGGCACAGCAGCCGACCTTGACTCAGATGGGCAGGCCCAGAACAGACAGACTTTCCCCAGGGGGAGTCTGGATGACGCCTGCAGCATAGTTGCCGGGAAAGAGCATCCCCCCCACACCGACCCGCCCCAAAAGAGCCAAGCAAAGTTTTGTGACTACGGCAGAGGTAAGAACGCTGGAAAGGAAGGCTGGAGACCTGTGTCCAAGTCCCAGCACTCCCGCTGAGTGACCCAGCTAGATGACAACCTCTCTGGGCGTGTCCTCAGGTGTAAGACGATGGTGGAGCCTCCCTCGCAGGGCTGCAGGACAAGGCAATGGGATCCTGTCGGCTAAGCTGTGGGCTCCAGGCCCCCTTGTGCCGTTCACTTGCTGTGGAACTTGGAGTAGGTCTCCTAACTTCTCTATGATTGATCTGTAAGAAACCGAAGAATGTTCTTAACTATCTGCAAGCAGGTATTAAAGGGAAATAGAGAGTTTTTTAACTGAAAGCAGGGGGCTGGTCTGTATGTTCTCTCAAGGTCCCTTCCTGTCCTGTGTTTCCATGATTTAAAAACAAAACAAAAAACACCAACAAAAACTTGGAACTGGAGAAGGGAGCCAAATGCCAGGGAGGCCGCTTTCTGAGCCACTCCCTCAACAAGACAAACAATACTGAGGTTATTCCGCCCCCTGGTGGACCCCTCTACCACTGCAGTCACTGCCAGCGCCGGCTAGGTGTCAGGAGATGTAGAATTACTTAAGGCCATTCACCCATTCATTCGTGCCTCACACATGAATTGAGGGCACCGCTCTGGGCCAAGCTCTACGCTGTACACTGGGGGTACAGAGGTGAATCACACTAGGACCCCTCCTTGAAGGGGACTTGTTATGTGGTGATTCCTTTTGTCATCTTCTGTGAAACGCATAGGATCTAAGTTATGTTCAGCTATGTTAAGTAGTTTAAATGGAGTCACAGTGGCCAAAGTGAACTTCTATATCAGTGGTTTTGAAACGTCTGGTATAGGACTTCTAGTGTTTTAGAGTGTCTTAAATCAAAGAGTGTTACTTTAGGTAAGAAGTTTGCTTGGCAACGTCCACAAAAAGACTTCCCTGGAACAGGAGCAACTGATAGAGGCAAGACCCCCTGGTGCATAACTGTCACACCCTACTGATGGACTCCCTACAAAGGGACCACTGAGCCGAGGGACCTGAGGGCTCCTTCATGGAGGACCAGCTCCACACTGCTGGGAGCTGTTCAGAGGGTCGCAGCCCAAGGCCCTGTTGGAGCAGAGGGTGACTCCCGCTCGTGCTTGTCATGAGACCCATGTCTGGACCAGGGATTGTTGCTTGTGCAGAGATGTCTCCTTCCTGGACTCCGCCTTGGACTGCTTCCTTCCCTCCCCTTCCTATCTTCCCTACTCTGACCAACCTGTGCTGTGTGCTAACTGGGTGCAATAGACCGAGTGGTTCATGAATTCAATATTGGCTATGTTTTGTATATCTCCAATCCCGTGGTTCTTACCTGGCCTGACCGCTGGGCCTTGGTTACAGGGCTGCAGTCTAGCAGGACAGACAGACACACAGAGAGATCATTTTGATACAGCTAAATAAGGGCTCTGTTAAAGGCCATTATGTATGGCTTGGGGAGAGGCAGGGGACATGTCAGGGAGAGCTTGGCAAGAAGAGCTGGTGGTTGAGTTTCATGACTGACTGGGCGTCCTTTAAGGGCCTTCTGGACAGAGACGGGTGTGTGAAGGCACAGGGCATATGTAAGGGGCAACAGAACGTTTCATACGCTGGGGCCACAGCGTGGGTTGGGGGCACCGTGGGAGATGAAGTTGAGAGCTGGCTGCTGGTCAGGGTGTAGGGGTTCTTGTGTGCCACGTGGATGGCGTGGATCCCATCCCTGGGTGATTGGGAATCCTTGAAGGGCTCTGAGCAGGGTACTGACATGGTTAGATGTGAATTTCTGTGAGTTCATTCTGGCTGCTTTGTAGAGAATGGGCTGTAGGACTGTAAGGCTGGTAAAGCTCTTGGGAGGGTTGCCAGATTTAAAAACAAACCAAAAGAAAAGAAAATAAACCAGGATGCCTGCTGAAATTGACATTTTAGATAGAGAACAATTTTTAGTATAATTCTATCCCAAATATTGTATGGGATATACAAAAAGTTATTGTTTGAGTATCTGAAATTCAAATTTAGCTGGGCATCTCATATTTTATCTGGAAGCCGTATCTCAGAGTCATCAAGGAGAGATGATGGAGGCTTGGACTAGGGTGGAGGCAGTAGAATTGGATAGAAGTGGAAAATTCAAGAAGTATTCTGAGATAGAAATGGAAGAACTTGGGGACGACGTGGATGAGGGAAAATGAGAGGGACACGTCAAACATCACACCCAGTCTCAGTTTGGGCTGCTTGCTCTGTGTCGGGTCCTCTAACCACAGCCCATCCCACCACCACACACATCGAGGTCAAGGGTCCTTGCTAAAACCTCCCTGAGGACCCCTGACCCCAGGAGCCAAGACATCCTGCAGACCCCCGTCTGCAGCTCCTTCGCTTCCATACCTGCTTGGCTCTGCACTTTGGTCTCACCCCTTGTTCGGTCCAGCTAATCAACCACGGGCTGATGCCTGGAGTCCAGCCAGGGCCGCTTTAGGCCTCTGTTCTTTGCCTCTCTGCTCCACGCTTCACAACGGCTGGCATGGGGGTGCCCAGCCCAGGCCTCCATGGCTGACCAGGACAGATCTTTCCTGTCAGGGAGGAAAATCCCACACGTTTCCAGAAGGCCACACGTTTCCCTAGCGGCTTTCTCCCCCGCAGAAGACTGGGAATGGAAAGGTGGCCTGGCTTCTCAGAGCTTCTTGTGAGCCGACGGTGCCTCCCAGTGGCCACACAGCACAGTGCAGGCTGAGGTGAGATGGGACACTGGTGTTTGGACTGGTTTCCAGGGAGATCTTTACACTCCTGACCTCTCCCTTGGCAGGGCACAGGGGTCCTGCCCCTGCTGGTGGCCACCCAGCAGGGGTTCTGTTGGCACCCCTCAGCTCCCACGGATTTAAACAACACATCTGTTTGGTGGAGCTGGCTGCTGGTGGACAGGTGGCCCAAGATGACATCCGAAGAATATTGAACAAGTAGGCCCTGAGGTCTCTGTTCTTGGCAGGACTCAGGAAGACGCTCCGAGTTGAACGGGTCAGCGTCCCTTAAATCCCCAGCCTTCCATGTTCGATAGAAACCACCCTACAAATCAAGGTAGCTGTGCTTCAGGATCCCCTTCCCCATGCCTGCCTGTGGAGGGTAGGTGGGTCTCACAGATGGGTTCCCTACGGTGCACGTGCTGCCAGCCGGACAGTGGGCCTGGCTGCCGTAGAGGGTGGCTGCCCAGCTCTCCAGCACGCGACTGCCCTCTCTGGGCTCACAGCCAGTCAGAAAGAAACTAGCAAACGTCCCACCCACTCTCTCTTCCACACCAGAGCCTGTGAGTATGTGGCTAGAGCCAGGGATCTGGGCCCCAAGCAGAGGAGCTGAGAGACGTGGGGCCTCAGATGACCTCGCGGACTGGAGTGCAAGGCTGGTCTGGAGGAATTGAAAACGCCTTCTGAGGAGCCCGGCTCCAGAAATGCAGCTCCTCCCTTGCCCTCTGTCTCCACGCACTTGCCTGGGGGCCTGGGAACACCCCAGGCTGTGGTGCGGAGGGTGAGGTGACCATGGACCTAGCGCTATCTGGCTGGAGATGGTGAACTACCCCCTAGGAATGGCACACCCTCTGCTCTCTAGCAGGTTTGGGCCATCAGCCTCTGCCGTGGCCTCTAGGGGCCCTGGTCTTTATTTTCCAGGGCCCGGGACTTTGGAGAAATATGCAACTTATCATGTGTCAAATGGGAATAACAATAATGTTCACCTCAGAGCTACATGAGTTAGTACATGTTTTGTTGTTTTTATTAAGGTGAATACTTCTCAGAGTCTGAGATTGAGTCTCTGCAAGGATCTAGACACCAGCTCGGGTCTAAAGTGCCTCAAGATCTCTCCCTTTCCCTTCCTCGCTGGGTCCTCCGGGTGTCCACTTGAAAAATGAAACAGGAATCGTTCCATTTTTTCCATGGGCTGTGAGTCTCTCAGAATGAGGATCTCCGGAGGTTCTGTGGGCACAAGACCTAAATAGACATTGCTCCAAAGAAGATATACAGATTGCCAACAAACACATGAAAGGATGCTCGACATCACTAATCATTAGAGAAATGCAAATCAAAACTACAATGACGTATCACCTCACACCAGTCAGAATGGCCATCATCAAAAAATCTACCAACAATAAATGCTGGAGAGGGTGTGGAGAAAAGGGAACCCTCTTGCCCTGTTGGTGGGAATGTAAGTTGATACAACCACTATGGAAACTTGTATGGAGGTTCCTTAAAAACTAAAAATAGAATTACCATATGACCCAGTAATCCCACTACTGGGCATATACCCAGAGAAAACCATAATTCAAAAAGACACATGCACTCCAATGTTCATTGCTGTGCTATTTACAACAGCCAGGTCATGGAAGCAACCTAAATGCCCATCGACAAATGAATGGATAAAGAAGATGTGGTACATATATACAATGGAATATTACTCAGCCATAAAAAGGAACGAAATTGGGTCATTTGTAGAGATGCGGATGGATCTAGAGACTGTCATACCGAGTGAAGTAAGTCAGAAAGAGAAAAACAAATATCGTATGGAAATCAAATATGCATGTATGTGGAATCTAGAAAAATGGTACAGATCAACCGGTTTGCAGGGCAGTGAGAGAGACACAGATGTAGAGAACAAATGTATTGACACCAAGGGGGGAAAGCTGCGGAGGATGGGGGTGGTGTTGCGAAGAATTGGGAGATTGGGATTGACATGTATACACTCATGTGTATAAATTGGATGACTAATAAGAACCTGCTGTATAAAAAAATATTATCTCCCCACTCTCAATTAAAATTTCTAAATCACTGGGAAGAGGGACGGGGAAGGAGGCAAGAGAGGAAAACTGCTATTTAATTCCACCTGATTCTCAGCCAAAGGGAGGGCTGACACCTTCATAGACTTTAGATAATTGCAATCCAGTCTTGAAAAGATGTTTTGGACTTCCCTGGTGGTGCAGTGGTTAAGAATCCCCTTGCCAATACAGGGGACACGGGTTTGAGCCCTGGTCTGGGAAGATGCCGCATGCCGTGGAGCAACTAAACCTGTGAGCCACAACTACTGAGTCTGAGCTCTAGAGCCCACGAGCCACAACTACTGATGCCATGTGCCACAACTACTGAAGCCCGCACGCTCCAGAGCCCGTGCTCTCCAATAGGGGAGGCCACCGCAATGAAACCTTACATGCAGCAATGAAGACCCAATGCAGCCAATAAAGAGAAAAAAGCAAAAAGATGTTTTTGTTGATTTTTCATGCCATAAGTAAGAGATTATAAGAATAGTCAATCAAACTCCTCACAACAGAAAGAAATGATCAGGAAATGAGAAAAGTCACTGTAGCTTTAAATACCTGCTTTACAAGTGTGAACAGTCATTCTCTACCATCTACTGGCCACAGCTACAATCGGTAAATGATCCTTGCTCTTTGGAGCCAGGGCCACCGTTAGAGGTAGAGGAGTGGCCCTGGATCTCTGAATGGTCCTTGCAAGTGTCTTTGTGCGTGTACGTGGCTTAGAGCGACATGTCTCGTGGATCCCCAAGGCCCACAGTCAAGATAGGACCCTGGCCGGCCAGGGAGCCCCACGGCTGCCTGGTGGTGTTCTGGTCTGAAGTGCCAGAAGCAAGAGAAGGCTGCAGATTCGAAGGACAGAGCAGACCTGGGATGCGCGGGAGCAGCGAGGGCCTCTCCAGCCGCCTAGAGTGTGCCTGAAGAGGACACTGTGTCCGTTCATCTGACATACACATGTGTTTTGTCTTTCATTTATGAAATAATGTTTTCTTTAATCTTTCTCTGATATAAAAAGTAATGCATGCTCATTATAAAACATTAGAAAACCAAACAAGTACAAAAAAAAAGCATTTAGGTTGGCACCACAGGGTGTCTTGGGGGGGGGGCTTTACCGTAATCTCCATCAGCACCCCAAAACTCACTGCAAATACATATGCAGTTTAAGGAAAAACTCTGCCTGCTGTGCAGAGAAGCTTGCAGTTCAAGAGAAAGTCCCTGGCCTCTCTTTCAATGGCTTCTAAAGCTTCCTTTATAGACTTCCTGGAGGGTCTGCTGCCTGCAGTGCTACCACCTAGGCGTGACTGCTGTCTACCATGTTTGTGCCTGTGTGTTACCTTTTTAAATTTTATTTTTTACTGAGATACAATTAACATATACCAATATTAGTTTCAGGTGTACAACATAATGGTTCGAGGTTTGTATATATAGTGAAATGATCACCACAATAAGTCAAGTTAACATCCATTGCTGCACATGAGACTTCCCTGGTGGTCCAGTGGTTGAGATTCTGCACTTCCACTGCAGGGGGCCTGGGTTCGACCCCTGGTTGGGGAACTAAGATCCCACAAGCCACGGCCTAAAAAAAAAAGTCCATCGCCGTGCAGAGTTCCATTTTTTTTTCTTATGATAAGAACTTCCAAGAGCTAGTCTCTTAGCAACTTTCAAATATACAATACAGTATTGTTAGCTATAGTCATCATGCTGTACATTACATGTCTTATCTTTATGTATTGTCTTTAAATCTGATTTTTTAAATTTAGGACATTCGGTACATACCTGCTTATATCTCGTTTTCCACTCAATGTTACATCTTTGCGTTTTTCCATGTCACCATTCCTGTGCAACATTATTTGTAAAGGCTGTGTAGTATTTTATCCATAAAAATCTGCAGTGTGTTGACCTACCTTCCGGTTTGGAAGGCTATGTAGCTTGTTTCCAGTTTTTGGCCCTAATGCATGATGCTGGGATGAGCCTCTGTGGACTTCCGCCTCTGTGCTCCTCTAGGATCATTTCCAAAAATTGGAATTACTACTACGAATGCTTCCAGGCTCTTGATACACATTGCCATATTGCCTCTAGCAAGGTGATGCTCATTTACCCTTTGACAAGCAGCAGACATGCTTGTTTCTCTCGCCTTTGCCAACACTGGAGTTATAAACGACATACGCTACTGGGGGCCAGGCAGTAGGCTACGTGCTAGAGACACCATAGCAAGGAAAGTTAAAAAAAGAACGTGGTCTCTGCCTCCACAGAGTTCCTGACTTGGTGGGAGAGAGCAACCTTGATCAAATAATGAATGGATCATTACAAAGTGGGATGAGTGCTCTGGGGGAGAGGAAAGGGTGTGAGGAGAGCTTAGCACAGGAGGAGTTGGCTTTGGCGTGAGAGCGGGCAGAGAGAAGTCAAGGACGGAAGTCCCACGTGGCTGAAGCCAAGAGAATGGGGGTGGCAGGACGTGGGAGGGGGCTAGAGTCAGTGACACTCAGACCCACTGGGCCTTGTAGGTCCCAGGAAGAATTCCGGAGAGCCACTAAAGGTTTTAAACAGAAGGGTGGTGGTGTGGTGAAATTTGCCTTTTGAGAATCACTTTTCATTTGTTTTTGGCTGTGCCGCGTGGCATGTGGGGTCTTAGTTCCCCGACCAGGGATGGAACCCACGCCCCCTGCAGTGGAAGCGTGGAATCTTAACCACTGGACCGCCAGGGAAGTCCTGAGAATCCCTTTTTTTTAATTAAAAAATGTTTAAATTGTGGTAAAAAAAAAAACCCTAACAGAAAATTTATCACTGTTGGTTAATTTTCTTTCTGCCCTTTTGAATGGATAATCTGTAAGTGTACCGTCCAGTAGTGTGCAACAGATCCCCAAAGTGTATTCATCCTGCAAAACTGAAACTCTGCCCTCATTACACAACTTCCCATGTCTCCCTCCCCTCAGCCCCTGGCCGCTACCACTGTACTTTCCATGTCTATAAATCTGACTACTCTAGGTGCCTCATGTAAGTGTAATTATGCAGGTTTGTCTTTTTGAGACTGGCTTACTTCCTCAAGCTTAATTCATATTGTACCATGTGTCAGAAAGTCCTTCCTTTTAAAGGCTGAATAATATTCCACTGCATGTATATACCACATCTTTTTTCTTCATTCATCTGTCAGTGCATCCTTGGGTTGCTTCTGTGTTTTGGCTCTTGTGAATAATGGGGGTGCAAATATCCCTTTAAGTCCTCGTTATCAATTCTTTGGGGTGTATTCCCAGAAATGGGATTGCTGGATCATATGGTAGCTCTATTTTTAAATTTTTGAGTAACTTTCAGATTCGCTTTTAGGAAGCAAATTCAGCAAGGCTGATTCTGTTGCCTACAAAGCAATAGAAAATAGTACTGGATAGCTGCTGAGAGCTATTATCTTCTTGGACTAAATTAATATAATTTACTAGGTACATACACACACGTGAACTCCTCCAAAGGTAATAGAGCTCAGTATGAATAATGAAATGTATACACATTTCGGGAACACCCATTGTATACGGACTTGTGTCTTTAAGTGCTTTGAGGGACAATATTTGTTAACCAAATATCGTTGAGCACTTGGAGTCTGTGAGGCATTGTGGGGAAACACAAAAGCTTCTAGTAGCAACAACACCCTTTGTTGTGTGGCGTTTTAAAAATAGTGGTACCAAGGGAAGGTCTAAGTGTTCAGGTGAGGCATGAGTCCTGGCGAAAGGCTACCAGGAGGAGGTGACATTTGAGTGTGATGGGGTTTGGGCAGGTGGAGTGGTAGGGGCTGGACCAGGTGGCTGGCACAGGCATGAGAAGGTCAAGAGAGGGACATTCTGGGGGAGAGGTGGGCGGAAGAGACCGAGAGCTTTAATGCCAGGCTGAAGAATTGGTACTTCTGTGGTAAGCGGGGGTGAGGGGCCTGGAGTGGTTTTCATTAGGGGAATGACATCAAAGCAGTGCATTGGAAAGGTAAGTCTGGCAGTGATGTGTGTAGGACAGACTGAAAGGGAGAAGTACTGGCAGCTGAGAAATTAGTTAGAAAGGGATTAGGAGGGCTACCTCAGGACAGGGGTAATGAGGGTTTGAATTCAGTGGCAAGGAGGGGTCGGAAGGAGGAGACTGTGAACGACTTGATCTTGGCCTCTCTTCTGTGGATGTCCCATAACACCTTTTCTCCCTTCCCCTCCCCTCTCCTCCTTCCCTCTTTCCTTTCTCCCTCTCTCCTTCTTTTCAAAAAAATATTACATATATCTGATCTTACGATGACCAGTCTTACTCATTTTGGTTTCCTTCCGAACCTTGCATAGTGGCGTACACTTAGCAGGTGGTTGATTAATATTTGTTGTTTGCCATTGGTGACTGATTACAAGTGGGGCAGGTGCCGAAAATAACCAAGGATTCAAGCCTGGGTGATGGGAGATGGCAGGATGCCAGGGGAAGTTGGTCAGGGTCAATGTCAGGTTGGATCTGAGCTACTGGAAGGTTATGCAGCTGACTTGAAATCTTGGGATGTAGCTAGAAGAGACCGAAATTTTAAGGAGGATCCCCACCTTCACCCCCACTCCAGCTGGGGCATGCTATGCGGCTGCTTCCCACTAGCTATCTATTTTGCACCCTAATTCTTTCTTAATTTTCTCCTATCCATGTTGTTTACACTTTCTGGACTTCCTTTAGTTAGATGTAGTACATCCTGGAACGAACCCCTAATTTTTGGCTTTTCGCTCCCATTTTTCTACCTCCTGTTTGGCTCTGTTTTCTAGAAGATGGTCTCGACTGTATCTTCCAATACTTGCAAGGAAGTTTTGACCTATGACCTCACGTTGCTGCCCCTTATAATGCAGACACTCAGTAGGGAGAAAGGAGATAAATGATACTGGATATGGAGCCAGCCTGGCGGGCCGTATTTTTGTATCTTTGTTTATATCCCATATCTCATTCCTAGTGTTATTTGCGCCTTCTTCTTTTCCTTGATCAAATCTTGAAAAAGAATAAATCATTTGCGGGGGATGAATTGGCAGATTGCGATGGACATATACACACTAGTATATATAAAACAGATAACTAATAAAGAACTAATGTAGAGCACAGGGCCCTCTACTGCATACTCTGTCATGCCTATATGGGGAAAGAATCTAAAAAAAGTGGATACATATATACGGATAACTGACTCACTTTGCTGTACCCCTGAAACTAACACAATATTGTACATCAACTATAGTCCAATAAAAATGGTTTAAAACTCCTTTTGGCTTCCTTGATTCTTTGTCTTTATTTCTGCTATGCTTATTATTCTTTCCTTCTAAGTCCTTTATCTTTGCTTATTATGGAATCCTTTTTATTGATTTCCTTATTTTTTCTCCATACGTCAAGCACAGAAATTCCTGAAAACATGGACAAAAATAAAGAATTAACAAGAGGCATCACGGCCAGTCATATTTTAGTGTAAGCAGCATTTTGGTGTAAGCACTCTTCTGTGCATATACATGCCCAACGCACACACAGACGTCTCTTTTTGGAAGAAAAAGTGTACTGGTAAATACAGTTTCGTAGTTGTCTTTTACCTTTCATTTGATATTCTGTTGTGATCCGTGTCTCGTGTCACATGCAGAGCTCCGACGTTTTCTTAAGCAGTCAACAAAATCCTGTACCCCAAAGAAATCCCGCTCGGAGCCTCGAGGAGCAGAAGACATGTAGTGAGGGTCCCGGGTAGACGCCACTGGAAGCGGGCTTCGGCGCACGTTGGGCGTGAAGCGCGGGGGCGGGGACTCAGCGTTCATTTGCATAACCAGAATGAAATGCAAACAATATATGTTCAAGTGAAAGCCATAGTTTTCCTTTAAAGCTATGATTTGAAAGAAAGTGACTTCAGTCACTTACCTGGAAAGAAGTATTGCAAGCTCTTGACCCGAGCTTACGTTCACCCTCACTGACAGGTGGGTGAATCTCCTTGGCATTGTCTCCCGAGGTTGCTCAGAATAGGTTCCTACCCGCTTCTTCTCAGCATGTGTGAATCTTCTGTGTTTTTCAGAAGATTCGCCTGCTGAGAAGTAAAGCCAAGTCATCCTCCTAATTTTTGGAGGCCTTGCGAAAATAAGCAAGGCTGATGTGTGTGTTTAAAGAATAGACCCACGGACAATGCTTGTTGTTTAGCAAACTTGTTATCCCTGCTCTTCTCGGTGAAGAAACTCACGGTGCATTCTGGGTTCTTTTGGGTTTCTTCGGAAGGTGTTTCTGCGTGGGGCTACTGCCTGGGAAGCATAGGAGCTCACTGGGCACCGGAAGCTCTCCGCGTGCCACCACAGCCGCCCGGTGATAATGGGAATTAAGAAAAAACCTGAGGAGAAGGTGTCAGCGTCACAGGGGTTAAAACGACATGTTAGTACTGGAAGCACCGTGGGTTTCGGCCAGGGTCGGAGAGGTGCACTTCTTTATTCGTTCATGGGGTGGCTTATGTAGTGTTCGGGAAGGTTGTTTTCCTAACCCTGCGCCCTTACTGCTGATTTTTTGCTTTTTAACGTCCCTAGCCTGATTCTTCGTGGAAGGTCATTTACTTCGCGTGGAAGGTTATGTAGATAGGTGAATGCGTTCTTTCGTTTTCTCTTGTCTTCCGCAAGCTGGAATGTATGCGAAACCCGGAGATGTTCTCGCGTTACTGTGGGTGCGGCTGTTCGGTGTGGGTCTCGGCTCATCACGGACTGCTCTATTTCTGTTTCCTGCTGGTAGACGTTCGGCTCGAGTGCAGCCTGAGGCCCTCTGAACACTACGAGCGATGTTCTTGCACGTCCCACCGAGTGGTACGTGGCACGTGGCCTTCGATTTATCTTCCATTTTACTAAATAACGGTGGTTTTCTCCCTACGTAGTCATATCATTTTAGACTTCGTATGAGAAAAATTGATCATAGTGTGTTGTATTTCGCTTTTCATTGCTGTAGTGCCAATTTTTGCTTTTTCGTCCAAAGAGATTGTAGCAGGGTACACTCGCCAGTACTATATAAACATTACGTTGTTTAACATGCTGAGGAACTCCTGCTGTTTTCAGGCTTTTACAATTTAAATAAAAATTTATTTATTTCCGGCTGCATTGGGTTTATCGTTGCGGTGTGCGGTCTTCTCATTCTGGTGGCTTCCCTTGTTGCGGAGCTGGGGCTCTCGGAGCGCAGGCTTCAGTAGTGGTGGCTCGCGGGCTCTAGAGCGCAGGCTGAGTAGTTGTGGCGCACAGGCTTAGTTGCTCCGGGGCATGTGGAATCTTCCCAGACCAGGGCACGAACCTGTATCCCTTGCATTGGCAGGTGGATTCTCAAGCACTGTGCCACCAGGGAAGTCCCTCATGCTTTCACAAGTTTTGACCATCTGGTAGGTATGAAATCCGCCGTTTAAAGCATGAGCATAGAATTGCACTGTGTGGATGAGCCATCACTTGTTCAAATGAAGGTTCCAGTGCAGGGCATGTAGATAGTTTCCAATTTTTCTATTTTATAATCAAAGCAGTGGTTGTCCAATTACTTTCTTAGAATAAATTCCAGGAGTGGAAATGCTGGACTGAATGTTCCACACATGAAAATTTTTGATCCGTATTACCCAGCTGCCATTCGGCAAGCTTTTACAAGTTTATAGTCCCATCTACAGTATTTGCACGCCTTTCCCCCCATACCCGTTTCAAAAGCAGCCTTAAAAAAAATCTAAGTGATGTATATACCTAATTTTAAAGGTCAAATGACACAAGGCTTTCAGGAGAGCAAAACCTCGAAATGCTTTTCCCCATCCCAATTCCCACTTCCCAGAAACCACCATTTTACATCCTTAGCAGTTTCATCTGTTTGCTTCTCTATCTCATAATGCGCTTATGCTGCTCTTTCTTCATTTTGTTTTAAACTGTGGCAGACTCAGCTATTTGCCCACCCTGATACCAATTTCTTCCTCAGCCATCAGAGGTAGCTCAGAATTCCTGAGCCTTTCCAGGGTTCTGAAGCATTAACATCTCCAGGTCACCACCTCGCTGCTGTTAGCTGCTCTCCTATTTTTGGTTATTTTTTTAAAAAATAAATTTTATTTATTTATCTCTCTCTCTCTCTTTCTCTCTCTATCTATCTATTTATTTTTGGCGGCATTGGGTCTTCGTTGCAGTGCATGGGCTTTCTCTTGTTGCAGTGAGCGGGAGCTACACTTCGTTGCGGCGTGCAGGCTTCTCATTGCAGTGGCTTCTATTTTTGCATGCAGAGCACAGGCTGTAGGCACGTGGGCTTCAGTACTTGTGGCATGCGGGCCCAGTAGTTGTGGCTCGCAGGCTCTAGAGCACAGGTTCAGTAGTTATGGCACACGGCCTTAGGTGCTCTGGGGCCTGTGGTATCTTCCCAGACCAGGGCTGGAACCTGTGTTCCCTGCGTTGGCAGGCAGCTTCTTAACCACTGCGCCACCAGGGAAGCCCTGCTCTCCCACGTTTGTCAATATGAATTTATCATTTTTCTTTTCATTCCTTTACTGTCATTTAGTGGGGTTTTGTGGATGGCGTGGAGATAAATGGATGTATTTAATCTGCCATTTTCAACCTGAAATCCCAAGATCCTGTCGAGTTTATTTCTTATTTTATTATTATGATTTTTTTTTTGGCTGCGCCGCACAGCTTGCAGGATCTCAGTTTCCCGACGAGGGATGGAACCCTTGCCCCCTGAAGTGGAAGCTCAGAGTCCCAACCACCGGACGGCCAGGGAATCCCCGATAGTGTACATTTTAAAAAATTGAAAAGAAACCCTGTGAAAACGATGAGAATAGTATCCATTTGACAAAGGCCCTTCTGAAAATAGGATAACAATTGGCACACGGGATGCACCTTAAACAATATGAAATCCCACCCTTTTATTTTTCGAAGGACACAGCCGAGCGGCCCCTCGTGGAGGATGTTGCCCAAGCCAGTCTGACTTGTCCCTCGGGCCTCTTTGCCCTGGGCCCAGAGCTTCACCATCCTGGCGGTCCACCAAGGGACTCGGGGAGTTTCTAAAAATCCCATGCCCAGGACTCCACCCTGGGCCAAGTAAATGATTCTCTCAGGGTGTGGGGATTGGGCCTCAGCGTTTCTTAAGCTCTCAAGTGGTTCTCAAGTGCAGGATCACTGACCTAGGCCAAGAAACTCACTGATTTAGTCCATTGGTAACAGCATGGTAATATTTGAGCAAGAAGATGTCCAGCCCGTGCTCTTGTTATGCAGTTACTTTTGTGTGTTGTCCAGATTCGGTATGGTGCCTATTTTCATGCCTTAATTTCACAAGCCTGTATTCTGTTAATTTGATTACCAAAGAACACTTTACACTAACTTGGCTGGCGGCATTAATATCGCATTCCCCTGTGCCACACTCCTTTAGTAGAGGCATACGATTTAGCTTAGTCCTCACATCACATTTATACCCTGCAGTAAGTCTTCATGACAGAGTGAACACTGTCGAGTGATGCGGCCACTTTCCTGTATCTGGATTTTTGCATTGTCTGAGAGCAGCAATGGCAGAGAATATTATGCACTTAATGGCTATTATTGTGATTATAATGTGGCTACTTCAGTCATAGTCACCAAGATCCGCCATTATAATGAACTGATATAATATCTCTATTTATTAAGTCACAGGCTGGGTTCCACCCCCCCCCCCCCACCTCCAGCGTGATTGAGAACAGGCTTAATTCCTAGAGGGGCTCGTCAGCTTTGCTGAGTTTTAGCTCTGGCTGCAGATAGCATAGTCATCACTCCTCATGGTTATCAGAGGAAACCAAGATGAATCAATATATATCATGACTACCTGAGGAGGGGGAAATCCAACAGGTTTAGAGTAAAGTATGTGCTGAAGGGATTCCCTGACGGTCCAGTTGTTAGGGCTCCTCGCTTTCACTGCAAGGGGCATGGGTTCGATCCCTGGTCGGGGATCTAAGATCCCACATGCCAAGCGGCATGGCCAAAAAATAAAAATCAATACATTCTGCAGAAAAAAAAAATAAAATCGATGAAATCTTGCCATTTGCGACAACATGGATGAACCTTGAGAGTATTATACTCAGTGAAATAAGTCAGACAGAGAAAGACAATACCGTATGATTTTACTCATATATGGAATATAAGAAACAAACAAACAAAACAAGAGAAAAGGACAGGCCAATCCAAACAAAAAGAAACGTGTGGATACAGAGAACAGAGTAGTGGTTACCAGAGGGGAAGTAGGAGGAGGGCGAAATAGGGAAAGGGGATCAACTGTATGGTGATGAATGGAAACTAAAGTTTTGGTGGTGAGCATGCTGTAGTGTGTACAGAAGTTGAACTATGAGGCTGTACATGTCAAACTTATACTGTTATAATCCAGTGTTATCTCAGTGGAAATAAACTACAAGAAACCCTGTAGGGAGCCGAGGACTGGCAGGAGCCTGAGTCCCTGGCTGCTCCCTGGAGCGCGCGCCTTGCTCACCTTCCTCTGGACTTCATCGACGTGGAACAGAATAAGTATCCAGCTTAGACCACTGTAATTTTGTGTTTTCTGTCACATGGCATCAAACTTATTCCTAAATCATAGACATTATATATACCTTTGCTTCTAGGGAAGAAGAGGGTCTGATGGACTGATGCTTTTTCACCCGCCCTCCCACACCACAGGGACAAAAGGAGAATCCTAAAAGCTTCCAGAGAGAAAAGACAGGTCACATACCAAGATTCCAGAATCCGAATTGCATTAGTTTCCCAACAGCGAAACTAAAAGGTAGAAGGCAATACAGCAATGCATTCAAAATGCTGAAGGAAAACTTGCTCCAAACCAGAATTTTATACCCAACCAAAGTTTAGATATGGAACGAACTTAAGAGTGGCTACGTGACATGCTCTGGCCATTGGAATGTGGGCAGAAGAGACACGTGTCACTTCGGAGCAGCAGCAGGAGGGTCATCTCCGGTTAGCCGCATCCTCTTCTCCTCTGGCTTGACACTGGTGATGTTCCAGACAAAAGCTGCTCCATCCCCTGGGTCCTGGGGCAAAGATGAGGCACGGCACAGAGCTACAGACAACCCATGAGGGACATGTAACACGCCGGAGGAGAAATGTTTCTTGTTGGAAGCCAGCGAGGTGTTGGGGCCCTATGCTACCACACCATAACTTAGCCTCGGGTGACATACAAAGGAGTGACCTAGAAAAGAGAAAAAATATGAGATAAAGGGAAAGGGACCCAACAGAGGAAAAAGAAGGAAGATCCTGGCGCAAGAGAACAGATGGTCCATATTGGAGCAGGAGGGCCTAGGATTCTTGCAGGGATGTTTCATGAAGTAGATTAAACGACTCAATTACCTGAGGTGCTGGAATATATTGAGAGTAGAGTAACATTTCTAGCAGAGACTCTGGAAAAGAAATGGGTAATAGGTGTATAGAAAATCAAGCCAATGAGGACTAAGACAATGATCAACTCAGAGACAAAAGAAAAGTTGAAGCGAAGTAATATATTCATAGGACCCTGGATGGCTAGGCTCTGAAAAATATTCTCATGGAAGTAATGTACAAATAGATTAAATTAACAAAATTAAAACAACTATATCAGGGGAAATGCTTCCGTGTGTGTGTGTGTGTGCGTGGGTGCGTGCATGTGTGCGTGTGTGTGTGTGCTGGAAAAGTTTCTGTATTTTTTTAACATCTTTATTGGAGTATAATTGCTTTACAATGGTGCGTTAGTTTCTCCTTTATAACAAAGTGAGTCAGCTATACGTATACATATATCCCCATATCGCCTCCCTCTTGCGTCTCCCTCCCACCCTCCCTATCCCACCCCTGTAGGGGGTCACCAAGCACCGAGCTGATCTCTCTGGGCTATGCGGCTGCTTCCCACTAGCTATCTATTTTACACCCTAATTCTTTCTTAATTTTCTCCTTTCCATTTTGTTTTCGCTTTCTGGACTTTCTTTAGTTAGATGTAGTACATGCGGCAATGAACCCCTAATTTTTGGCTTTTTGCTCCCATTTGTCTACCTCCTGTTTGGCTCTATTTTCTAGAAGATGGTCTCGACTGTATCTTCCAATACTTGCAAGGAAGTTTTGACCTATGACGTCACGTTGCTGCCCCTTATAATGCAGACACTCAGTAGGGAGGAAGGAGAGAAATGATACTGGATATGGAGCCAGCCTGGCGGGCCGCACTTTTGTATCTTTGTTTATATCCCATATCTCATTCCTAGTGTTATTTGCGCCTTCTTCTTTTCCTTGATCAAATCTTGAAAAAAACATAAATCATTTGCGGGGGATGAATTGGCAGATTGCGATGGACATATACACACTAGTATATATAAAACAGATAACTAATAAAGACCTAATGTAGAGCACAGGGCCCTCTACTGCATACTCTGTCATGCCTATATGGGGAAGGAATCTAAAAAAGAGTGGATACATATATACGGATAACTGACTCACTTTGCTGTACCCCTGAAACTAACACAATATTGTACATCAACTATAGTACAATAAAAATGGTTTAAAACTCCTTTTGGCTTCCTTGATTCTTTGTCTTTATTTCTGCTATGCTTATTATTCTTTCCTTCTAAGTCCTTTATCTTTGCTTATTATGAAATCCTTTTTATTGATTTCCTTATTTTTTTTCCATACGTGAAGCACAGAAATTTCAGAAAACAAGGACAAAAATAAAGAGTTAACAAAAGGCATAACGGCCAGTAATATTTTAGTGTAAGCAGCATTTTGGTGTAAGCACTCTTCTGTGCATATACATGCCCAACGCACACACAGACGTCTCTTTTTGGAAAAAAAAGTGTACTGTTAAATACAGTTTCGTAGTTGTCTTTTACCTTTCATTTGATATTCTGTTGTGATCCGTGTCTCGTGTCACATGCAGAGCTCTGACGTTTTCTCAAGCAGTCAACAAAATCCTGTACCCCAAAGAAATCCCGCTCGGAGCCTCGAGGAGCAGAAGACATGTAGTGAGGGTCCCGGGTAGACGCCACTGGAAGCGGGCTTCGGCGCACGTTGGGCGTGAAGCGCGGGGGCGGGGACTCAGCGTTCATTTGCATAACCAGAATGAAATGCAAACAATATATGTTCAAGTGAAAGCCATAGTTTTCCTTTAAAGCTATGATTTGAAAGAAAGTGACTTCAGTCACTTACCTGGAAAGAAGTGTTGCAAGCTCTTGACCCGAGCTTACGTTCACCCTCACCTTACAAGGTCGGCCAATCTCCTTGGCATTGTCTCCCGAGGCTGCTCGGATTAGGTTCACACACGCTTCTTCTCAGCATGTGTGAATCTTCTGTGTTTTTCAGAAGATTCGCCTGCTGAGAAGTAAAGCCAAGGCACTCTCCTAATTTTTGGAGGCCTTGCGAAAATAGGCAAGGCTAATGTGTGTGTTTAAAGAATAGACCCACGGATAATGCTTGTTGTTTAGCTAACTTGTCAGCCCTGCCCCTCTTGGTGCATAAACTCAGGGTGCCTTCTGGGTTCTCTTGTCTTTCTTTGGAAGCTATTTCTGCGTGGGTCTACTGCCTGGGAAGCATAGGAGCTCACTGGGCCCTGGAAGTTTTCCGCGTGCCACCACCGCGACGCGGTGAAATAAGAATTAAGTAAAAACCTGAGAAGAAGGTGTCAGCGTCTCAGGTGTTAAAAGGATACTTTAGTGTTGGCAGCACCGTGGGTTTCAGCCACGGTCGGGGAGGGTGCACTTCTCTATTCGTTCATGGGATGGCTGATGTAGTGTTCGCGAAGGTTGTTTTTCTAACCCTACGGCCATACTGCTGATTTTCGTGCTTTTTAACGTCCCTAGTCTGATTCTTCATGGAAGGTCATTTGCTTCGCGTGGAAGGTTATGTAGATAGGTGAATGCGTTCTTTCGTTTTCTCTTGTCTTCCGCAACATGGAATGTTTGCGAAACCCGGAGATGTTCTCGCGTTACTGTGGGTGTGGCCGTTCGGTGTGTGCCTCGGCTCATCACGGACTGCTCTATTTCTGTTTCCTGCTGGTAGACGTTCGGCTCGAGTGCAGCCTGAGGCACTCTGAACACTACGAGCGATGGTCTTGCACGTCGCACGTAGTGGTACGTGGCACGTGGCCTTCGATTTATCTTCGATTTTGCTAAGTAACAGTGATTTTCTTCCTGAGTAGTCATATCATTTTAGACTCCGTATGAGAAAAATTGATCACAGTGTGTTGTATTTCTCTTTTCCTTGATGTAGTGCCAGTTTTTGCTTTTTCGTCCAAAGAGCTTGTATCAGGGTACACTCGCCAGCATTGTATCAACATTACGTTGTTTCACATGTTGAGCAGCTCCTGTTGTTTTCAGGCTTTTACAATTAAAATTTATTTATTTATTTATTTCTGGCGGCCTTGGCTTTATCGTTGCGGTGCGTGGTCTTCTCATTCTTGTGGCTTCCCTTGTTGCGGAGCTGGGTCTCTCGGCACGTGTGCTTCAGTAGTGGTGGCTCGCGGGGTCTAGAGCGCAGGCTCAGCAGTTGTGGCGCACAGGCTTAGTTACTCCGTGGCATGTGGTATCTTCCCAGACCAGGGAACGAACCTGTGTCCCTTGCATTGGCAGGTGGATTCTCAAGCACTGCGCCACGAGGGATGTCCCTCAGGCTTTCACAAGTTTTGACCATCGGGTAGGTATGAAATCCGTTATTTAAAGCATAGGCATAGAATTGCACTGTGTGGATGAGCCATCACTAGGTCAAATCAAGGTTCCGGTGCAGGGCATGTAGATAGTTTCCAATTTTTCTATTTTATAATCAAAGCAGTGGTTGTCCAATTACTTTCTTAGAATAAATTCCAGGAGTGGAAATGCTGGCCTGAATGTTCCACACATGAAAATTTTTGATCCGCATTACCCAGCTGCCATTCGGCAAGCTTTTACAAGTTTATAGTCCCATCTACAGTATTTGCATGCCTTTCCCCCCATACCCGTTTCAAAAGCAGCCTTAAAAAAAATCTAAGTGATGTATATACCTAGTTTTAAAGGTCAAATGACACAAGGCTTTCAGGAGAGCAAAACCCCGAACTGCTTTTCCCCATCCCAATTCCCACTTCCCAGAAACCACCATTTTTTACATCCTTAGCAGTTTCATCTGTTTGCTTCTCTATCTCATAATACGCTTATGCTGCTCTTTCTTCATTTTGTTTTAAACTGTGGCAGACTCAGCTATTTGCCCACCCTGATACCAATTTCTTCCTCAGCCTTCAGAGGTAGCTCAGAATTCCTGAGCCTTTCCAGGGTTCTGAAGCATTAACATCTCCAGGTCACCACCTCGCTGCTGTTAGCTGCTCTCCTGTTTGAGGGTTTTTTTTTTCTTTTTAAATAAATTTTATTTATTTATCTATCTATTTTTTTTCATATTGAATACATGTAAAAAGGACTATTTTGGGTAAATTGAGTTAAAATATACTCTTAAGCATATATAATTACAAAGGGGCTCGAGGACATTTGATGGTTTCACAGGTGTACACATATGTGAAATCTTAAACCGTACACCTTAAATATGTGCAGTTTATTATATGTCAATTATACCTCAGGAATGCTGTTGAAAGATTCCTTAGTAGCTCCCCCATTTTTACCTGAGAAGATCAACAAGAACTAATTTCACCTGTTTATGTTTTTTAATGTGGCTATTTGAAATTTTTAAATTACATATAGGTCTTGCACTATATTTCTGTTGGACAGGGCTGACCTAGTGATTGTATGCCGTTTCCCAGAGCATGAGATTGAGGCCTAGAAGCTTGCTCATGTAACGGGGTGCAGAAAATTGTATTACTTAACGGCAAGAATCCACAGGGCAAGAACTACCTACGTTGGTAAAGACTTGATAAGTTCTTGGGGGTAGAAGGTGATACACTCCCTGACCTTCATTCACACCCTTAATGGGTACCAAAGGCTTCAGAATTTGGAGCAACCTTAGAAATCCTGGAGGGAAAGAGTAAGGAGCAGAGAGGAAGAGCGACAGAGGAGGCAGGGGGCTGTGTGTAATGTGCCTCCTTCCCCAGGATTCCATCAGCCAAGGACCTTCAGTCAATTTTACTCTCATTTTCTTGGTGGGAAGGGTCTACGTTTCCTCTCTTGGCCAATATGGTGAAAGCACAGATCATGCCCAGAGCTCCAGGATCCTGGGTGGCACACGAGACCACGAGAATATAAATCTTCCCTATTCCTCCACCCCAAGAAATTCACAAATATCTTGGACCGGGCTCTTGACCTGCCTGGGTCAATTCTGGCCCAGGGGTGGGGGTGGGAGGTCTCAAAGCAATGTCATTCAGACCTCAAGGACCCGATACCTCAGGGATCCACTAGTATGGTCAGAATATTAAAAGTTAAGAAGAATACGATCAGAGTGACTGGGGCTTTATTTCCCTCCTCCCACCCCTTAATTCAGCATTTGAACCAAAAACGGATTAAGGAAGCCTGTACTACGTGCAAGGCCAACCTTCACTCCCACCATGCTAGGTGCTGTGAAGCGTACAGAAAAGCCATGGTTGCTTGAAGGCCACAGAGAAGTCATTTCAGCAAGAGGTGGCCCAGGCAATGAACAAAAATCCGAGTAGAGTAGTTAAAGGTATATGAGGCTGCTTGGGGCCACCAAGAAAACAGCTCAGCTCCCTGGTAGGGCCCAAGTCCAGCCCCAGTGGATGATGGACCTGAGTCAAGGAGGTGTAAATGTGTCCATCATTGCTGGCCAGGAGGGGAAAGAGGGAGGGAAAGTGGGTAGCATCTGGAGCCCAAGGTCAGCAGGAACTGGGTCAATCATGCAGGAAAGGGAGCATTTGGGGGGGAAGAAAATGTGTTGGGTTTGGCTCTGAGATCCTGATCAATCTGGCTGTACTGTAGACTGAGAATCCCAGGATTAGAGGGCGCATAAAGCAGCCCAGATGTGGTCCAGGGTGCCTCAGCACTACTGTCAGGGCCCAGCATGGTGGAGGCTGCTGGGAGTATCCCTGCACTGCGTCTGCCGTCCACCGTGCCCCAGCCTCGCCACTGCTCGCCAGGAGGGCCTGATCAAGGAGTAGCGGTGGATCCACGTGAGCCGGCCCCAACGGTCGAACACATCACTCCCTGGTGATGGATCCTTCACCTTCCCATGGGGAGGCTGGACTGGGCTGAGGAGCAGCTGTGCTCTCCCCCTGGGTCCCGTTATCACCCCTTCTCAACTTTATTCCATCATTCACCAAGGACCTATTGAGCACTTCCTGGGTGTAAGGCCCTGTGGAAATTACTGGAGGGGTCCCAGCCCTCAGGTAACTGGGACCTGTGGATATCTTCTTATGATACCAAGTAGTTCCCCAGGGCAGATCCAGCTAAAAGGCTATGGGAAGTTAGAGGAGGGAGAGAGTATTTCCACTTGGGTGGATCAGGAAGACTTCATGGAGGAGGTGGCATTTGAGCTGAACTTTGAAGGGGAGTAGGATTTGCATATTGATTCCTAACCCTTTGTATAGTGCTTGTGATATACCAAATACTCTTCTATGTGTACTACAAAGAGTAACTCGTTTAGGGCTCATCACAATCCTAGGAAGAAGAGCCATGATTAACCCCATTTAACGGAGGTGAAAATGGAGGCACAGAGGCCACACAGATGGTAAGCAGTGGAGCCCAGACTCAAACGTAAACAGAGTCCCATGCTCCTCAATACTAGGCCATACTGCCTCTTGGATGGGCAGAAATGGGGTGGGGGCAGAGTGCTCCAAGGAACAGGATAAGCAGACAGTCAGGGATGCAAGAAAAGACGGCCCTCTCCTGGAAAGAAGAGATGAGTCTGTTAGGACTGGAGTGTTTGGTGCATGAAGGGAGAAGTCCAAGGTGGGACAGAAAATGAGGGTGGTTTCCAGCGAAGTGGTCGGGCATCTGAGGGCAATGGGTCTCATGGCGCTTTGAGGGATGCAGTAGCACTCATCTCAGACCCGACTCAAGAGAGGAGGCACACCCCTCTGAAGCCAGGCCCAGGTGAGACAGTGCTGTCCATTTCTCGGGGGGCCTTGCAGAGGTCCCCTGCCATCCACTAAGCCCTAAGGCGGGTGTTCATTCGGGGACAAGAATGGAAAATCCATCATGCTCAAGGAAGGAAATTCCACAGTGAAGGCCCCTTGAGCTGCATCATCGCAGCAAGAGCCATTGCTCATGCGAGGCAGATCCCGTTCCTGTTCTGTTTGTTTGGGGACTGAAGGTTGTTTTTCCCTGCTCTGCTTGTGTTTATGTCGGGAGACATGTGCCATCAAAAAGCAAAGTCCAGGCAGCGCCCTCGCCAGTGCAGCGACCACAGAGCCCTTCACCCCGGCATTTCCGGCTCGTTCCCACCTGATGTATTTCTCAGTTGAAGAACATCAAAGGTCTCCTTTTCTGGCTTCCCTCTCATGTTAAAGGGACTGTTGCTGAGAGGAAGCCATTTGACTCTGGAAGAAAAGCAATTTCTAGACTTGGCATCCTCGCCCGTCTCCAGCCTGGGTGAGAAGTGAAACAGGCTTGTTCCACAGCCCGCAGCAGGCGAGCAGGAGCAGGGAAGCCAAGGTCTGGGTCCTCGTGCCCCACATCCAGCCCGGGGAGCAACTGCAGCCCTAAGGCAGCAGCTCTTATTGAATCACATTTCAGAACGGGCAGAATGGAAAGCAGCAGAGGTGACACCGCGGGTCTCCGACCTCCGGCGTGAATAGCTTTATTTGGCGGATGAACTAACTGAGAAGAACAGGACGATGATGAGACCCAAGGGAGCGCGAGAGAGTGGGGGGCAGGCAGAAGATAAAGGCTACAAAGAGAACAGAATGAGGGGTGGAGAGAAAGGGCCACCCCCATGGCCTCTGCAGCCATCTGGCCAAGGGTCCCTCTGCGCCTTTCTGCTGTCCCCACCTCTGGCCCCCACCTGGCTGCTCTACCCCTGGCCTGAGCCTGACCCACACCTCCTTCATTCTTCACCACCCAGCTGGTGCCTCCTACCAGCCCTCAGATAGACAACTGCATCCCACCCAGGCCAGAATGGAGCCTGCCCGCCCCGTCCCAATCCCTCGCCTCCTTCAAGGTCCAGCGCTAGCCCCACTCCCTGTGTGACAGGGCCCCCGTGCTCTCCCCACTTCTTCCACAGCATAAAGTACAGGCTGCAGAGTTTCACACTGGGCTACGGACAGAATGCCCGTTGGGTTTCCTCCCGCCCTCCCGCGTGAGGTGACAAACTCCATCATCAGCCAGGATGGGGACCAAGCCCTCTACTTTTTTCTCGCTTCCCCCTTGCCCTCCTTTCCTCTCCCCTCCCCTCCTTTCCTCTCCTCTCCCCTCCCCTCCTTTCCTCTTGCCAACAGCACCCAACAACGGGCCACGCTCTGGTGCCTGGTTAGACATATTGATAGGATCCCATGAGTGTCCCCAGCGACAAGACGGATCCCCTGACCACTGAGCCTAGTGGTGGCTAAGCACGGGGACTGGGGAGCGGGAGATTGGGGATGGGCAGGTGGCAAAAAGAAAAGGACACAACAGATAACAGGAAGTCTCGGACAAGGATAGGAAGCCACTTCCCAAGGAAAGGTCGAAAGCGAGAGCATGTTGCCTGTGCCCAAGAGGCTGAGGAGAGGAACAGAGAAACAGTGGCCTAGTTACACGGGCCCCGCGCTGGTGCCCCACCCTGTCCCATGCACAGCTGGAAACATGTGCCAGCTCCACCTCCACGAGGGAGCAGCTCCCCGCGCCTCAGCTGCAGCTCCAACAACGGTGGGAGGGTGGGCGATGTGGGTGTGGGTGGTGCACTGATCCGGTGACTCTCTCTGGCCTGGACTCTGTGCGAGTCCAAGTGCAAGGTCTCCTGGCTGGATCTGGGGCCGGGTGAGGAAGAGAGCCAAGGTGGCCCTTGTCGGACTCATCTCTGAATCCCTCCTCCTCCTCCGCTCCCCCACCCAGCACACTGCCCGGCACACTGCGCGCGCCCAGCAAGGCCTTGCCAATGAATGGTCAGAAGAGCTGCCGTTTCTGGAACACCTGCTACGTACCTGGCACTGTGCCTCACAAGGCTTATCTCATTTAACCTGGACCATGCGATGAGGAAAGTGCTGGTTTTTCGCCCCACTTTACAGATGAGAAAATGCACGCTCAGAGAGGCTACAACCGACTTGTCTGAGGTCATGACACGAGTACACAGTTGGACTAGTATTTAAGGTCAGGTCTGTCTGATGTTAGAGTCAGGCTCATCACCCCATATTACACTGTGGAATGAAGGAAAGAAACAGCAGTCACCACTTTGACCTCAGCAGTCCTGTGCTCGAGGCACAACACATGAATTGACTAGGCGTGAATCTCTGAGATACATCCCCCTTGCCAACGCACACACATGTACACACACACACACGGGCACACACGCACACACACACACACTCAAGGCTTTGGGAACATCACTTTAGTGCAAATGTTGCAACCCCCCACAGCCAAGATCAGTTACTGTAATCGGCACTCTTAAGGAAGGGCCTCACTGAGGTTCAAAGCTATTCATTCACATACAGAATCAATGAGAAAATTCAGGAGCGCTCTGGGCACACGCAGGTCTCCTCCTGCATTGTTGTTTACCACAACTACCAGCACACAGGATCTAAACTGCAGTACTAGCTGCTGTAGCACTTCCTAAGCAACCTAGGTCAACAACGACCACAACAGGAACAGGGGAATTCCCTGGCTAGTGACTAATCATAGCTCATTTCATACTCACTGTCTGGGCAACCTCAAGCAACTTACCTGACCTCTCTGAGCCTCAGTATCCTTGTTTGTAAAAATGAGAATGATAATAGTGCCTCCCTCGTAGGGCCACTGTAGGGCTTAAATTGAATGAATAGATGTAAGGTGCTTCGAACAAAGCATGGTATATAATAAGCACTAAATAAGTGTCACTTATTATTAATATAATGGTGATGATGATGTAGTGTCTTCCGTAGGAAGCACAAGCTCTATGAAGGCAGGCAGGGGCCAGGACTGCCTACAGCCCTCGAACACAGTGAGCACTAAACATACACCGTAGGTGCTCCATTGAATCTCATGTGTGACTTTCACCCAGGGCTTTGGGAACACTCACATGATGTTAGGGCTCAGATATTCTTTACTTTTCTTTTCTTTTTTTTTTTTTTTTTTTTTTTTTTTGCGGTACGTGGGTCTCTCACTGTTGTGGCCTCTCCCGTTGTGGAGCACAGGCTCCGGATGCCCAGGCTCAGCGGCCAAGGCTCACGGGCCCAGCCGCTCCGCGGCACGGCATGTGGGATCTTCCCGGACCGGGGCACGAACCCGTGTCCCCTGCATCGGCAGGTGGACTCTCAACCACTGCGCCACCAGGGAAGCCCAGGGCTCAGATATTCTTATACCTGAGTCAGCAGTGCCCTTCCCTCCCATAGGGGACACAAAGGATAGAGACAGCGCAGTCTCTGCTTTCCTGGGGAAACTCAGTCCAGTAGATGGAGCCCTGAGAAATCATTTGCAAGACATTCAGAAGGAAGTAATCAAACAGGTAGGCACAGATTGTGATCATTGTTACCGAAGAAATAAACTGGCTGATGATGAAGAGTATCTGTTCATACGGTGACCGGGGGAGCAGGGGAGACCTCATGGCTTTAGATGAGTGGTCAGACCTCTAGGCGGTGGTGGCATTTGAACTTAGGCTTGAAAGGTGAAAAGGAAGCAGACTGCAAAGATCTGGAAAAAGAACATTCCAGGCAGAGCAAACAGCAAACACATGCCCCAGAGCAGCCAAGGGTTTGAGGTCTCTTGGAACAGATTGGTGGCCAGTGTGCCTGGGTCGTTAGGCAGAGGGATGAGGCTGGAGAGGCAGGCGCGGGCCCTGTAAGCCTCCGTGAGGGAAGCCATGACTGAGACCTTCCCCTCAAACAAGCTGTCAGAACATATTGCTCAAATATCTAGTGGTTAAATCAGGGTCCTGAAGAGTCCTCTTTGGCAGCCCTTTGTTAGCTCTCTTCCTATTGATATGTAGTGGAAAATGAGCTATCAGAAAATAAGAAACAGAGAGAAATATGCAATATGTCAATTTAGAAAAAAATGATTCCAAAGTGTGGTCTCTGCCTAAATCATCTGAATTTCCTGAGTCCCTATTGATATATCTGTGAGGAGACATTTGTGTCCACATCCTGGGGAGGAGACATAGTAAACCTCAAAATATCCCAACCACAGGGACAGGTTTCCTACCCTCCCACCCCCAATCCCAAGAATCCTATTCAGAATCAGGTTCCAGGTCTTGGCTCCTTGAACCTGCCTGGAGGACAGTCTAAGGAGTGTGTGTTTCCTATCTTATGTCTCAGCGCTGTTGTTCTGACCCTCAAGACGTTTCTTCTTCAGCAGGCTCGGCCCTGAAGACCGTGTGTGGCAAAGATCATGCTCAGCAGATGTCCACTTGGTCCCATACATTTCCCAGCCTCCCCTGCAGTTGTTTGGGCCACGTAACAAATTCTGACCAAGGGAGAGTGATGTACATCATTTTGGGGGCTGAGGAGCTTAAGAGTTGTTATGTGCTATGACTGAGTGGTGTCCCCCCCCCACCCTCAATTCATATGTTGAGGCCCTAACTCTCAGCGTGGCTGAACTAGGGTTAAGGAAGGAATTACAGCTAAATGAAGTCATGAGCGTGGGACCCTGATCTGATAGGATTGGTACCCTTATAAGAGGAGACACCAGAGAGTTCGCAGTGAGAAGGCGGCCGTCTGCAAACCAGGGAGAGAGCTTTCACCAGGAACCAAATTGGTTGGCACCTTGATCTCGACCTTCTCAGCCTCCAGAACTGTGAGAAATAAATTTCTGTTGTTTCAGCCACCCAGTCTGTGGTAGTTTGTCATGGCAGCGTCAGATGACTAAGACACGTGCTTCCCCATCTCTCTCCCTACGCTGTGGAGACCTTGGAGGCCGCATGTTGCAGACAGCCCAGCTACCTGTTGTCTAATCCGCATCAGACTTTGTGTGAACGAGAAATAAGCCTTTCCTGTATTAAACCACTGAGATTTCAGTGTTTCTGTGTAACTTCAGCAAACCTAGCCTACCTTGAGCAATGCCCAGAGAGCAATGCAGAGAAAAGGACACGGTATGTACCATGTTTGCCCAAACAAGAGCAACAGCAGAGGAGCTCCACTAGCACTTCTCCCTCTGGCCCAGCTAGCCACCCCCCCCCCCACCATGACTTTGTGTGGATCCAGTGAGCCCTGGATATTCAGAGAGATGCAAACTCTGCTTTCTGGGTCCTGGGATTCAGCCAACAGTGAAGATGTAAACTGCTCAAGGCATCCCATTGAGGTCTCAAGTGAGAAAACAAGAGCTCTGGGCTGCTAAAAAGTTGGGAAACCCTGGGAGATAAGGCATTGTCTCCAAACAGCCCCCACTGAAATGCAGACCAGTTTCCTGGAAGGGCTCACTCATTTATCCAGTGACAACCAGGAGGCACTTACTTAGGGATCGATTTCTCAGGGGAGGGCTGGAGGGACAGGCCCAGGGTCTCAGACCCTGGGTCACAAATTACAGGCACACCACGCAGCTTGGCCCAGGGTTACCCCTCCTCTACCCATGGGGAGGTGGTTTGAAGTTTCATCAGGAGCACGACTGTGCTCCTGTGACTTCCCCTGTGACTTCTCACTGGTATGCCCCTCGTGGGCCAGGTCACCTGCATGACCCTCTCTCTAAACCATCCATGAGAGAGGATGGAAGTGAACCTTGGGGCTTTGCTTTTATTCATTCATTCAAATGCTTGGCAAGGCTTACCTACAAGCATCTTCTTCCATCTGACCTTCCAAATACTTCTCCTCTTTTAAAGCCAAGCTCAACCCTAATCTCCCCTAAGAAGCCTTCCCTTACTCCCCCTTCCCTTTGTAATGTTTGCTGATCTCCTAAGAACCAACATTGATCGTATACCACTACGTACCAAGCCCTCCACAAGCTCATACTTCCTGTATGCCATCTCATCTGACCCTCTGGATCCTGAGGGAGGTGTGATCACCCCTACTCTAAATCTGAGGAAACAAGTTCAGAGAGGGGAAGTGACTTATCCAAAGTCACACAGCAGGCGGTCCAATGGTTAGGACTCCGCGCTTTTACTGCCACTACCGAGGCTGCAGTTTCGACCCCTGGTCACGGAATTAAGATCCTGCAAGTGTTGTGCGGCCAAAAAAAAAAAAAAAAAAAAAAAACCAACCAACAAAGTCACACAGCAAAGCCTATCTGATTCCAGGCCTATCAGATTGCAAGACCCCTACTATAATCACCACTCTCTCTTGACCGCACAGAGCTCAGTCTCCATTACCGTCTGTTTCGAATTGCTCCCCAATCCCTGCAAGCTCGTTGAGGGTAGGGACAGCTTCTTTTAACTGGTTAATAATTAGCCCTTCTCCTTGGAACAAAGGCCCTGTGGTCAGTGCGGGCGGCAGGTGTGTGAAAGTGTGGGTGAAAATGTGGGCGCGGGGGAGTCGGCCGGAAGAAGTAATGGCCGAAGGGCTTCTCCCACCTCAGGAAGTCTGCACCCAATTGAGCTGAGACTCCACAATGAACCAGTTACACGGTGCGAAACACCGACCCCGAAAACCTGCCACCCGTCTGAGCTTTCTTCAAAGAGCTCTCGCGGCCCCAGTCTCCTTGTGGGCCCTCTGGGGTGAGGCTGAGCCAGCAGCTGGAGGGAGGGAGAACAGGGTCTGCGGCTGGCACAGCAGCCGACCTTGACTCAGATGGGCAGGCCCAGAACAGACAGACTTTCCCCAGGGGGAGTCTGGATGACGCCTGCAGCATAGTTGCCGGGAAAGAGCATCCCCCCCACACCGACCCGCCCCAAAAGAGCCAAGCAAAGTTTTGTGACTACGGCAGAGGTAAGAACGCTGGAAAGGAAGGCTGGAGACCTGTGTCCAAGTCCCAGCACTCCCGCTGAGTGACCCAGCTAGATGACAACCTCTCTGGGCGTGTCCTCAGGTGTAAGACGATGGTGGAGCCTCCCTCGCAGGGCTGCAGGACAAGGCAATGGGATCCTGTCGGCTAAGCTGTGGGCTCCAGGCCCCCTTGTGCCGTTCACTTGCTGTGGAACTTGGAGTAGGTCTCCTAACTTCTCTATGATTGATCTGTAAGAAACCGAAGAATGTTCTTAACTATCTGCAAGCAGGTATTAAAGGGAAATAGAGAGTGTTTTAACTGAAAGCAGGGGGCTGGTCTGTATGTTCTCTCAAGGTCCCTTCCTGTCCTGTGTTTCCATGATTTAAAAACAAAACAAAAAACACCAACAAAAACTTGGAACTGGAGAAGGGAGCCAAATGCCAGGGAGGCCGCTTTCTGAGCCACTCCCTCAACAAGACAAACAATACTGAGGTTATTCCGCCCCCTGGTGGACCCCTCTACCACTGCAGTCACTGCCAGCGCCGGCTAGGTGTCAGGAGATGTAGAATTACTTAAGGCCATTCACCCATTCATTCGTGCCTCACACATGAATTGAGGGCACCGCTCTGGGCCAAGCTCTACGCTGTACACTGGGGGTACAGAGGTGAATCACACTAGGACCCCTCCTTGAAGGGGACTTGTTATGTGGTGATTCCTTTTGTCATCTTCTGTGAAACGCATAGGATCTAAGTTATGTTCAGCTATGTTAAGTAGTTTAAATGGAGTCACAGTGGCCAAAGTGAACTTCTATATCAGTGGTTTTGAAACGTCTGGTATAGGACTTCTAGTGTTTTAGAGTGTCTTAAATCAAAGAGTGTTACTTTAGGTAAGAAGTTTGCTTGGCAACGTCCACAAAAAGACTTCCCTGGAACAGGAGCAACTGATAGAGGCAAGACCCCCTGGTGCATAACTGTCACACCCTACTGATGGACTCCCTACAAAGGGACCACTGAGCCGAGGGACCTGAGGGCTCCTTCATGGAGGACCAGCTCCACACTGCTGGGAGCTGTTCAGAGGGTCGCAGCCCAAGGCCCTGTTGGAGCAGAGGGTGACTCCCGCTCGTGCTTGTCATGAGACCCATGTCTGGACCAGGGATTGTTGCTTGTGCAGAGATGTCTCCTTCCTGGACTCCGCCTTGGACTGCTTCCTTCCCTCCCCTTCCTATCTTCCCTACTCTGACCAACCTGTGCTGTGTGCTAACTGGGTGCAATAGACCGAGTGGTTCATGAATTCAATATTGGCTATGTTTTGTATATCTCCAATCCCGTGGTTCTTACCTGGCCTGACCGCTGGGCCTTGGTTACAGGGCTGCAGTCTAGCAGGACAGACAGACACACAGAGAGATCATTTTGATACAGCTAAATAAGGGCTCTGTTAAAGGCCATTATGTATGGCTTGGGGAGAGGCAGGGGACATGTCAGGGAGAGCTTGGCAAGAAGAGCTGGTGGTTGAGTTTCATGACTGACTGGGCGTCCTTTAAGGGCCTTCTGGACAGAGACGGGTGTGTGAAGGCACAGGGCATATGTAAGGGGCAACAGAACGTTTCATACGCTGGGGCCACAGCGTGGGTTGGGGGCACCGTGGGAGATGAAGTTGAGAGCTGGCTGCTGGTCAGGGTGTAGGGGTTCTTGTGTGCCACGTGGATGGCGTGGATCCCATCCCTGGGTGATTGGGAATCCTTGAAGGGCTCTGAGCAGGGTACTGACATGGTTAGATGTGAATTTCTGTGAGTTCATTCTGGCTGCTTTGTAGAGAATGGGCTGTAGGACTGTAAGGCTGGTAAAGCTCTTGGGAGGGTTGCCAGATTTAAAAACAAACCAAAAGAAAAGAAAATAAACCAGGATGCCTGCTGAAATTGACATTTTAGATAGAGAACAATTTTTAGTATAATTCTATCCCAAATATTGTATGGGATATACAAAAAGTTATTGTTTGAGTATCTGAAATTCAAATTTAGCTGGGCATCTCATATTTTATCTGGAAGCCGTATCTCAGAGTCATCAAGGAGAGATGATGGAGGCTTGGACTAGGGTGGAGGCAGTAGAATTGGATAGAAGTGGAAAATTCAAGAAGTATTCTGAGATAGAAATGGAAGAACTTGGGGACGACGTGGATGAGGGAAAATGAGAGGGACACGTCAAACATCACACCCAGTCTCAGTTTGGGCTGCTTGCTCTGTGTCGGGTCCTCTAACCACAGCCCATCCCACCACCACACACATCGAGGTCAAGGGTCCTTGCTAAAACCTCCCTGAGGACCCCTGACCCCAGGAGCCAAGACATCCTGCAGACCCCCGTCTGCAGCTCCTTCGCTTCCATACCTGCTTGGCTCTGCACTTTGGTCTCACCCCTTGTTCGGTCCAGCTAATCAACCACGGGCTGATGCCTGGAGTCCAGCCAGGGCCGCTTTAGGCCTCTGTTCTTTGCCTCTCTGCTCCACGCTTCACAACGGCTGGCATGGGGGTGCCCAGCCCAGGCCTCCATGGCTGACCAGGACAGATCTTTCCTGTCAGGGAGGAAAATCCCACACGTTTCCAGAAGGCCACACGTTTCCCTAGCGGCTTTCTCCCCCGCAGAAGACTGGGAATGGAAAGGTGGCCTGGCTTCTCAGAGCTTCTTGTGAGCCGACGGTGCCTCCCAGTGGCCACACAGCACAGTGCAGGCTGAGGTGAGATGGGACACTGGTGTTTGGACTGGTTTCCAGGGAGATCTTTACACTCCTGACCTCTCCCTTGGCAGGGCACAGGGGTCCTGCCCCTGCTGGTGGCCACCCAGCAGGGGTTCTGTTGGCACCCCTCAGCTCCCACGGATTTAAACAACACATCTGTTTGGTGGAGCTGGCTGCTGGTGGACAGGTGGCCCAAGATGACATCCGAAGAATATTGAACAAGTAGGCCCTGAGGTCTCTGTTCTTGGCAGGACTCAGGAAGACGCTCCGAGTTGAACGGGTCAGCGTCCCTTAAATCCCCAGCCTTCCATGTTCGATAGAAACCACCCTACAAATCAAGGTAGCTGTGCTTCAGGATCCCCTTCCCCATGCCTGCCTGTGGAGGGTAGGTGGGGCTCACAGATGGGTTCCCTACGGTGCACGTGCTGCCAGCCGGACAGTGGGCCTGGCTGCCGTAGAGGGTGGCTGCCCAGCTCTCCAGCACGCGACTGCCCTCTCTGGGCTCACAGCCAGTCAGAAAGAAACTAGCAAACGTCCCACCCACTCTCTCTTCCACACCAGAGCCTGTGAGTATGTGGCTAGAGCCAGGGATCTGGGCCCCAAGCAGAGGAGCTGAGAGACGTGGGGCCTCAGATGACCTCGCGGACTGGAGTGCAAGGCTGGTCTGGAGGAATTGAAAACGCCTTCTGAGGAGCCCGGCTCCAGAAATGCAGCTCCTCCCTTGCCCTCTGTCTCCACGCACTTGCCTGGGGGCCTGGGAACACCCCAGGCTGTGGTGCGGAGGGTGAGGTGACCATGGACCTAGCGCTATCTGGCTGGAGATGGTGAACTACCCCCTAGGAATGGCACACCCTCTGCTCTCTAGCAGGTTTGGGCCATCAGCCTCTGCCGTGGCCTCTAGGGGCCCTGGTCTTTATTTTCCAGGGCCCGGGACTTTGGAGAAATATGCAACTTATCATGTGTCAAATGGGAATAACAATAATGTTCACCTCAGAGCTACATGAGTTAGTACATGTTTTGTTGTTTTTATTAAGGTGAATACTTCTCAGAGTCTGAGATTGAGTCTCTGCAAGGATCTAGACACCAGCTCGGGTCTAAAGTGCCTCAAGATCTCTCCCTTTCCCTTCCTCGCTGGGTCCTCCGGGTGTCCACTTGAAAAATGAAACAGGAATCGTTCCATTTTTTCCATGGGCTGTGAGTCTCTCAGAATGAGGATCTCCGGAGGTTCTGTGGGCACAAGACCTAAATAGACATTGCTCCAAAGAAGATATACAGATTGCCAACAAACACATGAAAGGATGCTCGACATCACTAATCATTAGAGAAATGCAAATCAAAACTACAATGACGTATCACCTCACACCAGTCAGAATGGCCATCATCAAAAAATCTACCAACAATAAATGCTGGAGAGGGTGTGGAGAAAAGGGAACCCTCTTGCCCTGTTGGTGGGAATGTAAGTTGATACAACCACTATGGAAACTTGTATGGAGGTTCCTTAAAAACTAAAAATAGAATTACCATATGACCCAGTAATCCCACTACTGGGCATATACCCAGAGAAAACCATAATTCAAAAAGACACATGCACTCCAATGTTCATTGCTGTGCTATTTACAACAGCCAGGTCATGGAAGCAACCTAAATGCCCATCGACAAATGAATGGATAAAGAAGATGTGGTACATATATACAATGGAATATTACTCAGCCATAAAAAGGAACGAAATTGGGTCATTTGTAGAGATGCGGATGGATCTAGAGACTGTCATACCGAGTGAAGTAAGTCAGAAAGAGAAAAACAAATATCGTATGGAAATCAAATATGCATGTATGTGGAATCTAGAAAAATGGTACAGATCAACCGGTTTGCAGGGCAGTGAGAGAGACACAGATGTAGAGAACAAATGTATTGACACCAAGGGGGGAAAGCTGCGGAGGATGGGGGTGGTGTTGCGAAGAATTGGGAGATTGGGATTGACATGTATACACTCATGTGTATAAATTGGATGACTAATAAGAACCTGCTGTATAAAAAAATATTATCTCCCCACTCTCAATTAAAATTTCTAAATCACTGGGAAGAGGGACGGGGAAGGAGGCAAGAGAGGAAAACTGCTATTTAATTCCACCTGATTCTCAGCCAAAGGGAGGGCTGACACCTTCATAGACTTTAGATAATTGCAATCCAGTCTTGAAAAGATGTTTTGGACTTCCCTGGTGGTGCAGTGGTTAAGAATCCCCTTGCCAATACAGGGGACACGGGTTTGAGCCCTGGTCTGGGAAGATGCCGCATGCCGTGGAGCAACTAAACCTGTGAGCCACAACTACTGAGTCTGAGCTCTAGAGCCCACGAGCCACAACTACTGATGCCATGTGCCACAACTACTGAAGCCCGCACGCTCCAGAGCCCGTGCTCTCCAATAGGGGAGGCCACCGCAATGAAACCTTACATGCAGCAATGAAGACCCAATGCAGCCAATAAAGAGAAAAAAGCAAAAAGATGTTTTTGTTGATTTTTCATGCCATAAGTAAGAGATTATAAGAATAGTCAATCAAACTCCTCACAACAGAAAGAAATGATCAGGAAATGAGAAAAGTCACTGTAGCTTTAAATACCTGCTTTACAAGTGTGAACAGTCATTCTCTACCATCTACTGGCCACAGCTACAATCGGTAAATGATCCTTGCTCTTTGGAGCCAGGGCCACCGTTAGAGGTAGAGGAGTGGCCCTGGATCTCTGAATGGTCCTTGCAAGTGTCTTTGTGCGTGTACGTGGCTTAGAGCGACATGTCTCGTGGATCCCCAAGGCCCACAGTCAAGATAGGACCCTGGCCGGCCAGGGAGCCCCACGGCTGCCTGGTGGTGTTCTGGTCTGAAGTGCCAGAAGCAAGAGAAGGCTGCAGATTCGAAGGACAGAGCAGACCTGGGATGCGCGGGAGCAGCGAGGGCCTCTCCAGCCGCCTAGAGTGTGCCTGAAGAGGACACTGTGTCCGTTCATCTGACATACACATGTGTTTTGTCTTTCATTTATGAAATAATGTTTTCTTTAATCTTTCTCTGATATAAAAAGTAATGCATGCTCATTATAAAACATTAGAAAACCAAACAAGTACAAAAAAAAAGCATTTAGGTTGGCACCACAGGGTGTCTTGGGGGGGGGGCTTTACCGTAATCTCCATCAGCACCCCAAAACTCACTGCAAATACATATGCAGTTTAAGGAAAAACTCTGCCTGCTGTGCAGAGAAGCTTGCAGTTCAAGAGAAAGTCCCTGGCCTCTCTTTCAATGGCTTCTAAAGCTTCCTTTATAGACTTCCTGGAGGGTCTGCTGCCTGCAGTGCTACCACCTAGGCGTGACTGCTGTCTACCATGTTTGTGCCTGTGTGTTACCTTTTTAAATTTTATTTTTTACTGAGATACAATTAACATATACCAATATTAGTTTCAGGTGTACAACATAATGGTTCGAGGTTTGTATATATAGTGAAATGATCACCACAATAAGTCAAGTTAACATCCATTGCTGCACATGAGACTTCCCTGGTGGTCCAGTGGTTGAGATTCTGCACTTCCACTGCAGGGGGCCTGGGTTCGACCCCTGGTTGGGGAACTAAGATCCCACAAGCCACGGCCTAAAAAAAAAAGTCCATCGCCGTGCAGAGTTCCATTTTTTTTTCTTATGATAAGAACTTCCAAGAGCTAGTCTCTTAGCAACTTTCAAATATACAATACAGTATTGTTAGCTATAGTCATCATGCTGTACATTACATGTCTTATCTTTATGTATTGTCTTTAAATCTGATTTTTTAAATTTAGGACATTCGGTACATACCTGCTTATATCTCGTTTTCCACTCAATGTTACATCTTTGCGTTTTTCCATGTCACCATTCCTGTGCAACATTATTTGTAAAGGCTGTGTAGTATTTTATCCATAAAAATCTGCAGTGTGTTGACCTACCTTCCGGTTTGGAAGGCTATGTAGCTTGTTTCCAGTTTTTGGCCCTAATGCATGATGCTGGGATGAGCCTCTGTGGACTTCCGCCTCTGTGCTCCTCTAGGATCATTTCCAAAAATTGGAATTACTACTACGAATGCTTCCAGGCTCTTGATACACATTGCCATATTGCCTCTAGCAAGGTGATGCTCATTTACCCTTTGACAAGCAGCAGACATGCTTGTTTCTCTCGCCTTTGCCAACACTGGAGTTATAAACGACATACGCTACTGGGGGCCAGGCAGTAGGCTACGTGCTAGAGACACCATAGCAAGGAAAGTTAAAAAAAGAACGTGGTCTCTGCCTCCACAGAGTTCCTGACTTGGTGGGAGAGAGCAACCTTGATCAAATAATGAATGGATCATTACAAAGTGGGATGAGTGCTCTGGGGGAGAGGAAAGGGTGTGAGGAGAGCTTAGCACAGGAGGAGTTGGCTTTGGCGTGAGAGCGGGCAGAGAGAAGTCAAGGACGGAAGTCCCACGTGGCTGAAGCCAAGAGAATGGGGGTGGCAGGACGTGGGAGGGGGCTAGAGTCAGTGACACTCAGACCCACTGGGCCTTGTAGGTCCCAGGAAGAATTCCGGAGAGCCACTAAAGGTTTTAAACAGAAGGGTGGTGGTGTGGTGAAATTTGCCTTTTGAGAATCACTTTTCATTTGTTTTTGGCTGTGCCGCGTGGCATGTGGGGTCTTAGTTCCCCGACCAGGGATGGAACCCACGCCCCCTGCAGTGGAAGCGTGGAATCTTAACCACTGGACCGCCAGGGAAGTCCTGAGAATCCCTTTTTTTTAATTAAAAAATGTTTAAATTGTGGTAAAAAAAAAAACCCTAACAGAAAATTTATCACTGTTGGTTAATTTTCTTTCTGCCCTTTTGAATGGATAATCTGTAAGTGTACCGTCCAGTAGTGTGCAACAGATCCCCAAAGTGTATTCATCCTGCAAAACTGAAACTCTGCCCTCATTACACAACTTCCCATGTCTCCCTCCCCTCAGCCCCTGGCCGCTACCACTGTACTTTCCATGTCTATAAATCTGACTACTCTAGGTGCCTCATGTAAGTGTAATTATGCAGGTTTGTCTTTTTGAGACTGGCTTACTTCCTCAAGCTTAATTCATATTGTACCATGTGTCAGAAAGTCCTTCCTTTTAAAGGCTGAATAATATTCCACTGCATGTATATACCACATCTTTTTTCTTCATTCATCTGTCAGTGCATCCTTGGGTTGCTTCTGTGTTTTGGCTCTTGTGAATAATGGGGGTGCAAATATCCCTTTAAGTCCTCGTTATCAATTCTTTGGGGTGTATTCCCAGAAATGGGATTGCTGGATCATATGGTAGCTCTATTTTTAAATTTTTGAGTAACTTTCAGATTCGCTTTTAGGAAGCAAATTCAGCAAGGCTGATTCTGTTGCCTACAAAGCAATAGAAAATAGTACTGGATAGCTGCTGAGAGCTATTATCTTCTTGGACTAAATTAATATAATTTACTAGGTACATACACACACGTGAACTCCTCCAAAGGTAATAGAGCTCAGTATGAATAATGAAATGTATACACATTTCGGGAACACCCATTGTATACGGACTTGTGTCTTTAAGTGCTTTGAGGGACAATATTTGTTAACCAAATATCGTTGAGCACTTGGAGTCTGTGAGGCATTGTGGGGAAACACAAAAGCTTCTAGTAACAACAACACCCTTTGTTGTGTGGCGTTTTAAAAATAGTGGTACCAAGGGAAGGTCTAAGTGTTCAGGTGAGGCATGAGTCCTGGCGAAAGGCTACCAGGAGGAGGTGACATTTGAGTGTGATGGGGTTTGGGCAGGTGGAGTGGTAGGGGCTGGACCAGGTGGCTGGCACAGGCATGAGAAGGTCAAGAGAGGGACATTCTGGGGGAGAGGTGGGCGGAAGAGACCGAGAGCTTTAATGCCAGGCTGAAGAATTGGTACTTCTGTGGTAAGCGGGGGTGAGGGGCCTGGAGTGGTTTTCATTAGGGGAATGACATCAAAGCAGTGCATTGGAAAGGTAAGTCTGGCAGTGATGTGTGTAGGACAGACTGAAAGGGAGAAGTACTGGCAGCTGAGAAATTAGTTAGAAAGGGATTAGGAGGGCTACCTCAGGACAGGGGTAATGAGGGTTTGAATTCAGTGGCAAGGAGGGGTCGGAAGGAGGAGACTGTGAACGACTTGATCTTGGCCTCTCTTCTGTGGATGTCCCATAACACCTTTTCTCCCTTCCCCTCCCCTCTCCTCCTTCCCTCTTTCCTTTCTCCCTCTCTCCTTCTTTTCAAAAAAATATTACATATATCTGATCTTACGATGACCAGTCTTACTCATTTTGGTTTCCTTCCGAACCTTGCATAGTGGCGTACACTTAGCAGGTGGTTGATTAATATTTGTTGTTTGCCATTGGTGACTGATTACAAGTGGGGCAGGTGCCAAAAATAACCAAGGATTCAAGCCTGGGTGATGGGAGATGGCAGGATGCCAGGGGAAGTTGGTCAGGGTCAATGTCAGGTTGGATCTGAGCTACTGGAAGGTTATGCAGCTGACTTGAAATCTTGGGATGTAGCTAGAAGAGACCGAAATTTTAAGGAGGATCCCCACCTTCACCCCCACTCCAGCTGGGGCATGCTATGCGGCTGCTTCCCACTAGCTATCTATTTTGCACCCTAATTCTTTCTTAATTTTCTCCTATCCATGTTGTTTACACTTTCTGGACTTCCTTTAGTTAGATGTAGTACATCCTGGAACGAACCCCTAATTTTTGGCTTTTCGCTCCCATTTTTCTACCTCCTGTTTGGCTCTGTTTTCTAGAAGATGGTCTCGACTGTATCTTCCAATACTTGCAAGGAAGTTTTGACCTATGACCTCACGTTGCTGCCCCTTATAATGCAGACACTCAGTAGGGAGAAAGGAGATAAATGATACTGGATATGTAGCCAGCCTGGCGGGCCGTATTTTTGTATCTTTGTTTATATCCCATATCTCATTCCTAGTGTTATTTGCGCCTTCTTCTTTTCCTTGATCAAATCTTGAAAAAGAATAAATCATTTGCGGGGGATGAATTGGCAGATTGCGATGGACATATACACACTAGTATATATAAAACAGATAACTAATAAAGACCTAATGTAGAGCACAGGGCCCTCTACTGCATACTCTGTCATGCCTATATGGGGAAAGAATCTAAAAAAGAGTGGATACATATATACGGATAACTGACTCACTTTGCTGTACCCCTGAAACTAACACAATATTGTACATCAACTATAGTCCAATAAAAATGGTTTAAAACTCCTTTTGGCTTCCTTGATTCTTTGTCTTTATTTCTGCTATGCTTATTATTCTTTCCTTCTAAGTCCTTTATCTTTGCTTATTATGGAATCCTTTTTATTGATTTCCTTATTTTTTCTCCATACGTCAAGCACAGAAATTCCTGAAAACATGGACAAAAATAAAGAATTAACAAGAGGCATCACGGCCAGTCATATTTTAGTGTAAGCAGCATTTTGGTGTAAGCACTCTTCTGTGCATATACATGCCCAACGCACACACAGACGTCTCTTTTTGGAAGAAAAAGTGTACTGGTAAATACAGTTTCGTAGTTGTCTTTTACCTTTCATTTGATATTCTGTTGTGATCCGTGTCTCGTGTCACATGCAGAGCTCCGACGTTTTCTTAAGCAGTCAACAAAATCCTGTACCCCAAAGAAATCCCGCTCGGAGCCTCGAGGAGCAGAAGACATGTAGTGAGGGTCCCGGGTAGACGCCACTGGAAGCGGGCTTCGGCGCACGTTGGGCGTGAAGCGCGGGGGCGGGGACTCAGCGTTCATTTGCATAACCAGAATGAAATGCAAACAATATATGTTCAAGTGAAAGCCATAGTTTTCCTTTAAAGCTATGATTTGAAAGAAAGTGACTTCAGTCACTTACCTGGAAAGAAGTATTGCAAGCTCTTGACCCGAGCTTACGTTCACCCTCACTGACAGGTGGGTGAATCTCCTTGGCATTGTCTCCCGAGGTTGCTCAGAATAGGTTCCTACCCGCTTCTTCTCAGCATGTGTGAATCTTCTGTGTTTTTCAGAAGATTCGCCTGCTGAGAAGTAAAGCCAAGTCATCCTCCTAATTTTTGGAGGCCTTGCGAAAATAAGCAAGGCTGATGTGTGTGTTTAAAGAATAGACCCACGGACAATGCTTGTTGTTTAGCAAACTTGTTAGCCCTGCTCTTCTCGGTGAAGAAACTCACGGTGCATTCTGGGTTCTTTTGGTTTTCTTCGGAAGGTGTTTCTGCGTGGGGCTACTGCCTGGGAAGCATAGGAGCTCACTGGGCACCGGAAGCTCTCCGCGTGCCACCACAGCCGCCCGGTGATAATGGGAATTAAGAAAAAACCTGAGGAGAAGGTGTCAGCGTCACAGGGGTTAAAACGACATGTTAGTACTGGAAGCACCGTGGGTTTCGGCCAGGGTCGGAGAGGTGCACTTCTTTATTCGTTCATGGGGTGGCTTATGTAGTGTTCGGGAAGGTTGTTTTCCTAACCCTGCGCCCTTACTGCTGATTTTTTGCTTTTTAACGTCCCTAGCCTGATTCTTCGTGGAAGGTCATTTACTTCGCGTGGAAGGTTATGTAGATAGGTGAATGCGTTCTTTCGTTTTCTCTTGTCTTCCGCAAGCTGGAATGTATGCGAAACCCGGAGATGTTCTCGCGTTACTGTGGGTGCGGCTGTTCGGTGTGGGTCTCGGCTCATCACGGACTGCTCTATTTCTGTTTCCTGCTGGTAGATGTTCGGCTCGAGTGCAGCCTGAGGCCCTCTGAACACTACGAGCGATGTTCTTGCACGTCCCACCGAGTGGTACGTGGCACGTGGCCTTCGATTTATCTTCCATTTTACTAAATAACGGTGGTTTTCTCCCTACGTAGTCATATCATTTTAGACTTCGTATGAGAAAAATTGATCATAGTGTGTTGTATTTCGCTTTTCATTGCTGTAGTGCCAATTTTTGCTTTTTCGTCCAAAGAGATTGTAGCAGGGTACACTCGCCAGTACTATATAAACATTACGTTGTTTAACATGCTGAGGAACTCCTGCTGTTTTCAGGCTTTTACAATTTAAATAAAAATTTATTTATTTCCGGCTGCATTGGGTTTATCGTTGCGGTGTGCGGTCTTCTCATTCTGGTGGCTTCCCTTGTTGCGGAGCTGGGGCTCTCGGAGCGCAGGCTTCAGTAGTGGTGGCTCGCGGGCTCTAGAGCGCAGGCTGAGTAGTTGTGGCGCACAGGCTTAGTTGCTCCGGGGCATGTGGAATCTTCCCAGACCAGGGCACGAACCTGTATCCCTTGCATTGGCAGGTGGATTCTCAAGCACTGTGCCACCAGGGAAGTCCCTCATGCTTTCACAAGTTTTGACCATCTGGTAGGTATGAAATCCGCCGTTTAAAGCATGAGCATAGAATTGCACTGTGTGGATGAGCCATCACTTGTTCAAATGAAGGTTCCAGTGCAGGGCATGTAGATAGTTTCCAATTTTTCTATTTTATAATCAAAGCAGTGGTTGTCCAATTACTTTCTTAGAATAAATTCCAGGAGTGGAAATGCTGGACTGAATGTTCCACACATGAAAATTTTTGATCCGTATTACCCAGCTGCCATTCGGCAAACTTTTACAAGTTTATAGTCCCATCTACAGTATTTGCACGCCTTTCCCCCCATACCCGTTTCAAAAGCAGCCTTAAAAAAAATCTAAGTGATGTATATACCTAATTTTAAAGGTCAAATGACACAAGGCTTTCAGGAGAGCAAAACCTCGAAATGCTTTTCCCCATCCCAATTCCCACTTCCCAGAAACCACCATTTTACATCCTTAGCAGTTTCATCTGTTTGCTTCTCTATCTCATAATGCGCTTATGCTGCTCTTTCTTCATTTTGTTTTAAACTGTGGCAGACTCAGCTATTTGCCCACCCTGATACCAATTTCTTCCTCAGCCATCAGAGGTAGCTCAGAATTCCTGAGCCTTTCCAGGGTTCTGAAGCATTAACATCTCCAGGTCACCACCTCGCTGCTGTTAGCTGCTCTCCTATTTTTGGTTATTTTTTTTAAAAATAAATTTTATTTATTTATCTCTCTCTCTCTCTTTCTCTCTCTCTCTATCTATTTATTTTTGGCGGCATTGGGTCTTCGTTGCAGTGCATGGGCTTTCTCTTGTTGCAGTGAGCGGGAGCTACACTTCGTTGCGGCGTGCAGGCTTCTCATTGCAGTGGCTTCTATTTTTGCATGCAGAGCACAGGCTGTAGGCACGCGGGCTTCAGTACTTGTGGCACGCGGGCCCAGTAGTTGTGGCTCGCAGGCTCTAGAGCACAGGTTCAGTAGTTATGGCACACGGCCTTAGGTGCTCTGGGGCCTGTGGTATCTTCCCAGACCAGGGCTGGAACCTGTGTTCCCTGCGTTGGCAGGCAGCTTCTTAACCACTGCGCCACCAGGGAAGCCCTGCTCTCCCACGTTTGTCAATATGAATTTATCATTTTTCTTTTCATTCCTTTACTGTCATTTAGTGGGGTTTTGTGGATGGCGTGGAGATAAATGGATGTATTTAATCTGCCATTTTCAACCTGAAATCCCAAGATCCTGTCGAGTTTATTTCTTATTTTATTATTATGATTTTTTTTTTGGCTGCGCCGCACAGCTTGCAGGATCTCAGTTTCCCGACGAGGGATGGAACCCTTGCCCCCTGAAGTGGAAGCTCAGAGTCCCAACCACCGGACGGCCAGGGAATCCCCGATAGTGTACATTTTAAAAAATTGAAAAGAAACCCTGTGAAAACGATGAGAATAGTATCCATTTGACAAAGGCCCTTCTGATAATAGGATAACAATTGGCACACGGGATGCACCTTAAACAATATGAAATCCCACCCTTTTATTTTTCAAAGGACACAGCCGAGCGGCCCCTCGTGGAGGATGTTGCCCAAGCCAGTCTGACTTGTCCCTCGGGCCTCTTTGCCCTGGGCCCAGAGCTTCACCATCCTGGCGGTCCACCAAGGGACTCGGGGAGTTTCTAAAAATCCCATGCCCAGGACTCCACCCTGGGCCAAGTAAATGATTCTCTCAGGGTGTGGGGATTGGGCCTCAGCGTTTCTTAAGCTCTCAAGTGGTTCTCAAGTGCAGGATCACTGACCTAGGCCAAGAAACTCACTGATTTAGTCCATTGGTAACAGCATGGTAATATTTGAGCAAGAAGATGTCCAGCCCGTGCTCTTGTTATGCAGTTACTTTTGTGTGTTGTCCAGATTCGGTATGGTGCCTATTTTCATGCCTTAATTTCACAAGCCTGTATTCTGTTAATTTGATTACCAAAGAACACTTTACACTAACTTGGCTGGCGGCATTAATATCGCATTCCCCTGTGCCACACTCCTTTAGTAGAGGCATACGATTTAGCTTAGTCCTCACATCACATTTATACCCTGCAGTAAGTCTTCATGACAGAGTGAACACTGTCGAGTGATGCGGCCACTTTCCTGTATCTGGATTTTTGCATTGTCTGAGAGCAGCAATGGCAGAGAATATTATGCACTTAATGGCTATTATTGTGATTATAATGTGGCTACTTCAGTCATAGTCACCAAGATCCGCCATTATAATGAACTGATATAATATCTCTATTTATTAAGTCACAGGCTGGGTTCCACCCCCCCCCCCCACCTCCAGCGTGATTGAGAACAGGCTTAATTCCTAGAGGGGCTCGTCAGCTTTGCTGAGTTTTAGCTCTGGCTGCAGATAGCATAGTCATCACTCCTCATGGTTATCAGAGGAAACCAAGATGAATCAATATATATCATGACTACCTGAGGAGGGGGAAATCCAACAGGTTTAGAGTAAAGTATGTGCTGAAGGGATTCCCTGACGGTCCAGTTGTTAGGGCTCCTCGCTTTCACTGCAAGGGGCATGGGTTCGATCCCTGGTCGGGGATCTAAGATCCCACATGCCAAGCGGCATGGCCAAAAAATAAAAATCAATACATTCTGCAGAAAAAAAAAATAAAATCGATGAAATCTTGCCATTTGCGACAACATGGATGAACCTTGAGAGTATTATACTCAGTGAAATAAGTCAGACAGAGAAAGACAATACCGTATGATTTTACTCATATATGGAATATAAGAAACAAACAAACAAAACAAGAGAAAAGGACAGGCCAATCCAAACAAAAAGAAACGTGTGGATACAGAGAACAGAGTAGTGGTTACCAGAGGGGAAGTAGGAGGAGGGCGAAATAGGGAAAGGGGATCAACTGTATGGTGATGAATGGAAACTAAAGTTTTGGTGGTGAGCATGCTGTAGTGTGTACAGAAGTTGAACTATGAGGCTGTACATGTCAAACTTATACTGTTATAATCCAGTGTTATCTCAGTGGAAATAAACTACAAGAAACCCTGTAGGGAGCCGAGGACTGGCAGGAGCCTGAGTCCCTGGCTGCTCCCTGGAGCGCGCGCCTTGCTCACCTTCCTCTGGACTTCATCGACGTGGAACAGAATAAGTATCCAGCTTAGACCACTGTAATTTTGTGTTTTCTGTCACATGGCATCAAACTTATTCCTAAATCATAGACATTATATATACCTTTGCTTCTAGGGAAGAAGAGGGTCTGATGGACTGATGCTTTTTCACCCGCCCTCCCACACCACAGGGACAAAAGGAGAATCCTAAAAGCTTCCAGAGAGAAAAGACAGGTCACATACCAAGATTCCAGAATCCGAATTGCATTAGTTTCCCAACAGCGAAACTAAAAGGTAGAAGGCAATACAGCAATGCATTCAAAATGCTGAAGGAAAACTTGCTCCAAACCAGAATTTTATACCCAACCAAAGTTTAGATATGGAACGAACTTAAGAGTGGCTACGTGACATGCTCTGGCCATTGGAATGTGGGCAGAAGAGACACGTGTCACTTCGGAGCAGCAGCAGGAGGGTCATCTCCGGTTAGCCGCATCCTCTTCTCCTCTGGCTTGACACTGGTGATGTTCCAGACAAAAGCTGCTCCATCCCCTGGGTCCTGGGGCAAAGATGAGGCACGGCACAGAGCTACAGACAACCCATGAGGGACATGTAACACGCCGGAGGAGAAATGTTTCTTGTTGGAAGCCAGCGAGGTGTTGGGGCCCTATGCTACCACACCATAACTTAGCCTCGGGTGACATACAAAGGAGTGACCTAGAAAAGAGAAAAAATATGAGATAAAGGGAAAGGGACCCAACAGAGGAAAAAGAAGGAAGATCCTGGCGCAAGAGAACAGATGGTCCATATTGGAGCAGGAGGGCCTAGGATTCTTGCAGGGATGTTTCATGAAGTAGATTAAACGACTCAATTACCTGAGGTGCTGGAATATATTGAGAGTAGAGTAACATTTCTAGCAGAGACTCTGGAAAAGAAATGGGTAATAGGTGTATAGAAAATCAAGCCAATGAGGACTAAGACAATGATCAACTCAGAGACAAAAGAAAAGTTGAAGCGAAGTAATATATTCATAGGACCCTGGATGGCTAGGCTCTGAAAAATATTCTCATGGAAGTAATGTACAAATAGATTAAATTAACAAAATTAAAACAACTATATCAGGGGAAATGCTTCCGTGTGTGTGTGTGTGTGCGTGGGTGCGTGCATGTGTGCGTGTGTGTGTGTGCTGGAAAAGTTTCTGTATTTTTTTAACATCTTTATTGGAGTATAATTGCTTTACAATGGTGCGTTAGTTTCTCCTTTATAACAAAGTGAGTCAGCTATACGTATACATATATCCCCATATCGCCTCCCTCTTGCGTCTCCCTCCCACCCTCCCTATCCCACCCCTGTAGGGGGTCACCAAGCACCGAGCTGATCTCTCTGGGCTATGCGGCTGCTTCCCACTAGCTATCTATTTTACACCCTAATTCTTTCTTAATTTTCTCCTTTCCATTTTGTTTTCGCTTTCTGGACTTTCTTTAGTTAGATGTAGTACATGCTGCAATGAACCCCTAATTTTTGGCTTTTTGCTCCCATTTGTCTACCTCCTGTTTGGCTCTATTTTCTAGAAGATGGTCTCGACTGTATCTTCCAATACTTGCAAGGAAGTTTTGACCTATGACGTCACGTTGCTGCCCCTTATAATGCAGACACTCAGTAGGGAGGAAGGAGAGAAATGATACTGGATATGGAGCCAGCCTGGCGGGCCGCACTTTTGTATCTTTGTTTATATCCCATATCTCATTCCTAGTGTTATTTGCGCCTTCTTCTTTTCCTTGATCAAATCTTGAAAAAACATAAATCATTTGCGGGGGATGAATTGGCAGATTGCGATGGACATATACACACTAGTATATATAAAACAGATAACTAATAAAGACCTAATGTAGAGCACAGGGCCCTCTACTGCATACTCTGTCATGCCTATATGGGGAAGGAATCTAAAAAAGAGTGGATACATATATACGGATAACTGACTCACTTTGCTGTACCCCTGAAACTAACACAATATTGTACATCAACTATAGTCCAATAAAAATGGTTTAAAACTCCTTTTGGCTTCCTTGATTCTTTGTCTTTATTTCTGCTATGCTTATTATTCTTTCCTTCTAAGTCCTTTATCTTTGCTTATTATGAAATCCTTTTTATTGATTTCCTTATTTTTTTTTCCATACGTGAAGCACAGAAATTTCAGAAAACAAGGACAAAAATAAAGAGTTAACAAAAGGCATAACGGCCAGTAATATTTTAGTGTAAGCAGCATTTTGGTGTAAGCACTCTTCTGTGCATATACATGCCCAACACACACACAGACGTCTCTTTTTGGAAAAAAAAGTGTACTGTTAAATACAGTTTCGTAGTTGTCTTTTACCTTTCATTTGATATTCTGTTGTGATCCGTGTCTCGTGTCACATGCAGAGCTCTGACATTTTCTTAAGCAGTCAACAAAATCCTGTACCCCAAAGAA